>NW_028270151.1:116327132-116637192 GCF_037043375.1 Chiloscyllium plagiosum
CGAACTGTGGATGCTGTAAATCAGAAACAACAATCAGAAGATGCAGAACCGTTCCCGATGCTCAGACTTTACTGAGTAAAATGATCTTCACCTTTCAACCTTGCATGATTTCCCAAGTTTAATAGTTTTGAAAATTGTGACAACGATATGATTTCTCCCTCTGACTTTGTAAATTGAATAGCCTGGAAACAAATCTATTCCTGGTTGAAATCACTGCTTAAACGTTTCAGCTCCAAGGAAATTATCTCATCTTCTGCTACCTCTCAATAGAAGAGATCATATTTTAATTTATTAATATAATAGAGGTGTATAGCAAAGAAACAAACCCTTTTGTCCAAAACGCCCCTGCCAACTGGGGATACTAAATCAATGGAGCCCCATTTGCCAGCTGTTCGCCCATAACCCTCTAAACCTTTCCTATTCATACACCCAATGATAGTGAATGGGGCATCATCACAGAGCACAGGTGCTGGGGCTATTGAACCAATTGTGGCTGTCTAAATGTGTTTGCTGAATCTGTGTCCAGCTGCCATTCAGGCAGTTCCAGATGCTCAGAACTTACTGAGTAAAATAATTTTCACATTTGCAACTTGCACTATTTGCCAATTACCTGACAGTAGTTACTGAGTTAAAGTCTATTTTGAATATGCTAATTACTTTGGAATAAAGGGGACTTATACGTGGAGCAACCATTGAAACATGCTATAGGGAACATCCCATTGGGGATGGGGATGCTGGACAGAGAGAGAAGAAGTTTCCCCTCAGAGAGCCGCAGTAGGAAAATCAAAACCAGGCTCAGAGAAGAAATGAGGGAATTGAAAAACCTGTTTCAAAAAGAAATAAGAGAAGCAGCTCCAAATCGCAGAAGTTGACTAAAGCCTTTGAAGTTAGACAGGAAAAAGGTGAGACTCCCTCAGCTTTTTTGCAAAGATTAAGACACTCAATGCGGAAATACTCTGCTATGAACCCAGAGGACCCAGTGGCACATGGTCTTTTGAAAGTACATTTTGTGACAAAGGCATGGCCAGACACAGAGAAAGATACAGAAGATAGAAGGGTGGAGTGAAACACCATTAGACCAATTGTTAAGTGAGGCACAGAAAGTGTTTGTAAAGACGGAGGATGGGAAACAAAAACAGAAGGCAAAAAATGATGGTAGCTATGGTTGATGAAGTAGTTAAAAAAAGAATGGAACCAATAGTGAGCATTCGGAGCGGCAGGTGGCAGCATGTAGGACAGAGAGGAATAGGGAGAGGGAGAAGAAAAGGGGGATCATTTGATAGAGGGTTCGGGTGACAGGGGCAGAGACGGAAGTCTCCCCAGGCAGGATGCTATTATTGCGGAATGATGGGATATTTTTAGCAGGAGTTTTCCTCCCTAAACAGGGGAGAAAGGGCAATTCCGCTGATGAAGTTTGATGTAGAATAGGGGTGTCAGGGGTTCCTGCTCCCGGGAACCCACCAGGAACACTTGATAAACTTGAAGGTGGGATCTTATAGGGAAGAGGTAGTCTTCCTAGTAGATACGGGGGCAGCACGGTCATCGCTGTATTTTAAACCAAAGAAAGTAGGAATGTCAACACGGTCAATTACTGTTTCCTGCATAAAAGGAGAAGGATTGACTGTACCAGTATTTGAACCTATGATGAAAGAATGTCCTAAGTATAGGGTTACAGGGGAACTGTGTATATCCCTGATAGAGGAAGTAACCTACTAGGGAGAGATTTAATTACCCTCTTAGGACTGGAGATTGGAATTCAGGAAAAAGAATAAGTTGTACAAATGGCAATGTTATATGGGCGAGAAAAGGGAATCGTGGCAAAATACAGAACCCTCCACGAGAAATAAGTTTGAAAAGGAAAGGGGACGATGTGTATGAGGTACAGTAAACCCAGTTTCACAGAAGGTAAACGAGGAGTGCAGCCAGTCCCTGGGGAACTAGAGATGTACTGTTGAAACCATGAATGTCTCCTTATAATATCCTAATTCTACCAGTGCGAAAATCCGATGGAACTTATCATTTGGTGCAGGATTTGAGAACATTGAATCAAATAGAACAGATCAGGCACCCAGTGGTGCCAAATCCCTGTACGTTATTAAGTAAGATCCCTCATGACCAAAAATGTTTTAGTGTGATAGATTTAAAGGATGTGTTTTGGGCTTGTCCCTTGGCGGAGGAAAATAGGAATGTGTTTGCATTTGAATGGGAAGATCCCAAGACAGGACGTAAACAGCAATACCGGTGGATCGTGCTTCCCCAGGGGTTTACGGAATTCCCGAATTTATTTGGACAGATGTTAATACAAATATTGGAGAAATTTAGCAGCCCCAAGGGAACTACCCTCTTGCAGTATGTAGATGACCTCTTAGTAACAGAAAAAAGAAGAGAAAGAGAAGTAGAAGCCATTAACAAATTATTGAGTTTCCTGGGTCAGCAGGGACTTCAAGTATATAAAAACAAATTACAATATGTGGAGCGAGAACTGAAATACTTGGGACATTTAGTTAGTGAGGGAAATCGAAAGATAAGCGTGGAACGGATAGAGGGAATAGTGGGGATACCCCTGCCCAGAACTAAACGGGAATTACGTATTTTGGGGGGTTTAACGGGATATTGCAGATTGTGGATTGCTTTTTATGCTCAAAAGACGAATAAATTATATCTCAAACTATTAGACGAGGAACCAAAGAGTCTGAGTTGGGAAGATGATGAAAAAGAACTATTGAGGAATGCAAAAGAGATCTGATCCACGCCCCCATGTTAGTCTTACCTTATCGAGATAAACCTTTCCACCTCTTTGCTACATTAGATAAGGGAGCAGCTTTGGAAGTATTAATCCAGAGGTGGAGAGGAATGAAACAGCCAGTAGAATATCTTTCGAAGCTATTGGAACCAGTATCCTGGGGGTGGCCTGAGTGTGTGCAGGCCGTGGCTGCCACTGCACTGTTGGTGGAGGAAAGCAGGAAGCTTACATTTGGGGGAGCCCTAATACTAAGCAACCAAAACAAGTGAGAACGTTCCGAAACCAAAAAGCTGGGCGATTATTGACAGACTCACGGGTTCTGAAATATGAGGCAATATTAACAGAAAAGGATGATCTAGTGTTGGTCACGGACAATTGTTTAAGTCCAGCTGCCTTTCTTTGGAAAGGGGAAGGAGAATCTCCTCAGAATCCAGAGCACAACTGCCTTCACATTATTGAATACCAAACTAAGGACCACATGGACCTGAGCGATGTTCCACTTCATGCAGGAGCCTGACGTTTTATAGACGGATCATCCCGGGTGACTGAAGGGCAAACACATAATGGGTATGCAGTTACAGAAGGGACAAACGGTAGTGTGGTGGAGTCAGAAATATTGACGAATGGGTGGTCAGCTCAGACCTGCGAACTCTATGCATTGGAAAGAGCCCTTAGGGTATTAGAACATAAAGAGAGAGCAGTATACACTGACTGTAAATATGCATTTGATGTTGTGCACACTTTTGGATAGATATGGATGGAAAGAGGACTGATCAATAGCCGGGGGAAGGAATTAGTACATGAGGAGTTAATTAAACGGGTCTTGGAGTCCCTATTACTCCCCTGAGAAATAACGATAGTGCATGTAAATGGTCATCAGAAAGGAAATGAACCAGAAGTTAGGGGGAATAGATTAGCCGATGAAGTGGCTAAGGAAGCAGTCCTGGACCCACAAGGAGTGCTGATTCATTTCCTAATACCTACTGTCCCTGATCCTCGGGAAGCTCCTATATTTACTGAAAGAGAGGAAAAATAGATGAACGATTTAAGGGCTGCAAAGACTGCAGACGGGCATTGGATGTTCCCTGATAGAAGGGAAATGTTAAACAAATGGTGATGCGAGAGATTAAGGCTGTTCTACACCAAGGCAGTCATTGGGGAGTACAAGCAATATGTGATTTAGTTCTTAGGGAATATGGATGTAAAGGAATATATACAATTGTTAAACAAATATGTGAGGAATGTGTAATATGCAGAAAGGTAAATAAGAAAGTCTTGAGAAAACAGAACCCGGGAGGAAAAGACACGGGATTGAGACCCTTCCAGAGTATACAATAGATTATACTGAAGCACCCAGAGTAGGAAGACGAAAATATATGCTGGTAATAGTAGATCATCTATCTGGTTGGGTTGAGACATTGCCCTAGCTACCGCCACTGCGAGTGGGGTGTCTACAGCAATATTAGAGCACATAATTCCCCGATATGGGCGAGTGAACCATATAGATTCCGACCAAGGAACTCATTTTACCTCTAAAGTGTTACAGGGCATAATAAAAGGATTGGGAATTTCCTTGGCCTTCCACGCTCCATGGCACCCGCCATCATCAGGACGGTTTTTGAGAATGAACCAAATACTCAAACGACAGCCCTCTAAATCGATGATAGAAACCAGACTCCCTTGGAACAAATGTTTACCTATAGCTCTCTTGCGACCATGAACAGCCCCAAGGAAAGATTTGGGACTATCCCCATAAGAAATCTTATTTGGATTACCTCATCTGGTAACGAATGGATAATTGCCAATTCTCGAAACTAAAGACATGTTCTTAACGAAATATATACTGGGCTTGTCCTCCTATTGTCTTTCCTAAGGAAACAGGGTTTATTGGTAGAGACTCCGCCCCTTGAATTTGCCATTAATCCCATCCGGCCGGGCTATTGGGTCTTAGTAAAATCATGGACGGAGACTAAATTGCAGCCGGACTGGGAAGGGCTGTACCAGGCTCCTTTGATGACCGAAACGGCAATAAGGACGGCGGAGAAAGGCTGGACTCACTACACTCGGATCAAAGGGCAGTGGAATCTCCAGTCGAGGAAGAAATCTGGGCAGCCGAATCAACGCAATAACCGCCTAAATTCAGACTAAAGAGACTTTGAGTAACTGATTGTACAGTGGCGACGGCGAGCGCGGGATTATTTCTGTCGGATTATATATTAAGTATTTTCGAGCTTCAGCACGATTTTAAGAATACTGGGAATGCTTAG
Organism: Chiloscyllium plagiosum; assembly: GCF_037043375.1. Classification (NCBI taxonomy): domain Eukaryota; kingdom Metazoa; phylum Chordata; class Chondrichthyes; order Orectolobiformes; family Hemiscylliidae; genus Chiloscyllium; species Chiloscyllium plagiosum. The sequence goes on from NW_028270151.1 coordinate 116,332,143, forward strand.
AGGTATGCTGCCAGCCCTCTTAGTTTTGGAATGTTATCAAATATCATTTTCGTTATTAACGGTTCCTGAGTCTGATAATCCACAAGTAATAGACGCTGATGCATGTAGCTTAGTCAATTGTGGGGATGTAGATAATCAGAGACAGTACAGCAGCTCAGAGATACATTTTAATTCCTATGGGGTAGCCTTGGGGATGGTAGTTGGATTAATGGTCTTGTCACAGTATTCGGAGCCCCCTTCCGACCAGCTCGCGATTGTCCTGATAAAAAGTGTAACCCAACATACCTAACGATGAAGAAGGCCACATAGCATGAATAAATTCTGGGGGCGGGGTGTGGTTGGAGGGGGCGCGCGAGGTGGGTGAGGCATCTATCAGGTACAATTAAATGAAATATTTGCGATAGAAATGAAAACAAACGGGAATGATTTCTCGGGCTGTTGTTTTCGAATTAGTGTAGGACAGGGAAAACGAGCAGAACTACTGTATAATAAAGTACAACCTTTCAGCCCTCCAGATGACCTTAAAGTAGAAAAATATATACAGGTAAAGGACTTAAAATAGACCATCGAAAGAGAAACTGGTTACGGGGAGACAGGAAGGGCATGAAATGTATGATAGCCCTGTATCAGGGTAAGACTGCATGGAATGGTAGGAATTGTACCTCCCTATCTCTGATGTTCCCTTCCTTGGTGAAGAAAGCTTCAAAGGGCCCCCTAAGATTTCAGCCGGAGTCAAAAATCACACATCGTGTGTGCATGGACGAGGTACAAATCGGTCTAGTGAATTGGGGGAGCTGAAAGTATGTATAGAGGTTAAGAATGCCACGGAAACGGACAAGAGAGGGAACTACTCAGCACTAGGTAGCGGATCTATGGTGGTACTGTGGAGGCAAAATATTGAGACACACCCTACCTACGGATTGGAGAGGGATATGTGCAATTGTACAATTGGCAAATCCATTTACCCTGGCAGTTGCGAAGGAAAAGATAGTAGGGGAAAAGGGAACGAGTAAGAGATCACTGTTAGACACTTTTTTGATGACAGGATTTATCTCGATTCGGTAGGAGTCTCTACGGAGGTACCTGATGAGTTCAAGGCTCGTAACCAGATTGCAGCAGGCTTTGAGTCAGCTCTGTTTTGTTGGGTAACAATTAATTAAAATGTAGACTTGATAATTACATTTTCTATCATCAACAGCAATTTATAAATTATACAAAATATGCGGTTAAAGGAATATCAGAACAGCTTGATGTGACAAGTAGGATGGTATAGGAAAACAGAATGGCCCTTGAAATGACTTTAGCGGGAAAAGGGTGTGTGTGTGTTTGTTTGTAATGTTAGGAGGAAGCTATTGAACCTTTATTCCTAATAACACTGCGCCTGATGGTTCAAGTACTGCTAACTATGTTAGCAGAGGAACGGGCTGAGAATTCGGGAGTACACACATCTCTCACGGAATGGCTTGAATCATAGATTGGAAAATGGAAGGGGGTGGTGGTTTCCATCCTTACTTCCCTGATAGTAGTAGCCGGGACATTAGTAGCCAATGACTGTTGTATCATACCCTGTATACGAGGATTCACGAAAAGATTGTTTGAGACATCCTTAATGAAACAGATGTCCCTAAAAGGGAGTCAGGCAGAGGAACATTATAGATTAAAAATGAGGGGATGAGTGAGACTAAGATGGATGAAATCTCCGGAACGATGTTTGCGAAATTTGGGGGCGATGCTTAAAAGAAAAAGTCAGAAGATAATAAATGGTAATTAAAGGAAAAGGGTGAAGTTGTGAGATATAAGCAAAGTGCTTCTGCAATCAAAATTAATTATGCAAGGTAAATGAACTCACACCAGTGTATACTTGTTTCAACCAACAGCTAAGTCAATAAGAATGAAAACTAATATGAAGGAAATATATAATTGTTTCTGTATTAGCTAAAGTGTGCATACAAGAATGAAACGTGCCTGCAAACAATGGTAGATGTTACAGACAACTAGATAAGGTATTGTGAGGATGTAGGTTAAGCCAGATATGCTTGTACAAGCAGTAGTTAAAAATATCTGTTTCCCACTTCTGCAAAAAACAAAATAAACAAACCCCAATTAAAAGGTCATAAGGATCAATGTGGTTGGGGAAAGGGAGGAAATGTCACACGTGGGGGAAATCGATAGTAGTGGGAAGGATATACCTCACAATAAACCACAGTATGATGCTGTGAAATGCCCAAGTAAAACGTGTACTTTGTTATGCACAACGCCAGATAAGTCAAGAGATAAACAATAGTAATTGGAGTAGTGAATCCTACATAAGATGTGTACTTGCTAAACTCTGGGTGTCTATTCCAGGCACCGCGCTTGCAAGCGGATAATAAACATACCGATTGCTTCAGATGTTGTTTCGGACTGAAATTATTGAAGTGGGTGAGATTCGTTTCTTATATATGTGACATATCCAGCTTTGCTTAGCTCTCTCTATAACATCTCTAATGCTGCGTTCTTATCTCTGAAACATCACCAGCCTTTCTGTCCTCTCTCTGTAACATCTCCAGCCTTGTTTTTCAATCTATGTATCATATCGAACCAGCCTTTCCTCTCTCGGTGACATCTGTAGGTGTACTTTCCTATCCCAAGAGCCTGTCCAGCCTCGCTTTCCTATCTCTGTAACATATCCAGCCAAGTGTTTTCTGTCTCTGCCATCTCCAGCAGTGCGTTCCTATCACCATAACATTTCCAGCCTTGCTTTACAATCTCTGTAAAATTTACAGCTTTGCTTTCATATCTCTGTAATATCCCCAGCCTTGCTTCCCTTTCCCTGCAACATCTACAGATTTGCTTTTTTATATCTGCAACATCTCCAGCCTTGCTTTCCTATGTCTGTAACATCTCCAGCCTTGGTCTCCTTTCCCTGTAACATCTTCAACCTTTCTTTCCTCTCTTTTTAGCATCGGCAGCCTTACTTTCTTTTCTCTATAACATATCCAGCCATCCTTTCCTCAGTCTGCAACATCGTCAGCCTTGCGTTCCTGTCAAAGGTGATGCCTTGCTTTCCTGTCTCTGTAACATCACCAGCATTGCATTCCTAACACTATAAAATTTCCAGCTTTGCTTTCCTATCTCTGTAAAATTTTCAGTCTTGCGTTGTTATCTCTGTAACATATCCACCCTTACTTTCCTCTCTCTGTGACATCTGCAGCCTTGTGTTCATACCTATGCAACATCACCAGCCTTGCATTCCTTTCTCTGTAACATCACCGGCCTTGCTTTTCTATCTCTGTAACATCTCCAGTCTAGCATCAATGTGTAACATGTCCAGAATTACATTCCTCTCACTATAACATTTCCAGATTAGTTTTCCTACTTCTGTAAAATTTCCACCCTTGCTCTCTTATCATTGTAATATCTCAGCCTTGCTTTCCTCTCTCTGTAACCTCTCACGACTTAGTTTCCTATCTCTGTAACATCTCCAGCCATGCATTCCAACCTTTGTGTTATCTTCAGCCTTGTATTCCTTTCTCTACTGCCTGTCCAGCCTTGCTTTCCTGTCTCTGTAACATCTCCAGACTTGCTTTCCTATCACTGCAATATCTGCAGCCTTGCTCTTATCTCTGTTTTAACATCTCCAGCCTTGGTTTCCTACGTCTGTGATATCTTCAGCCTTACATTCCTATATTTAGATCCTGTCCAATCTTGCTTTCCTGTCTCTGTAACATGGCCAGGCTTGCGTCACTGTCTCTGTAACATCGCTGACATTGTGTTCCTCTCATTATAACATTTCCAGCCTTTCTTTCCTATTCCTGTCATATTTCCAGCCTTGCTTTCTTATCCTTGCTTCTTATTCTTATCTCAAACTTTTGCTATCCTTTTTCTGCAATATCTTCAACCTTGCTTTCCGATTTATGTATAATATCGAACCATGCTTTCCTATCTCGGTGACATCTGTAGATGTGCTTTCCTATCCCTAGAGCATGTCCACCCTTGCTTTCCTATCTCTGTAACATATCCAGCCGAGTATTACTGTCTCTCATATATCCCGCAGTACGTTGCTATCACTATAGTATTTCCAGCCTTGCTTTCCAGTCTCAGTAAAATTTACAGCCTTGATTTAGTATCACCGTAAACATCTCCATCCGCGTTTACTTATTTCTCTCAGATCTCCAGCCAAGTTTTCCTATCTCTGTAACATCTGTCGTCTCAGTTTCCAGTCTCTGTAATAGCTCCAGCCTTGCATTACTATCTCTGGAACATCTTAAGCTTTGCTTTCCCCTCTCTGTTAAATCTCCAGCCTTGATTTCCTGTCTATGCAACATCCCCAGCCACGTTACTTCTCTTTGTAGCATCTCCACCCTTGTTTTCTTATTTCTCTAACATCTCCAACTTTGCTTTCCTATCTCTGTAACATCTCCAGTCTTGCTCTGCTTTCTCTGTAACACCAGGAGTCGATGGGCCGAATGGCCTTACTTCCACTCCTATACCTATGTCGTATGGTCTACCATCTCCAGCCTTACTTTCTTATCTGTGCAACATCACCAGCCTTTCTGCTCTCTCTCTCTGTAACATCAGGAGACTTGCTTTCCTTTCTCTGTAACATTTCCAGCCTTGCTCTTCTTTCCGTGTAACATCTCTAGCCTTGCTTTCCTGTCTCTTTTACATCTCCATCCTTGCTTTCATTTCTTTGTAACATATCAGCCTTCCTTTCCTCACTCTGCAACATTGTCTGCATTGTGTTGGTGATGCATTCCTTTCCTATCTCTGTAACATCTCTAGCATTGCATTCCTAACACAATAACATTTCCAGCTTTGCCTTCCTTTCTCTGTCATTTTACCAGCCTTGCTTTGTTATCTCTGCAAAATCACCAGCCTTGCTTTGCCCTTCGGGAACATCTCCAGCCTTGCATCCCTATCTCTGTAACATGTCCAGAATTGCATTCCTCTCAGTATAACTTTTCCAGCCTTGTTTTCCTACCTCTGTAAAATTTCCAGCCTTGCTCTCTTATCATTGTAACATCTCGATCTTGCTTTCCTCTCTCTGCAACCTTTCAAGCCTTGCTTTCCTATCTCTGTAACATCTCCAGCCTTGCGTTCCAATCTCTGTGTTATTTTCAGCCTTGTGTTCCTATCTCTAGAGCGTGTCCAGCCTTGCTTTCCTATCTCTGTAACATCTCCAGCCTTGCGTTCTGATCACGATAACATCTCCAGCCTTTCTTTCTTATTTCTGTAAAATTTCCAGCCTTGCTTTCTTATCTTTGCAACATCAGCAGCCTTCCTTTCTCTGTAACATCTCCAGCCACGGTTACCTCTCTCAGTATCATCTCCAAGCGTGCATTCCTAACTCTGTAACATCCCCAGCCTTGCTTTCCTATCTCTGTGTTATCTTCAGCCTTGTAATCCAAACTCGGAGGCTGTCCAGCCTTGCTTTCCTATCTCTGTAACATCTCCAGCCTTGCATTCTTATCTTTGCAACGTCTCCAATATTGCTTTTCTTTCTCTGCAACATCTTCAGACTTGCTTTCTTTTCTCTGTAACATCTGCAGTCATGCTTGCCTCTCCCTCTAACCTTGTTTTCCGATATCTGTATCATCTCCAACATTGATTTCTTATTACTGTGACATCGCGAGAAGTGCTTTCCTATCCATAGAGTCTGATCAGCCGTGCTTTCCCATCTCTGTAACATGTCCAGCCTTGTTTCTCTATCTCTAACATCTCCAGCAGTGCGTTCCTGTCACTATAACATTTCCAGGCATTGTTTTCCTATCCCTATAAAATTTACAGCCTTGCTTTCGAATCTCTGTAATATCTCGAGCCTTGCTTTCCTATCTCTGTAACATCTCCAGTCTTGCATTCCTATCTTTGTGTTACCTTCAGCCTTGTATTCCTATCTCTGTGTTATCTTCAGCCTTGTATTCCCATTTCTACAGACTGTCCAGCCTTGCATTCTTATGTCTGTAACGTGGCCAGATTTGCTTTCCTTTCTCTGTAACATCTCGAGCATTGCTTTCCTATCACTATATCCTTCCATTCCTATCTCTGCTACATCTCCAGCCTTGCATCACTTTCTCTGTCACATCTCGAGCATTGCCTTCCTATCATTATAGCATTTCCAGCCTTGATTCCCCATCTCTGCAGAATTTCCAGCCTTTCTTTCTCATCTCTGTAGCATCTCCAGCCTTACTTTCCTATCTCTGAAAAAAAAACAGATTTCTGTCTAATCTCTGTAACATCTCCAGCTTCGCTTTCCTCTCCCTGTAACATTTCCAGCCTTGCATCCATATCTCTGTACCATCTTCAGCCTTCCATCCCTATCTTTCTATCATCTCCAGCATTGCATTGCTATCACGATAACATTTGCAGCCTTGCTTTCCTGTATCTGTAAAATTTCCAGTCTTGCTTCCTTGTCTCTGTAACATCTCCAGCCTTGCTTTACTGCCACCGCAACAACTCCAGACTTTCTTTGCTATCCCTGTCATATCTGCAGACCTTATTTTTCTGTTTCTGTAACAGTTTCAGCCTAGCCTTCCACTCTCTGGAACATCTCCAGCCTTGTTATCTTATTTCTCTAATATTTCAGTCTTGTCTTCCTCTCTCTGTCTCGTCTCCAGCCTTGCTTTCCCATCTCTGCGACATCTCCAGCCTTGTTTCCCTGTCTCTGTGATATCTCCAGCGTTGTAGTCCAATCTCTAGAGCCTGTCCAGCATTGCTTTCCTATCTCTATAACATGGCCAGGCTTGCTGCCCTATCTCAGCAACATCTCCGGCAGTGCGTTCCTATCACTATAACATTTCCATCCTTTCATTCCTAATACTATAAAATTTCTCACCTTGCTTTCTTATCTTTGCAACATCTCCAATTTTGCTTTCCTTTCTCTGTAACACCTCCAGCTTTGCTTCCCTCTCTCTGTAACATATCCAAACTTGCTTTCTTGTCTCTGGAACATCATCAGCCTTCCAGTCCTCTCTCTGTAAAATCTCCAGTCTTGCTTTCTTATATCTGCAAGTTTTCCAGCCTTGCTTTCCTCTGTCTCTGTAACATCTCCAGCCTTGCTTTCTTATCTCTGCAACATACCCAGCCTTCCTTTCTTCCGTCTGTATCATCTCCAGCACTGCGTTCGTGTCACTGGAGATGCCTTGCTTTCCTGTCTCTGTAACATCTCCAGCCTTGTTTTCCATTTTCTGTGCCCGCTGCAGCCTTGCTTTCCTCTCAACGTAACAAATCCAGCCTCGCTTTCCACTCCCTGTAGCATCCCCAGCCTTGCATTTCTATCTCTGTATTATTTCTACCTTGCATCACTATTTGTATAACATCTCCAGCATTGCATTCATATCAGTATAACATTTCCAGCCTAGGTTTCCTCTTTCTGTAAGATTTCAAAATTTATTTCTGAAATCTGTAACATCTCCGGCCTTGCTTTCCAATCACTTTAAAAACACCAGACTTGTTTTCCAATCATTGTAATGTCTGCAGCTTTGCTATTCTGTCTCTTTTAACATCTCCAACCTTGCTTTCCTTTTTCTGTATCGTCTCCAACCTTGATATCCATTTTCTGTACTCGCTGTAGCCTTGCTTTCCTCTCGGTCGGTGTTACAAATGCAGCCTCGATTTCCACACCCTGTCGCATCTCCAGCCTTGCATTCCTATCTCTGTAACATTTCTGGCCTTACATCCCTATGTGTCTAACATCTCCAGCATTGCATTCATATCACTATAACATTTCCAGCATTCCTTTCCTCTCTCTGTAAGATTTTAAGCCTTTGATTTTTATATCTGGAACATCTTCGGCCTTGCTTTCCTATCTGTTTAACAACGCCAAACTTGCTTTCCTATCCTTGTAATGTTTGCCGCCTTGCTATTCTGTCTCTTTACAGATCTCCAACCTTGCTTTCCTGTTTGCATAACGTCTCCAGCCTAGCTTTCCTCTCTTGGGAACATCTCCAGCATGTTTTCTTCTTTCTCTAACATCGTAGACTTGCCTTCCTCTCTCTGTAACGTCTCCAGCTTTGCTTTCCTATTTCTGCAACATCTCCAGCCTTGTTTTCCTATCTCTGAAACATCGCCATCCTTGCTTTCCTATTTCTGTGATATCTCCCGCCTTGTATTCCTATCTCTAGAACATGTCCAGCATTTCTTTCCTATCTCTGTAACATGACCAACCTTGTTTACCTATCTCTGCAACATCTCCAGCATTGCGTTCCTCACTGAAAAATTTACAGCATAGCTTTCTTATCTCTGTAACATCTCCAGCCTTGCTTTCCTTTCTCTGTAACACCTCCAGCCTTGCATTTCTATCTGTCTAACATCTCCAGCCTTGTTTTCCCCTCTCTGTTACATCTCCACCCTTGTCTTCCTATCCCTGCAGCATCCCCAGTCATGCTTTGCTCTCTCTCTAACATCTCCAGCCCTGCTTTCCGAACTCTATAACATCTCCAAACTTGCTTTTCTGTCTCTGTGAAATCTCCAGCCTTGCTTTCATATCTCTGTATCATCTCCAGTTTGCTTTCCTATCTCTGTAACATCTCCAGCATTGCGTTCTGATCACAATAATATTTCCAGCCTTTCTTTCTTATTTCTGTAAAATTTCCAGCCTTGCTTTCTTATCTTTGCAACATCACCAGCCTTCCTTTCGTATCTCTGTTACATCGCCAGCATTGCATTCCTATCCCGATAACATTTCCAGCTTTGTGTTCTGATCTCTGTGACATGTCCAGACGTGCTTTTCTATTCTTAGACCCTGTCCAGCCATGCTTTCCTGTCTCTGTAACACGTCCAGCGTTGTTTCTCTATCTCTAACATCTCCAGAAGTGAGTTCCTATCACTATAACATTTCCAGCATTGCTTTCCTATCCCTGTAAAATTTACAGCTTTGTTTTCTAATATCTGAAATATCTCCAGCCTTGCATTCCTATCTCTGTATTATCTTCAGCCTTGTATTTCTATTTCTACAGACTGTCCAGCCTTGCTTTCTTATCTCTGTAACTTGGCCAGCCTTTCTTTCCTATCTCTGTAACATATCCAGCCTTGCATTCCTATCTTTGCAACATCTGTAGCGTTGCATCCCTTTCTCTGTCACATCTCGAGCTTTGCATTCCTATCACTATAACATTTCCAGACGTGATTCCCCATCTCTGTAGGATTTCCTTGCTTTCCTTGCCTTGCTTTTGTATCTCTGTAGCAACTCCAGCCTTGCTTTCCTATCTCTGAAAAAAATAAACAGATTGCTGTTTAATCTCTGTGACATCTCCAGCCTCGCTTTCCTATCCCTGTAACACCTCCAGCCTCGCATTCATATCTCTGTACCATCTTCAGCCTTCCATCTCTATCTTTCTAACTTCTCCAGCATTGCATTGCTATCACGATAACATTTGCAGCCTTGTTTTCCTGTATCTGTACAATTTCCAGTCTTGCTTCCTTGTCTCTGTAACATCTCCAGCCTTGCTTTACTACCACCGCAACAACTCCAAACTTCCTTTGCTATCCCTATCATATCTGCAGCCCTGTTTTTTTTCTGTTTCTGTAACATCTTCAGCCGAGCCTTACACTCTCTGGAACATCTCCAGCCTTGTTATCTTATTTCTCTAATATCTCAGCCTTGCCTTGCTCTCTCTGTCTCGTCACCAGCCTTGCTTTCTCTTCCCTGCAACATCTCCAGCCTTGCTTTCATGTCTCTGTGATATCTCCAGCGTTGTAGTCCAATCTCTAGAGCCTGTCCAGCATTGCTTTCCTATCTCTATAACATGGCCAGGCTTGCTGCCCTATCTCAGCAACATCTCCAGCAGTGCGTTCCTATCACTATAACATTTCCATCCTTTCATTCCTAATACTGTAAAATTTCTAACCTTGCTTTCTTAACTTTGCAACATCTCCAATTTTGCTTTCCTTTCGCTGTAACAACTCCAGCCTTGCCTTCCTCTCTCTGTAACACCTCCAGTCTTGCTTACCTCTCTCTGTTACATCTCCAGTCATGCTTTATTATATCTGCAAGGGGTCCAGCCTTGATTTCCTTTCTCTGCAACATATCCAGCCTTCCTTTCTTCCTTCTGTAACATCACCAGCACTGCGTTCCTATCACTGGAGATGTCTTGCTTTCCTGTCTCTGTTACATCTCCAGCCTTGCTTTCCATTTTCTGTACTCGCTGCAGCCTTGCTTTCCTCTCGGTGTTTCAATTCCAGCCTCGCTTTCCACTCCCTGTAAGTTCTCCAGCCTTGCATTCCTACCTCTGTAATATTTCCAGCCTTACATGCCTATCTGTCTAACATCTCCAGCATTGCATTCATATCACTAGAACATTTCCAGCCTTGCTTTCCTCTCGCTGTAAGACTTCAAGCCTTTATTTCTTTTATCTGTAACATATCCGGCCTTGCTTTCCAATCTCATTAACAACGCCAAATTTGCTTTCCTATCCCCGTAAGGTCTGCAGCCTTGCCGTTCTGTCTCTTTTAACATCTTCAACCTTGGTTTTCTGTTTGCGTAACGTTTCAAGTCTAGCTTTCCTCTCTCGGGAACATCTCCAGCCTTGTTTTCTTCTTTCTCGAACATCTCCGACTTGTCTTCCTCTCTCTGGAACGCCACCAGCTTTACTTTCCTATTTCTGCAATATCTCCAGCCTTGCTTTCCTATCTCTGAAACATCTTCTTCCCGACCTCTCTGCCCCCACCCCAGTCTGACCTTTCACCCTCACCTTGACCTCTTTCCACCTATCACATTTCCGACGCCCCTCCCCCAAGTCCCTCCTCCCTACCTTTTATCTTAGCCTGCTGGACAGACTTTCCTCATTCCTGAAAAAGGGCTTATGCCCGAAACGTCGATTCTCCTGTTCCCTGGATGCTGCCTGACCTGCTGCGCTTTTCAGCAACACATTTCTATCTCTGAAACATCACCAGCCTTTCTTTCCTATCTCTGTGATATCTCCCGTCTTGTATTCCTACCCTCTAGAACCTGTCCACCATTGCTTTCCTATCTCTGTAACATGACCAACCTTGTTTACCTATCTCTGCAACATCTCCAGCATTGCATTCCTAACTGAAAAATTTACAGCCTTGTTTTCTTATCTCCGTAACATCTCCAGACTTGCTTTCCTATCTCTGCAACATCTCCAGACTTGCCTTCCTATTTCTGTGATGCCTCCAGCCTTGTATTCTCATGTCTGTAGCCTATGCAAAATTGGTTTCTTTTCTCTGTAACATGACCAGCTTTGTTTCCCTTTCTCTGCAAAATCTCCAGCCTTGCATTGCTATCTTTGTAACGTTTCCAGCCGTGCTTTCCGTACTCTATATCATCTCCAAACTTGCTGTCACATCTCGAGCCTTGCTTTACTCTCTCTAACATCTACAGCCTTATTTTCTTATTTCTCTAACATCGAGGCCTTGCTTCCATCTCTCTGTAACCTCTTAACCCTTGGTTTCCAATCGCTGCAACATCTGCAGTCGTGATTTCCTGTCTCGTAACATCTCCAGCCTTGCTTTCCTTTCTCTGTGGTATCTCCAACCTTGTATTCCTCTCTATAGAGACTCTGCAGCCTTGCTTTCCTAGTTCTGTAACACCTCCAGCCTTGCGTCCCTATCTCTGTAACATCTCCAGCATTGCATACCAATCACTATAATATTTCTAGTCTTTCTTTCCTATTTCTGCAAAATTTCCAGTCTCATCTTTGCAACATCCTCAATCTTGCTTTCCTTTGCCTGCAACATCACCAACCTTCCTGTCCTCTCTAACATCCCCAGCATTGCTTTCCAATCTGTGCATCATCCCTAAACTTGCTGTCCCATCTCTGTGACATTTCTAGCTGTGCTTTTCTAAATCTGGAGCCTGTCCAGCCTTGCTTTCCTATCTATGCAACATGTGCAGCCTCGTTTTCCTTTTCTATAACACCTCCAGCCGTTCGTTCCTATCTCGGTAACATCTCCAGCCTCGTATCCATTCTATTTACCACCCCCCCCCCCCCCAGCCTTGCTCTTCTCTCTCTGCAACGTCTGCAGCCTTGCTTTCCTCTCAACATTTCCACTTTCAATTTTACTGTCTCTGCACCATCTCCAGCCATGCATTCCTGTCTCTGCAATATCTCCAGCCTTGTTTCCTCTCTCTTTAACATCTACAGCCTTGTTTTCTTACCATTGTAACATCTCCAGCCTTGCTTTCCTATCTATGCAACATTATCAGCAGTGTTTAGTTATTTCTCTCACATCTCCAGCCTTGCTTTCCTATATCTGTAACATCTCCAGTCTTACTTTCCATTCTGGAAAGCAAGTCTGTCGATGTTTCAGAGAGAGGACTGGAAAGCTGGAGATGTTGCGGAGATAAGAAAGTAAGGCTCGCGATGTTGCAGAGAGAGGAAAGCAAGGCTGGAAATGTTACAATGGTAATAAAACAAGGCTGTAGAAGTTAAGGAGAGAGGAAATAAGGTTGGAGATGCTGCAGAGACAGTAAAATTGAAAGTGGAGATGTTGAGAGAAAAACAAGGCTGCAGACGTTACAAAGAGAGGGAAGTAAGGCTGGAATGTTTACAGAGATAGGAAAGCAAGTTTGGAGTGGTGACAGAGAGAGGAAGGCAAGGCTTCAGATGTTGCAGAGACTACAAAGCAAGGCTGGAGATTTTCCGGTTGTAGGAAAGCTTGGCTGGAGATGTTACAAGGACAGGAATGCAAGACTGGAGATTTTACAGACGAAAGTGCAGACTGGAAATTTTACCGAGCAAGGAAAACCATGCTGGAGATGTTACAGAGATACAAAACCAAAGCTGGAGATATTAGTGTAATAAGAAAACAAGGCTGCAGATGTTACAGAGAGAGGAAAGCACGGCTGGGGATGTTGCAGTGAATGGAAAGCAAGACTGGAGATGTTACAGAGATAGGAAAGCAAGGCTGAAGATCTTCGAGAAATAAGAAAACAAGGCTCGGGATGTTACAGAGAGAGGAAAGCACGGCCAATGTTGTTGAAGAGACAAGAAAGCAAAGTTGGGGATGTTAAAAGGAAGGGAAAGCACTGCTAGAAATCTTGTATGTAAAAGAATGTAAGGCTGGTGATGTTACAGAGATAGGAAAGCAAGGCTGGAGATGTAACAGAGGAAGGAGAGCACAGCTGGAGATGTTGCAGAGACAGTAAAATCGAAACTGGGGATGTTACATCGAGACGAAAACATGGTCGCAAACATGACAGAGAAAGGATAGCAATGTTGGGGAGGGTACACAAAATGGAAAGTAAGGCTGGAGATGTTACAGAGATAGGAATTCAAGGCTGGAGATGTTACAGAGATAGGATAGCAAGGCTGGAGTGGCTTCAGCGAGTGGAATGCAAAGCTGGACATGTTGCCGAGACTGGAAAGCAAGGCGGGACGTGTTACAGAGAGAGGAAAGCAAGGCTAGAAATGATACAGAGATAAGAAAGCAAGGCTGGAGATGTTACATAGACAGGAAAGCGAGGCGGGAAATATGAAAGAAACAGCAAAGCAAGGCTGGAGATGTTAAAAGAGACAGAAATGCAAGGCTGCTGATATTACCAGGATCGCAAAGCAAGGCGGGATTTGTTACAGAGATTGGAAAGCAAGGTTGGAGATGCTACAGAAAAAGGAATGCAAGGCTGGAAATGTTATCGTGATAGGAATGCAATGCTGGAGGTGAAACAGAGATAGGAATGCACGGCTGGAGATGATACAGAGAAAGGAAAGCAAGGCTGGAGTGGCTACAGAGAGTGGAATGCAAGGCTGGAGATGTTGCAGAGATAGGAAAGCAAGGCTTGACGTGTTACAGAGAGAGGAAAGCAAGGCTGGAGATGCTACAGTCATGGGAAAGCAAGGCTGAAGGTGTTACAGAGATAGGAAAGAAAGGGTGCAAATGTTACATAGACAGGAAAACGAGGCTGGAAATATGACAGAAACAGCAAAGCAAGGCTGGAGATGTGAAGAGAGACAGAAATGCAAGGCTGTCAATATTACCAGGATAGTAAAGCAAGGCTGGAGTTGTTACAGAGATAGGAAAGCAAGGCTGGAGATGTTACAGCGATACAAAAACAAAGCTGGAAATTTTACAGAAAAAGGAAAGCTAGGCTGGAAACGTTATCGTGATAGGAATTCAATACTGGAGATGTAACAGAGATCGGAATGCACTTCTGGAGATGAGACAGAGATATGAAAGCAAGACTGGAGATGTCACGGAGTTGTGAAAGCAATTTTGAGATGTTATAGAGTTTGGGAAACAGGGCTGCAGATGTTACAGAGATAGCAATGCAAGGCTGGAGATGTTGCAGAGACAGGAAAACATGGCTGGTCATATTATTGAGAAAAGAAAGCAATGCTGCATAGGCTCCAGACATAGGAATACAAGGCTGGGGATATCACAGAAATAGAAAATCAAGGCTGGATATGTTGCAGAGATAGGAAAGCAAGGCTGGGGATGTTACGGAGAGAGGAAACGAAGGCTGAGATGTTCCGAAGATGAGAGAGCAAGGCTGGAAATTTTACAGATGTAGTAAAACAAGTATGTAAATGTTACAATGATAGGAATGCATTTGTAGAGATGTTACAGAGATAGAGATGCAATGCTGGCGATGTTACAGACTGAGGAAAGGAAGGCTGGATATGTTACAGAGATAAGAAAGCAAGGCTGGAGATGATACAGTGGTCGTAAAGCAAGGCTGGAGATTTTACAGCGATAGCAGTGCAAGGCTGGAGATGTTACAGAGAAAGGAAAGTGAGGCTGGAGATGTTACAGAAATAAGAAAGGAAGGCTGTAAAAATTTCGATTTGGAACACAATGCTGGCGATTTTGCTGAGATAGGCAAACAAGGCTGGTCATGTTGCAGAGATAGGAAAGCAATGCTGGACAGGTTCTAGAGATAGGAATACAAGGCTGGAGACATCACAGATATAGGAAAGCAAGGCTGGAGATGTAACAGAGATAAGAAAGCAAGGCGGGAGATGTGACAGAACTAGGCAAGCAAGGCTGGAGATGTTACAGAGATAGGAATCCAAGGCTGAAGATATTATTAGGGATAGAAAAGCAAGTCTGGCATTGTCATAGATATAGGAAAGGAAGGCTGGAGAAGTTACAGACATAAGAAATTAAGGCTTGAAATCTTACAGAGAGAGGAAAGCAAGTCTGGAAATGTTATAGTGATAGGAATGCAAGGCTGGAGATGTTACAGGGACTGGAAAACGAGGCTGGATTTGTTACACCGAGAGGAAAGCAAGGCTGTAGCGGTACAGAAATTGGAAAGCAAGGCTGGAGATGTTACATAGACAGGAAAGAAAGGCATCGCCTGTGCTAGGAATGCAGTGCTGGTGATGTGATAGACAGAGAAAAGGAAAGCTGGATATGTTGCAGTGATAAGAAAGCAAGACTGGCGATGTTACAGAGAGAGTAAAGTAAGGCTAGATCCCTTGCAAATAAAAGAAAGCAAGACTGTAGATATTACAGAAAGAGGACTGGAAGGCTGATGTTGCAGAGACAAGAAAGCAAGTTTGGAGTTATTTCAGAGAGAGATAAGCAAGGCTAGATGTATTACAGAGATAGGAAGACAAGGCTGGAGATGCTACAGAAAAAGGAAAATTAAATTGGAGATTTTGCAAAGTTTGAAAGCAAGTTTAGCAATTTACAGTATTAGGAATGAAAGGATGGAAATGTTATAGTGATGGGAAAGCAATGCTGCAGATGTTGCTGAGATAGGGAAGCAAGCCTGGCCATGTTACAGAGATAGGAAGGCAATGCTGAACAGGCTCTCGAGATAGGAATACAAGGCTGGAGATATCACAGAGACAGGAAAGCAAGGCTGGAGATGTTGCAGGGATAGGAAAGCAAGGCTGGGCACGTGACAGCGAGAGAACGGCAAGGCTGAAATGTCAGAAAAATAAGATAACAAGGCTGGAGATGTTCCAGAGAGTGGAAGGATAGGCTGGAGATGTTACAGAAGCAGAAAAGCAGGACTGCAAATATGACAGGGATAGGAAAGGAAGTCTGGAGTTGTTGCAGTGATAGGAAAGCAAGGCTGGAGTGGTTTCATAGACAAGGAAGCAAGGCTGGAAATTTTACAGAGACAGGAAAGCAAGGCTGCAAATGTGATAGCAATGCATTGCTGGAGATGTTACAAAGATAGGGATGGAAGGCTGAAGATGGTACAGAGATAGGAATGCGAGGCTGTGGATGTTACAGGGAGAGGAAAACAGGGCTGGAAATGTTACTGAGATTAGGCAGCAAACTGTTTATTTTTGCAGAGAGTGGAAAACAAGGCTGGAGGTGTTACAGAGATAAGAAAGCAAGGCTGGAAATTCTCCAGAGATGGGAAAAAAAAGGCTGGAAATGTTATAGTGATACGACTGCAATGCTCGAGATGTGACAGAGAAAGGGATGCAAGGCTGGAGATGTTACAGAGAAGGGAGAGCGAGGCTTGAGTTGTTACAGAATCAAAAATACAAGCCTGGAGTTGTTACACAGAGAGGAAAGCACATCTGCAGAATTTGCAGAGACAGGAAAATCAGGCTTGAGATTTAACAGAGAAAGGAAAGCAAATTTGGAGACGTTGCAAAGATAAGAAAGCAAGGCTGGAGGTATTACAGAGATAGGAAAGCAAGGTTTTAAATGTTATAGTGATAGAAATGCAATGCTGGCGAAATTACTGAGAAAGGAAAGCAAGGCTAGCCACGTTAAAGACATAGGAAGGCAAGGCAGGAGATATTACAGAGATTCGAAAGCAAGGCTGTAAATTTTACAGGGATAGGAAAGCAATGCTGGAAATGTTATAGTGATAGGAACGCACTCCTGGAGAGGTTAGAGATAGAGAAACAAGGCTGGACATATTACAGAGATAGGAAAGCACGGCTGGACAGGCTCTAGGGAAAGGAAAGCACGGCTGGAGATGTCACAGAAATTAGAAATCAATGTTGGAGATGATACAGATACCGGAAAGCAAGGTTGGCGACGTTAATGAGAGAGGTAAGCATGGCTGGGGATGTTACAGAGAAGAGGAAGCAATGCTGGGGATGTTACAGAGAAAGGAACGCAACGCTGGAAATGTTATCGTGATAGTAATGCAACGCTGGCGATGTTACAGAGAAAGGAAAGGAAGGCTGGTGATGTTGCAAAGATAAGACAGCAAGGCCGGAGATGCTACAGAGATAACAGGAAATCTCTGCTGATGAAAAGATAAGAAAGCAAAATTGGAAATTTTACAGAAATAACAAAGAAAGGCTGGAAAAGCTATAGTGATCGGAACACGATGCTGGAGATGTTACAGAGATAGGAAAGGAAGGCTGGCCATGTTACAGAGATAGGAAAGTAAGGCTGGTAAAATTACAGAGATAGGAAATCAAAGCTGGAAAGGTTATAATATTAGGAATGCAATGCTAGAAATGTTACAGAGACAGGAAAGCAAGTCATCACTAGTGATAGGAACACAATGCTGACGATGTTGCAGACTGAGGAAAGGAAGGCTGGATATGTTCAAGAGAGAAGACAGCAAGGCTGAAGATGTAAAAGAGAGAGGAAAGCAAGGCTAGAGATGTTGCACGGAAAGTACAGTAAGGCTGGAAACGTTCCAGAGAAAGGAAAGCAAGATTCATGATGTTCCAGAGAGAGGACAGAAAGGCTGGTGATGTTGCACAGATAAGAATGTAAGGTTGGATATGTTACAGAGAAAGGAGAGCAAGGCTGGAGACGTTAGACAATTAAGAAAACAAGGGTGGAGATGTTACAGAGAGAGGTAATATGGCTGGGGATGTTCCATAGATAGGAAAGCAATGCTGGAGATTTAACAGAGAGGGGAAAGCAAGGCCTACGATATTACAGAGATAGGAATGCAAGGCTGGAGCTATTACAGAGACTGTAAACTGTGGTTACAGATGTTACAGAGATAGGAAATCTTGGCTGGAGATCTGAGAGAGAAAAGAAAACATGGCTGAGATGTTGCGGAGATAGGAGTACAAGGCTGGAGATGTTACAGAGATACGAAAGCAAGGCTGCAAATTTTACAGAGATTGGATAGCAAGGCTGGAAATATAGTGATAGGAACGCACTGTGGGAGATAATAGAGACATAAATACTATGCTGGACATGTTACTGGGATAGAAAATCAAGACTGGACAGGCTCTAGGGATCGGAAAACACATCTACAGATGTCACCGAGATAGGAAGGCATAGTTCAATATGATATATAGTTCGGAAAGCAAGGCTGAAAGAGGAGAAGAAGGCTGGTGATGTTTCCGAGATAAGAAAGCAAGATTGGAGATGTTACAGAGAGAACAAAGCAAGGCTGGAGATGTTACAGAGAAAGGAAAGCAAAATTGGAGATGTTGCAAGGATAAGAAAGAAAGGCTGGAAATTTGACAGGAATTGGAAAGAATGGCTGGAAATGTTATAGTGAGAGTAACACAATGCCGGAGGTGCGACAGAGATAGTGAAGCAAGGCTAGCCATGTTACAGAGACGTGAAAGCAAAGCTGGACAGGCTCTAACGATAGGAATGCAAGGCTGAAGGTATCACAGAGGTAGGAAAGCAGGGCTGGATATGCTGCAGAGATAGGAAAGCAAGGTTGGAGAGGTTGCAGAAACAGGAAAGCAAGACTGGAAATGTTAAAAGAGAGATAAAAGCAAGGCTGCAGATATGACAGTGATAGGAAAGCAACGCTGCAGATGTTACAGAGAAAGAAAGCAAGGCTGATAATTTTACAGAGATAGTAAAGGAAGGTTGGAAATGTAATAATAATAGGAATGCAATGCTGGAGATGTTACAGAGATTGGGATGGTTGGCCGGAGATATTACGGAGATCGGAGGGCATGGCTGGACATGCTCCAAGATAGGAATACAAGGCTGAAGATGACGCCAAGATCGGAATGCAAGTCTTGAGAGGTTACAGAGAGAGGAAAACAAGGCTGAGATGTTACAAAGATAAGAGAGCAAGGCTGCAACATTTACAGAGGTAGGAAAGCAAGGCAGGAAATGTTATAGTGAGAGGACTGCAATTCTGGACATGTTACAGAGGTAGGGATGGAAGGCTGGAGATGTTACAGGAATAGGATAGCAATTCTGGAGAGGTTACAGAAATAACAAAGCAAGGCTGGAAAAATTACAGAGATAGGAAAGCAAAGCTGGAAAGGCTTTAGTGTTAGGAATGGAATGCTAGAAATGTTACAGAGACAGGCAAGCAAGGCATCACGAGTGATAGTAAAGCAATGCTGGCGATGTTGCAGAGTGCGGAAAGGAAGGCTGAATCTGTTACACAGAAAAGAAAGCAAGGCTGGAGATGTAAATGAGAGAGAAAAGCAAGGCTAGAGATGGTACACGGAAAGGAGATCAAACCTGGAAACATTACAGAGAAAGGAAAGCAAGGCTCATGATGTTACAGAGAGAGTACAGAAAGGCTGGTGATGTTGCACAGATAAGAAAGTAAGGTTATCATGATTTTCAGAGAAAAGAGAGCAAGGCTGGAGATGTTACAGATATCTGGAAGCAAGGCTGGAGATGTTCGAGAAATAAGAAAACAAGGGTAGAGATGTTACAGAGAGAGGTAACATGGCTGGGGATGTTGCACAGACAGGAAAGCAAGGTTGGAGATGTAAGAGAGAGGGGAAAGCAAGGCTTAAGATATTACAGAGATAGGAATGCAAGGCTGAAGCTATTACAGATTCTGGAAACGGAGGCTACAGATTTTCCAGAGACAGGAAAACTTGGCTGGAGATCTGATAGAAATAGGAAAACATGGCTGGAGATGTTGAGGAGATAGGAAAGCGAGGCTGGAGTAGGTACAGAGACGGAAAAGCAAGGCTGGAGACGTTACAGAGATACGAAAGCAAGGTTGTTAATTTTACCGAGATTGGAAAGCAAGGCTGGAAATATTATAGTGATCGGAACGCACTGCGGAAGATATTAGAGACATAAATACTCAGCTGGACATGTTGCAGAGATAGGAAAGCAAGGCTGGACAGGCTCTAGGGATAGGAAAGTACTTCCAAAGATGTCACCGAGAGAGGAACGCATGGTTCGATATGATACATAGATCGGAAATTAAGGCTAGAGATGTTACAGAGAGAGGACAGTAAGGCTGGTGATGTTTCAGAGATAAGAAAGCAAGATTGGAGATGATACAGAGAAAGCTAAGCAGGGCTGGAGATGTCGCAGAGAAAATAAAGCAAGGCTGGAGATGTTACAGAGAGAGGGAAGCAAGTTTGGAGACGATGCAAAGATAAGAAAACAAGGCTGGAGATGTTGCAGAGATAGGAAAACAATGTTGGAAAGGTTATCGGGATAGGAATGCAATGCCGGTGATGTTACCGTGATAGGAAAGGAAGGCTGGTGATGTTGCAAGATAAGAAAGCAAGACTGAAAACTTTACAGAAATAAGAATGAAAGGCTGGAAATTTTACAGTGATCGGAATGCAATGCTGGGGATGTTACAGAGATAGGAAAGCAAGGCTGGCCATGTTACAGAAATAGGAAAGCAATGCTGGACAGGTTCTAGAGATAGGAATACAAGGCTGAAGATTACGCAGAGATAGGGAAGCGAGGCTGGCGATGTTACAGAGACTGTAAAACAAGCTGTAAATCTTACAGAGATAGGAAAGCAAGGCTGGAGATGTTATCGTGAGAGGAATGCAATTCTGGGCATGTTACAGAGGTAAGGATGCAAGGCTGGAGATGTTACAGTGATACGAAAGCAAGGCTGGAAATGTTACAGAGATAACAACGCAAGGTTGGTAAAATTACAGAGATAGGAAAGCAAGGCTGGAGATGTTAAGGAGATAGGAATGCAAGGCAGGAGATGTTGCTGAGAGAGGTAAGCATGGCTGGAGATGTTACAGAGAAAAGAAGGCTGGTGATGTTGCAAAGAAAACAAGGCAAGGCTGTAAATTTTACAGAAATAACAAAGAAAGGCTGGAAATGTTATCATGATTAGAACGCAAGGCTGGCCATGTTACAGAGATAGGAAAGCATCGCTGGACAGGCTCCACAGACAGGAATACAAGGCTGAAGATAAGACAGAGATACGAATGCAAGGCTCGAGATGGTACAGAGAGGAAGGCAAGGCTGGAGAGGTTGCAGAGAGAGGAAAGCAAGGCTGAGATGTTACAAAGATAAGAGACCATGGCTGGAAATTTTGCAGAGGTAGAAAAGCAAGGCTGGCGATGTTACAGAGAGAGAGGAAAGCAAGGCTGGACAGGTTCCACAAACAGGAATACAAGGCTGAAGGATATGCAGGTCATTGGACTCATCCACCGCCAAACCACAACAACGCGACGGTCGGAGGAGGAGCGTCTTATCTTCCGACTGGGAACCCTCCAACCACAGGGGATGAACTTGGACTTCACCAGTTTCTTCATCCCCCCTCCCCCCACCTTGTCTCAGCCGAATCCCTCCAGCCCGGCACCGCCTTCCTGACCTGCAGTCTTCTTCTTGACCTCTCCGCCTCCACCCTACTCCGACCTATCACCCTCACCTTGACCTCTTTCCACCTATCACATTTCAAACGCCCCTCCTCCAAGTCCCTCCTCCCTACCTTTTATCTTCTCCTGCTGAACACTCTCTGCTCATTCCTGAAGAAGGGCATGTGCCCGAAACGTCGAATCTTCTGTTCCCTAAATGCTGCCTGACCTGCTGTGCTGTTCCAGCAATAAAGTTTCAGCTGAAGATAACACAGAGTTACGAATGCAAGGTTCGAGATGTTACAGAGAGGAAAGCAAGACTGGAGGGGTTGCAGAGAGAAGAAAACAAGGTTGAGATGTGACAAAGATAAGAAACCATGGCTGGAAATTTTGCAGAGGTAGAAAAGCAAGGCTGGGGATGTTATAGTGAGAGGAATGCAAGGCTGGAGATGTAACAGAGATAGGAGAAAGTGAGGACTGCAGATCCTGGAGATCAGAGCTGAAAATGTGTTGCTGGAAAAGCGCAGCAGCTCAGTCAGCATCCAAGGAGCAGGAAATTCGATGTTTCCGGCATGAACCCTTCATCAGGAATGAGGAAAGTGCGCCAGCAGTCCTGCTTGGCACACTTTCCTCTTTCCTGAAGAAGGGCTCATGCCCGAGACGTCGATTCTCCTGCTCCTTGGATGCTGCCTGACCTGCTGCGCTTTTCCAGCAACACATTTCCAGTTATGTTACAGAGATAGGAAACCAAGGCTGGAGATGTAAAAGAGATAACAGAGCACGCTGGTAAAATTACAGAGATAGGAAAGCAAAGCTGGAAATGGTAGTGTTAGGAATGCAATGCTGGAGCTGTTACAGAGACAGGAAAGCAAGGCACCACCAGTGATAGGAACGCAATACTGACGATGTTGCAGACTGAGGAAAGGAAGACTGGATTTGGTTCATGGAATGGAAAGCAAGGCTGGAGATGTAAAAGAGAGATAAAAGTCTAGAGATGTTACACGGAAAGGAAAGCAAGGCTGGAAATGTTACAGAGATAGGACAGCAAGGCTAGAAATGTTATGGTGATAGGAATACAATTCTGGACATGTTGCAGAGATAGGGATCCAAGTCTGGAGATGTTACAGAGATAGGAAAGCAAAGCTGGCCATGGTACAGAGATAGGAAAGCAAGGCTGGAAGTCTCGAGAGATAGGAACACAAGGCTGAAGATAACACAGAAATAGGAATTCAAGGCTGGAGATAGTACAGAGATAGAAAAGCAAGGCTGGAGTGGTTACAAAGAGGAAAGCAAGGCTGAGATGTTACAAGTATAAGAGACCATGGCGGGAAATTTTACACAGGTAGGAAAGCAAAGCTGGAGATGTTATAGTGAGAGGAATGCAATTCTGGCCATGTTACAGAAATAGGAAAGCAAGGCTTCAGTGATTACAGAGAGACGAAAGCAAGGCTGGGATGTTACAATGATAAGAGAGCAAGGCTGGAAATGTTATAGTGAGGGGAATGCAATTCTGGACATGTTACAGAGATTGGGATGAAAGGCTGGTGATGTTACAGAGATAGGAAAGGAAGGCTGGAGCTATTACAGAGATAGAAAAGCAATTCTGGAAAAAATACAGATTGGAAAGCAAAGTTGGAAAGGTTATTGTGTTAGGAACGCAATGCTAGAGACGTTACAGTGACAAGAAAGCAAAGCATCACCAGTGATAGGAATGCAGTGCTGACAATGCTGCAGACTGAGGAATGGAAGCATGGATATGTTACAGAGAAAATAAAACAAGGGTGGAGATGTAAAAGAGAGAGGAAATCAATGCTTGACATTCTCTTGGGACAGGAAAGCACATTTACAGATATCACCGAGATAGGAAAGCATGGTTCGATATTATACATCGATCGGAAGGCAAGGCTGGAAATGTTACAGAGAGAGGACAGGAAGGCTGGTGATGTTTCAGAGATAAGAAAGCAAGAATGGAGATGTTACAGAGACAGCTAAGCAAGGCTGGAGTTGTCACAGAGAAAATAAAGCAGAGGGAAGCAAAATTGGAGATGTTGCAAGGATAAGAATGCAATGCTGGAAATTTGACAGGAATAGGAAAGAAAGGCTGGACATGTTGCAGTGAGAGGAATGCAATGCCGCAGATGATAGAGAGAGAGTGAAGCAAGGCTGGCCATGTTACCGAGATAGGAAAGCACGTCTGGACATGCTCGAGAGAAAGAAATGCAAGGCTAACGAAATCCCAGAGGTAGGAAAGCAAGGCTGAAGTTGTTATAGAGATAGGAAAGCAAATTTGGAGATGTTACAGCAAGCGGAATGCAAGGCTGGAGATGTTACAGAAACAGGAAAGCAAGGCTAGAGATGTTAAAAGAAAGATAAAAGCAAGGCTGCAGACATTATAGTGATAGGAAAGCAAGACTCGAGCTGTTACAGAGGTAAGAAAGCTGGGCTGCCAATTTTACAGTGATAGGAAAGCAAGGGTGTAAATGTAATAATGATAGGACTGCAATGCTGGAGTTGTTAATGAGGTTGGGATACAGGGCTGGAGATGTTACAGAGATAGGAAGGCAAGGCTGAAGATAACACAGAGATCAGAATGCAAGGCTGGAGATGTTACAGAGATAGGAAAGCAAGGGTTGAGAGGTTACAGAGAAAGGAAAGCAAGGCTGAGATGTTGCAAAGATAAGAGAGCAAGGATGGAAATTTTACAGAGGGAGGAAAGCAAGGCTGGGATTGTTATAGTGAGAGGAATGCAATTCTCAACATGGTACAGAGATAGGGATGCATGGCTGGAGATGTTACAGAGAGAGGAAAGCAAGGCTGGAGATTTTACAGAGATAAAAAAGCAAGGCCGGCAAAATTACAGATAGGAAAGCAAAGCTGGAAAGGTTGTCGTGTTAGGAATGCAATGCTAGAGATGTGACACAGACAGGTAACCAAGGCATCACCAGTGATAGGAACACAATGCTGGCGATGTTGCAGACTGAGGAAAGGAAGGCTGGATATGTTAAAGAGAAAAGAAAAGACAGCGAGAGATGTTACACGGAAAGAAGAGCAAGGCTGGAAATGTTACAGGGAAAGGAAAGCAAGGCTTGTGATGTTACAGAGAGAGGACAGAAAGCTTGGGGATGTTGCACAGATAAGAAAGTGAGGCTTGAGGTGTTATAGCGAAAGGAAAGCAAGGCTGGCGATGTTATAGAGATAGGAAAACAACGCTGGAGATGTTAGAAAAATAAGAAAACAAGGGTGGAGATGTTACAGAGATAGGAATGAAAGGCTGGAGCTTTTACAGAGACTGGAATCCGAGGCTACAGATATTACAGAGATAGGAAAATGTGGCTGGAGATTTGAGATAAATAAGAAAACCCGACTGGAGATTTTGCGGAGATAGGAATGCAACGCTGGAGTAGGCACAGAGACTGAAATCAAGGCTGGAGACGTTACAGAGATACGAAAGCAAGGTTGTAAATTTTAACGAGATTGGAAAGCAAGGCTGGAAATATAGTGATAGGAACGCACTGCAAGAGATATTAGAGACAGAAATACTAGGCTCGATATGTTACAGTGATCGGAAAGCAAGGATGGACAGGTTCCAGGGATAGGAAAACACATCTACAGATTTCACCGAGATATGAAAGCATGGTTCGATATGATACATATATCGGAAAGCAAGGGTGGAGATTTTCCAGAGAGAGGACAGGAAGGCTGGTGATCTTTCAGAGATGTGAAAGCAAGATTGGAGATGTTACAGAGAGAGCTAAGCAAGGCTGGAGATGTCACAGAGAAAGGAAAGCAAAATTGGAGATGTTGCAAGGATAAAAAAGCAAGGCTGGAAATTTGACTGGAATAGGAAAGGAAGGCTGGAAATATTATAGTGAGGGGAACGAGATGCCGGAAATGTTACAGAGATCGTGAAGTAAGGCTAGTCATGTTACATAGACAGGAAAGCAAGGCTGGGCAGGCTCCAGAGATAGGAATGCAAGGCTGAAGATATCACAGAGGTAGGAAAGCAACGCTGGAGATATTTCAGATATTGGAAAGCAAGGTTAGAGAGGTTACAGAGAGAGGAAAGCAAGGATGGAGATGTTAATAGAGAGATTAAAGCAAGGTTGCAGATATTACAGTGATAAGAAATCAAGGCTGGAGATGTCACAGATATAAGAAAGCAAGGCTGGCAATTTTGCAGAGATAGGAAAGCAAGACTGGAAATGTAATAATGATAGGAATGCACTGCTGGAGTTTTTACAGAGATTGGGATGTACGTCTGGAGATGATACAGAGATAGAAATGCAAGGCTGGAGATGTTGAATAGGTATGAAAACAAGGCTGCAGATGTTATAGAGAGAGGAAAGCAAGGTTGGAGATGTTACAGAGATAAGAACGCAAGACTGGAAATTTTACAGAGATAGGAAAGCAAAGCTGGAAATGTTATAGTGTTAGGAATGCAACGCTGGTGATGTTACAGAGACAGGAAAGCAAGGCATCACTTTTGACAGGAAAGCAATGCCGACGATGTTGCAGACTGAGGAAAGGAAGGCTGGCTATGTTACAGAGAAAAGAAAGCAAGGCTGGAGATGTTAAAAAGAGAGGGAAATAAGGTTGGAGATGTTACAGGGAAAGGAGACCAAGGCTGGAGATGTTCCAGACATAGGACAGCAAGGCTGGAGATGTTACAGAGAAAAGTGAGCAAGGCTGGAGATGTTGCAGAGAAAGGAAAGCAAAGCTGGCGTCGTTACAGAGATACGAAAGCAAGGCTGTAAATTTTACAGCGATTGTAAAGCAAGGCTGGGAATGTTATAGTGATAGTAACGCACTGCTGGAGATGTTAGAGACAGAAAACACTTGGCTGTATATGTTACAGAGAAAGGAAAGCAAGGCTGGACAGGCTCTTGGGATAGGAAATCACATCTACAGATGTCAGCGAGAGTGTAAAGCATGGTTCGGTATGATACATAGATTGGAAAACAAGGCTGGAGATGTTACAGAGAGAGGACACGAAGGCTGGTGATGTTTCAGAGATAAGGAAGCAAGGTTGGAGGTATTACAGAGAGAGCTAAGCAAAGCTGGAGATGTCACAGATATGAGAAACGAAGCTCACCCACTTCAATAATTTCAGTGCGAGACAACATTTGAAGCAATCAGTATGTTTATTATCCACTTGCAAACACGGTGCCTGAAATAGACACCCAGAGTTTAGCAAGTACGTATCTTATGTAGGATTCACTACTCCAAACCCGGTGCCCATTACTATTGTTTATCTCTTGCCTTATCTGGCGTTGTGCATAACAAAGTACACGTTTTACTTGGGCATTTCACCGCATCATACTGTGGTTTATTGTGAGGTATATCCTCCTTCACTACTATTTCCCCCACGTGTGACAGTTCCTCCCTTTCCCCAACCATATTGATCCTTATGACCTTTTAATTGGGGTTTGTTTTTGTGTTTTTCCAAAAGTGGAAAACAGATGTTTATAACTACTGATCGTACAAGCATATTGGCTTGACCTACATCCTCACAATACCTTATCTAGTTGTCTGTAACATCTACCATTGTTGCAGGCACGTTTCATTCTTGTATGCACATTTTAGCTAATACAAAAACAATTATATATTTCCTTCATATTAGTTTTCATTCTTGTTGACTCAGCTGTTGGTTGAAACAATTATACACTGGTGTGAGTTCATAACTAATTATGATTGCAGAAGCACTTTGCTTAAATCTCACAATTTCACCCTTTTCCTTTAATTACCATTCATTATTTTCTGCATTTTCATTTT
This sequence comes from Chiloscyllium plagiosum, assembly GCF_037043375.1. Classification (NCBI taxonomy): domain Eukaryota; kingdom Metazoa; phylum Chordata; class Chondrichthyes; order Orectolobiformes; family Hemiscylliidae; genus Chiloscyllium; species Chiloscyllium plagiosum. The sequence continues at coordinate 116,359,247 of NW_028270151.1, forward strand.
AAGCATCGCCCCCAAAATTCGCAAACATCGTTCCGGAGATTTCATCCATCTTGGTCTCACCCATCCCCTCATTTTTAATCTGTAATGTTCCTCTGCCTGACTCCCTTTTAGGGACATCTGGTTCATTAAGGATGTCTCAGTCAGTCTTTTGGTGAATCCTCGTATACAGGGTATGATACAACAGTCATTGGCTACCAATGTCCCGACGACTACTGTCAGGGAAGCAAGGATGGAAACCACCACCCCCTTCCATTTTCCAAACCATGATTCAAGCCATCCCGTGAGAGATGTGTGTACCCTGAATTCTCAGCCCATTCCACTGCTAACTTAGGCAATCCCCTTAAGGCCTGAGTAATTGAACCGTCAGGCGCAGTGTTATTAGGAATAAAGGTACAATACCTTCCCATTAACATTACACACACACACTTCTAAAATCATTTCAAGGGCCATTCTGTTTTCCCATACCATCCGACTTGTCGCATCAAGCTGTTCTGATAATCCTTTAACCGCATCTCTTGCATAATTTATAAGTCGCTGTTGATTATAGAAAACGTAATTTTTCCAATCTACATTTTATTAATTGTTACCCACCAAAAGAGAGCTGACTCAAAGCCTGCTGCAATCTGGTTACGAGCCTTGAATTCATCGGGTACCTCCCTAGAGACTCCTACCGAATCAAGATAAATCCTGCCATCGAAAGAAGTGTCTAACAGTGATCTCTTCCTCCTTCCCTTTATCCCTACTATCTTTTCCTTCGCAACTGCCATGGTAAATGGAATTGCCAATTGTACAATTGCAAATGTTCCTCTCCAATCCAGAGATCGGGTGGGTCTCAATATTTTGCCTCCACAGTACCACAGTAAATGCTTGCAGAACATTTCGTGCTGAGTAGTTCCCTCTCTTGTCCGTTTCTGTGACATTCTTAATCTCTGTACATAATTTCAGCTCCCCCAAATCTCTTGACCGATTTGTACCCCGTCTAAGCACACACGACGTGTGATTTCGGACTCTGGCTGAAAGCGTAGGGGGGCTTTTGAATCTTTCTTCTCCAATGGAGGGAACATTAGAGATAGGGAGGTACAATTCCTATCATTCCATGCCGTCTTATCCTGATGCAGGACTATCATACATTTCATGCCCTTCCTGTCTCGCTTCCACCCGAGCGGAAAGGGAACCTACTCAGTTACTGGTCTACCGGAGGCACATGCATAGCAATTGCTCTTGTTCAGACTTTATGCGGCATACTTTACCCATTTTACACAGGCATTTGCATCCCGGTAACCAGTTTCTATTTCAATGGTCTGTTTTAAGTCCTTTACCTCTATAGGTTTGTCTACTTTAAGGTCATCAGGAGGGGTGAAAGCTTGTACCTTATTATCCACTAGTTCTGCTCGTTTTCCCTGTCCTATGCTAATTCGAAAGCAACAGCCCGAGAAATCATTCCCGTTTGTTTTCATTTCTATCCCAAATGTTTCACTTAATTGTACCTGATAGATGCCACACCCATCTTCCGCGCCGCGCCCCCTCCACCCTCAGGATTGATTCGTGCCATGTGAGTTTCTTTATCATTAGATATAATGGGTTACACTTTTTATCGGGACAATCGCGATCTGGTAGGAAGGGGGCTCAGTGTACTGTGACGAGATCATTATACCAAGTAACATTCCCAAGGCTATCCCCATAGGAATTAAGATGTGTTTCTGAGCTGCGGTACTGTCTCTGATTATCTACATTCCCACAATATACAAAGCTGCATGCATCAGCGCCTATTACTTGTGGATTATCAGACTCAGGAACCGTTAGTAACACATATGAAAATGATTAGATTAGATTACATTATATTACAGTGTGGAAACAGGCCCTCCGGACCAACAAGTCCACACGGACCCGCCGAAGCATAACCCACCCATACCCCTACATTTACCCCATACCTCACACTACGGGCAATTCTGCATGGTCAATTAACCTGATTCCAAAATTCTAAAACGAAGAGGGCTAACATCATAACTCTCAGCATCCCCAACATTCTAAAAATTGTTCTGAAGCACGAAAAGACTGAATATATATAATCCTACAGAAATAATCCCACGCTTGCGTCGCCACTGTATAATCAGTTACCCAAACTCTGTTTAGACTGAGTTTCAGCGGTTATTGCGTTGATTCGGCTATCCAGATTTCGTCTTCGACTGGAGATTCTACTGGCCCTTTGATCCGAGTGTAATGAGTCCAGCCTGTCTCTGCCGTCCTTATTAGCATTTCGGTCATACGGCCCTTCCCAGTCTGGCTGCAATTTAGTCTCTGTCCATGATTTTACTAAGATCCAATCTGCAGGCCGGATGGGACGAACGGTGAATTGAAGAGGCGGAGTCTGTGCCAATAAACCCTGTTTCCTGAGGAAAGACAAAGAGGAGGACAAGCCCAGTATATACTTGTTTAAGAAAAAATCTTGAGTTTCGAGAATTGGCAATTCTCCATTCGTTCCCAGATAATGTAATCCAAAGAGGGGGGTAGTCCCAAATCTTTCCTTGGGGCTGTTCGTACTCGCAAGAGAGCTACAGGTAAACATTTGGTCCAAGGGAGTCTAGTTTCTATTATCAATTTAGAGAGCTGTCGTTTGAGTGTTTGGTTCATTCTCAAAACCCTTCCAGATGATGATGGGTGCTATGGAGCATGGAATACCCAGGAAATGCCCAACCATTTCATTATCTCCTGTAACACATTAGAGGCAAAATGAGTTCCTTGGTCGGAATCTATATGGTTCACTCGCCCATATCAGAGAATTTTGTGCTCTAATATTGTTGTAGACATGCCACTCGCAGTGGCGGTAGCTCGGGGGTATGCCTCAACCGAACTAGATAGATGATCTATTATTACCAGCATATATTTTCGTCTTCCTACTCTGGGTAGTTCAGTATAATCTTTTTGTAAACTCTGGAAGGGTCTCAATCCCGTGTCTTTTCCTCCCGGGTTCTGTTTTCTCAAGACTTATTTATTTACCTTTCTGCATATTACACATACCTCACATATGTATTTAACAATTGTATATATTCCTTTACATCCATATTCCCTAAGAACTAAATCACACATTGCTTGTACTCCCCAATGGCTGCCTTGGTGTAGGACAGCCTTAATCTCTCGCATCACCATTTGTTTAACATTTCCCTTCCATCAGGTAACATCCAATGCCCGTCTGCAGTCTTTGCAGCCCCTAAATCGTTCATCTATTTTTCCTCTCTTTCAGTAAATATAGGAGCTTCCCGAGGATCAGGGACAGTAGGTATTAGGGAATGAATCACCACTCCTTGTGGTTCCAGGCCTGCTTCCCTAGCCACTTCATCGGCTAATCTATTCCCCCTAACGTCTGGTTCATTTCCTTTTTGATGACCATTTACATGCACTATCGTTACTACTCATGGGAGTAATACGGACTCCAAGACCCGTTTAATCAACTCCTCATGTGCTAATTCCTTCCCCCAGCAATTGATCAGTCCTCTTTCCAGCCATATCTTTCCAAAAATGTGCACAGCACCAAATGCATATTTACAGTTAATGTATACTGCTCCCTCTTTATTTTCTAATGCCCATTTGGCTACCTTGATGCGTCTACCACACTACATTTCGTCCCTTCTACAACTGCATACCCATTATATCTTTGCCCTTCAGTCACCCGGGATGATCCGTGTATAAAACGTCAGGCTTCTGCATGAAGGTAACATCACTCAAGTCCATGCGGTCCTTAGTTTGGTATTCTATAATGTCAAGGCAGTTGTGTTCTGGATTCTGAGGAGATTCTCCTTTTCCATTCCAAAGAAAGGCAGCTGGATGTAAACAATTGTCAGTGACCAACACTAGATCATCATTTTCTATTAATATTGCCTCATATTTCAGAACACGCGAATCTGTCAACCATCGCCCAGCTTTTTGGTTTAGGATCGATCTCACATGCTGTGGGTTGCTTACTATTAGAGCTCCACCAAATGTAAGGTTTCGGCTTTCCTCCATCAACAGTGCAGTGGCAGCCACGGCCTGCACACACTCAGTCCACCCCCGGGATACTGGATCCAATAGCTTCGAAAGATATGCTATTGGCTGTTTCATTCCTCTCCACCTTTGGGTTAATACTCCCAAAGCCGCTCCCTTATCTACAGTAGCAAAGAGCTGGAAAAGTTTACCTAGAGAAGGTAAGGCTAACACGTGGGCATGGATCAGATCTCTTCTGAATTCTTAAATAGTTATTTTTCCTCTTCTTCCCAACTCAGACACTTTGGCTCCTTCTCTCATTGTTTGCGATTTTATGTATTCGTCTTTTGAGCATAAGGATCAATCCACAATCTGCAATATCCTGTTAAACCCAAAAAATTATGTAATTCCCGTTTAGTCCTTGGCAGCAGAATCCCCACTGTTCCCTCTAACTGTTCCAGGCTTATCTTTCGCTTTCATAACTAAATGTCCCAAGTATTTCACTTCTCGCTCCACATATTGTATTTTGTTTTTAGATTCTCGCAGTCCCTGCTGACCAAGGAAATTCAAATTTTTTTTAGTGGCTTCTACTACACGTTCTCTTCTCTTTTCAGTTACAAAGTCTGCATACTGCAACAGCGCAGTTCCTTTGGGGCATCTGAATTTCTCCAATATTTGTTCTACCATCTGTCCAAATAAATTCGGGGATTGCGTAAACCCCTGGGGGGCATGGTCCACCAGTATTGCTGTTTACGTCTTGTCTTGGGATCTTCCCATTCAAAGGCAAAAAAAAAATCCTACTTTCCTCCACCAAGGGACAAGCCCAAAAGGTATCCTTTAAATCTATCACACTAAACCATTTGTGGTCATGAGGGATCTAATTTAATAATGTATAGGGGTTTGGAACCATTGGGTGCCTGACCTGTTCTATAGTGCCTGACCGTGCTACCCCCGTATCTACTAGGAAGACTACCTCTTCCCCACAGGATCCCACCTTCAAGTTTATTAAGAGTTCCTGGTGGCTATTCGATTCAATGTTCTCAAATCCTGCACCAATCGAGAAGTTCCATCAGATTTTCCACTGGTAGAATTAGGATATTATGAGGAGACATACATGGTTCCAACAGTCCATCTCTACCCCTCAATTACTGGCTGCAGTCTTCGTTTACCTCCTATGGAAATGGGATATTGTCGCTCATAAACAACGTCTCCTTTCCTTTTTAAACTTATTACTAGGGGACGGAGTTGTAGTTTTCCACGATTCCCTTCTCAAGCCCATATAATAGGGTCTATCTCTCTCTCCACATCTTCTGTTAATATTGCCATTGTATTATTTTTCTAATTATACTAATTATTTTTCCTGAAATCAAATCTCCAGTCCTAAGAGGATAATTACGTCTCTCCAGAGTTAGTTCCTTCCTATATCAGGGAAATACAGCAGTTCCACTGTGACTGTATCCTTCGGACCTTCTATCATCATAGGTTCAAATACTGGAACAATAACTCCTTCCACTGTTACGCCGGAAACAGTAATTGACCGTGTCGATATTTCTACTTTACTTGGTTTAAAATTCAGCGATGACCGTGCTACCCCCGTATCTACTAGGAAGACTACCTCTTCCCCACAGGGTCCCAACTTCAAGTTTATTAAGAGTTCCTGGTGGCTCGCCGGAGGCAGCAACCCCTGACACCCCTATTCTTCATCAAAATTCATAAGCGGCATTGCCCTTTCTTCCATTTGTAGATCAGGACACTCCCGCTTAAAATGCCCGAGTTTCTGCAATAACTGCATCCTGCCTGTGGAGACTTCCATCTCTGCCCCTGTCGCCCGAACCCTCTATCAAATGTTCCCCCTTTTCCTCTCCCTCTCCTTTTCCTCTCTGTCCTACATGCTGCCACCCGCCACTCCGGTTGCTCACTATTGGTTCCATTATTTTCTTAACTACCTCATCAACCGCAGTTACCATCATTTTTGCCTTTTGTTTTTGTCTCTCATCTCTCTCTTTACAAATACTTTCTGTGCCTCTCTTAACAATTCATCTAATGGTGTTTCACTCCTCCCTTCGATCTTCAGTATCTTTCTCTGTGTCTGGCCATGCCTTTGTCACAAAACATACTTTGAAAAAACCCTGTGCCAATGGGTGTTCAGGGTTCATTCCAGAATATTTCCGCATTGAGTCTCTTAATCTTTGCAAGAAAGCTGAGGGAGTCTCACCTTTCTTCTGTCTAACATCAAAGGCTTTAGTCAAATTCTGCGACTTTGGAACTGCCTCTCTTATTCCTTTTAGAATCAGGTCTTTCAATTCCCTAATTTCTTCCCTATGCTCCGGGTTTTGATTTTGCCACTGGCTGCCTCTGAGTGGAAACTCCGTCTCTCCCTGACCCGTATCCCCATCCCCAATGGGAACTTCTCTGTCCCATATTTTAATGGCTGCTCCTGGTATAAGTCCCCTTTCTTCCCCAGTAAAAGGTACATTCAAAATAGACGTTTTCTCAGTCCACGTATACAGACTGGGCCCCAAGAATTGATCAATTTGTTCAGACAGCCCTACCGGATCCTCAACTAGGACTTTCATCTCCTTTCTAAATGTTCTGAACTCCCCACTGGTGAGGGGGCACTTACAAACCCAATCTCTTTGTCCCCTATTGGTACATCCCGAAGGGGATAAGTCTTTATATTCTTCCCCTTTTTTTTGTTTTTGTTCATCCCCCTTACGCTTTGGTTTAGATACTCCAGAGGCCTGCTCTATATCTACTTTATCTACCTTTCCTTTTGTTGAGGTTTGATGGTCAGGAACAACAACATCCCTGTCCACCGTCCCTTCATTCTCCTCTTGTGGGTCATCCGTTCCCTGTCCCTGTCTGCCTGTCTCTCCTCCTTCCCCATTTTCACCTAATCTGATTTTATGGTACGGGAGTGCAAACAGGCAAAAGGATCCCAGGGACTGGGTGGGGCAGAGGGGGAATCCTTTGTCTTTACTACCATCATTCCCAAACTGCCCGTCCAACAGGACGCATAGTCCGCCTCTTCTTGACTAAATGGTTGTTTTTTATTCATATACAAATCGAAATACTGACATACCCAATCCTCATCCGAATCATACTTTGGCCAGAAGACAGCTGGATGAAGGATTGGTTCTTTGGTCCATAATAAACAACAATATTCAATCATTTTCTTTTTATCTTTTCCCCTTGTACAGGTGTTACTTGTCCATTCCCTCAACATCCTCCCCAACGGACTTTCAGGAGGAATGTTACCAGGGACTTTTTCTTCCTTTACTCCGTGACAGTTTGACTTACTCTGCCTACCCCCTATTTCTCGTGCCGCTCATCAATCCCTCAGCGATTAAATACCCCTTTTCCCGGCCACCAAGTTAATACTTAAAAGTCAGTTTTCTGACGTTGGTCTGTGCACAGAGTTGCCTGGCCCCTTTTTTTTCCATATTTTTTATCGACCTTCTTTCACTGTCTGATTCAGATGTCTCTCTTGTGGGATTCGTGCCAGCAGCCCAAGGGAGTGGACAAAACTGGGACAAGAAACCGCTCCTCAATTGTGAATGGGAGGCCTCTTCCCAGTGTCCAGGGCCAGCCACTCCCCCCGGCGATGGAAGAATATCGCGGACCATCCCCCAATTGTGAGAAACTAAACCCACAAACTTCAATAATTTCATGCGAGACAAGATATGAAGCAATCAGTATGTTTATTATACACTTGCAAGCGTGGTGCCTGAAATAGACTCGCAGAGTTTAGCAAGTACATAGGATTCACTACTCCAAACCCGCTGCCCATTACTATTGTTTATCTCTTGCCTTATGCGGCCTTGTGCATAACAAAGTGCAGCTTTTACTTGGCCTTGTCACCACATCCTGGCTGTGGTCAACTGTTAGGTATATCCTCCTTCACTGCGATCTATTTCCACCACTTGTGACATTTCCTCCCTTACCCAACCATATTGAACCTTAAGACCTTTTAATTGGGTTTATTTTTTGTTTGTTCTTTGCAGAAATGGGAAACAAATGCTTTTAACCACTGATTGTACAAGCATATCTGGCTTAACCTACACCGTCACAGCACCTTATCTATTTGTCTGTACCATCTACCATTGTTTGCAGGCAGGTTTCATTCTTTATGCACATTTTAGCTAATAGGAAAACAATTATATATTTCCTTCACATAGGTTTCATTCTTGTTGACTCAGCTCTTGCTTGAAACAATTGTGCACTGGTGTGAGTTCATTTACCTTGCATAAGTAATTATGATTGCAGAAGTAACACTACTTCACCTGTAACCCACAGTTGGTAGTGTAGTGAACAAAGAAGAACAAAGAATACAGAAAATGTGCAGCCCAGGAACAGGCCCTTTGGACGGCCAAGCCTCAGCCAGTCCAAATCAACTATCTAAACATGTCGCCCAATTTCTAAGCATCCGTATCCCTCTGCTCCTCACTTACTCATGCATCTGTCCAGGCGCACCTGAAATAAATCTACCATGCCTGCCTCTCCTACCTCTGCTGGCAACGCATTCCAGCACCTGCCAACCTCTGTGTAAAATACTTTCCATGTCTATCGCTCTCATTGAACACGTGACCTCTCATTATTGAATTACTCATCTTGGAAAAAAGCTTATCTTTAGTCACCCTGTCTGTACCCTTCATTATATTGTAGACCTCAATCAGGTCCCAGCAATCTCGTTTTTTCTAATGAAATCAGAAGTAACCTACTCAACCTCTCTTCAGAGCTTGCATCTTCCATACCAGGCAACATCTGCGTAAAACTTCTCCGCATTCTCTCCTAAACGTCCACATAATTTTGGTAATTTGGATACCAGAACTGTACAGAGTATTCTAAACCCGGCCGAACCAAACTCCTGTCCAATTTTAGCAGGATTTGCCTGCTCTTATACTCAATGCCCTATCCGGTGAAGACAAGAATGCCATATGCCTTCTTGACCACTCTATCCACCTGTGCAGTCACCTTGAGCGTACAAAGAACCTGAACTCCAAGATCTCTCTTCTCATCAAGTTTACCCAAGGCGGTTCCGTTTACTGTATACTTGGCTCTGGAATTAGACTTCCCAAAATCATCACCTCACATTTTCTTGAATGGAACACCATTTGCCAATTCTCCGCTCAACCCTTCTGTCTATCTATATTTCCCTTCATTCTTTGACAGTCCCCTATGATTTCTGGCTTCTCCTCCAATCTTTGTGTCATCTGCAAATGTAGTGGCGAGATACTGGGTTAGCAACCCTTGGAGATTGGAACATGGCAGTTGTTCATCCCATGCAGCAAGGAACCATGTTTGGAAGATTTTTCCCAGTGAAGTACCACTGTTTCCTGATGTAGATCAATAAATCAAACTTTTTTTATTAGGAGTCATGACTTAGAAGTTTACTAACGATACATAGTTGTGTAGTTGACTATCATGAATAATGTCAGGGACCGCAGGGATTTATCCATCAGGTGGAAAGGAAAAATGGTGAATGGAATTGAATCCAGACCAATGAGTGGTAGTGAATTTGGGGAGTTGTAACAATAACAATGAGCATTCTGAGTGGTGTATAGGAACAAAGAGATCTTGGAGTGGACATTCACAGATCCCTGAAGATTTTTGGACAGGGACATCAGTTGTTCGAGAGATTTTTGGGTATTTTCTATTGTTGACCACAGATTGTGGATGATATTCGATCTTTAGCAACCGCCAGTTTAGGAAACAACTAAAGGAATGAGCACAAGTCTGGTCCATGCAATAATCTACATTTTTAAAAATTGAAAGATGAAAGATAGAGGGCTGAAGTATTAATCTTTGCCCATCAACCTACTTCACCACTCAATGAATTTATCACTGATTCCCCTCCAAGTCATGCTGATATGTGCCTTGGAGGGTAATTTGCAAATGGTGAAGGTTCAGTGCATCTTCAATCTTGTCCTTATAGTCAGTACAATTTTTGAGCTTTGAACGTTCTGTCAACACGGCCTGGATGACTTACTCCAGTGAATCTTCTATGTGGTGAACTCTGCTGCAATTGTGCCTTAGCAGTTAAAGGAATAAATATTCAGGGGTTGAACAATATACCGTAAAGTGACTGCATTGTCGTGGAGGATGCCCAGTTCCTTCAGTGGTATTGAAGCTGCACCCACCTCGGCAAATGGAGAGAGTTTTGTTAAACATCAAATTTGTGCGTTGTGGACGATGTCGGCTTCACGGAGACAAGAGTTGAGTTAATAATCAAAGTCGATCCGCGGACAAGTTTTTGTCGTCAACTTATTTATATGGGTGGTCAGGTTCCATTTCCCCTAAATACTAGCTCCCAGGATGATTACACGGAGTAATTCAGTTACATTGAAGCCATTGAATGTCAATAGAATATGATTAGATTCTCATTTGTCAGAGTTATCTTCGCTGTATTTGGTTCTTCTGTGGGTCAATACGATTCTAATCGCTTTCTGATTTCAAGTTCCAATTCCCATCTGCGCCTGAAATTTCAACCCTTTTCCTCGCCTCTCCACCTGCCTTCATTACATGTAAGGGACAGCGCAGATGTACAAACATGTTGCTAATTCTGTATACAGTAGAACTTCGTGGAATGATTGGTTAGGCTGCGATTATTATCCTTGAAACAAAGGAGGAGGAGGGGAACTTTATAATCACATAATAACAATTATAAACGTTCAATATTCGTGGGATCTTGACAGGGTAGATACGGGCAGGTGGCTTGCCCTGTGCTCTGAGGAGAGCACCAATAGACATAATCTCAGAATTAGATATTGCCCATTTAATTCAGAAATGAGGAGTAATTTATTTGCTCAGGGGTCAAAGAATCTGTGGCATTTTCCAGTAACCGCTGTTGAGACTGTGTGGTTGGGTATATTCAAACTGTGCCAGAAAGTTAATCAGAAAGATGATGAAACTTTGTCGAGCTAAGTGAGCAGAATTGAATTCAAGATTATCAGATTAACTATGTTAAAAATCACACACACCAGGTTATAGTCCAACAGGTTTAAATGGAAGCACACTAACTTTCGGAGCGACGCTTGTTCATCAAGTGATACTCAGGTGACTATCACCTGATCAAGGAGCATCGCTCCGAAAGCTAGTGTGCTTCCAATTAAACCTGTTGGACTATAACCTGGTGTTCTGTGATTTTTAACTTTGTACACCCCAGTCCAACACCGGCATTTCCAAATCAGATCATCCATGAGTTTGTTGAATAGTTGAGCAGACTACTTGGGCTGAATAGCATACTTACACTTGGTTTAACATTTGGTCCAACGCCTTATTTTATTCATAAGTTCAGAATTGTGAGGGGATGGGATGAAGTGACAGAAAAAGTTTATTAAACAGATCAGACAGATGAGGAACAAGGCTCATAAACTCAGCAAGAAGAAATGTGCTGTGACCTGGGAGCAACAAATGACACTGGGCTCAGCACAGGTGGCTGTGTACAGAAGCTGTGGTTGCTGAAGGAAGTTGCTAGATCTTATACAGTTGGCAAGTCAGTGAACACGCTGGATGATGGATCGTTGTATAATTCTCACACAGCAGAAATTTGTGAAAGAATGAAAGGTTCGTCTCATTGGAGAGGTTTTCTGCAGTGCCAATTCCGAGTGACTGTTTGAAATACTATTCAGATCATTGTGTGAAGTATTAGGTTAAAATACTCATGAACAACCCCACTGGATAAACCTGTGTTTCCGATCGCTTGTTATTTTTTTCTCATTCTTTCGATGTAAATTTATAGAAAGACAAGATTGAATGTAAGGCGGAAAGAAAAATGCGTTCTTTCTCATTACACCAATTTAATCTACAATTGAATAGAATGACTGCTCTCATTCTTCATTTCAACTTTAATGTGGTGTCGATTATTTTTGAATCTCCCGTGCAGTAAAGGGCAAGAACAAGATTCTCGATCCAGTGTATACCAGAATGTGATGTGCAAAGAAAAACCGCTATAGCGGTGGGTAAAGTTAGCAACCAGAGTGTGACTCGAACCCGTGAATGTGGAGCACAGCGATATAATAACCCACCACCATAATCGCTCGGTCTCTTCAGCACATTTTGTAGTGGGGTGACATGTGACCTCATCAGGTTACACGTGGTGAAAGTCATGGATGAGAAAGTTCCAGAGCGGAATCGAATCCACACCATTGTGTTTCTGCTTTTGGTAGAATTATAATAACAGCAAATTCCAATAAATAGCCATGCTGGTCCGAATGAATAGCTGTTACTAATACATTCTGAGTCAGAACTAAGTCAGAATGAAACAGGACAAGAATTTTCCGTCATATTTACACCTACATTTGACTCATAACTTTTTTCAGTCACTTTCTCTCTCACGTGAAAAAGCAGTCATGGTGAGTGAACTAAAGGCGATGTTGTCACTCAATGGCCTTTCTCATATGGCTGAACCTGAATTGGATTAAATCGCAAGAAATGCTGATTTGTTTGTTTCATTTTAATTTTGCTGAAACCAAACAATGTTCATTGTAATAATCAGAAGTGAATTAGATATATCTCATTGGAACGATTAATGTTGTATTCAAATTTGCTCTGACTTTATTTCAGCTTAAGGAAAATACTGCTTAGAAAAACAGAGGGTTAAAGTGCAAAAGAAAACCTACCAATTTTGTTGCTCGTTGCTTTAGCAGATTTCACTGAGTATTAAATGGACCAAACATCATGGTGTTTGTTCTCACATCCTTAACGCATGTGATGAAAGCAGGAAGTCGATCTCCAAGCAACTGGTCACTTCCTATTAATTATGTAATATCTTCCCTTCACAATAAATAAAAATCCACTCAGTTCCATTTACAATGCTTTAGGTGGAAAATTATGCCAAATCTTTCAAAATGCAGAGTTTTGGAACAGAATCTTATTCAGCTGCACACATTAAATAAATTTCTTTACATTTAAAGTCAACCAACTTAGACATTGTTTCCCTGCAACTTCCGACCGACTTCACCCCACCTCTGCACCTTTACCTAGCCACACGCTGTCACTCTCCTTGTGAAATTTATTCCTTGTATGTCACCAAATGTGCCTTTCCAAATATTTTGAAAAACAGATTCTCGGAGTGACTGCGATTCTGTTCTCATCATTACTTTGTCCTTCAAAGAGTTTATCAAAGGTACTGAATGCCTGACATCTAGATGTTTACTTACTTGAAAGAGGGAATTTTCCACCTATTTACTCTGACCAAACATTTCATAACCTGAAAGAAACCCATTAAGTCTTCCTTGGTTCAGGGATAACTGTTCTCAATTTTCCAAGAAGAAAAGTGAATAAAATCTCATCCTCAGTACACCCCCAACAGCATCTTCTCTAATGGCTTTATACCGCAGTAAACACCGTCATTATCATTTCATAGAATAACAGAATCATACAGTGCAGAAAGAGCATTTCAGTCAATCGAGCTGGTGTTGACTCTCTGAAGAGCATCTCACCCAGACCTAGCTCCCCTCCCTATTTCCTTATATTTCACCTGAAGAAGGGGAACCCCCACCCCCCCATGATATGAAATAAACCTGTAGGAGTATAACCAGACGTCCTGTCACTTCTGACCTTATTCCCGCGTTACCCATGGCTCATTCTCCTAACTTACTTAATTCACTCACTGGACAGGAGAGGGCAATTTAACTTTGCCAATCAACCTAACCCTCCCTCTGAACAGTAGTGCGAATTACTGAGACAATGTTCCATCATACTGAGCAAATGCTGTATCATTTTTTAATGGTTATATACCCTGGTGAAACTCATCAAAACAAATGTATCGAAACGCTACTCTGTCCTTTACAATTTAATTCGTGCTGTGGGAAATGTTTCTGTACTCATATTTGAATGCGTTTATGTTGTTTCTTCTTAAGCTTCCTGCTTCTAGTAATCACATCAATCCGGAACAAGTCTGTCAAATGCTTTTCATTCCAACACAGTCACATTTGCAGAAGTCACGTGTTTGCACTTTCACTGACACTCCGCCAACCTGAGAGCTGCAGTCCTTCCCCACCTTTATTCAGGCAGCAATGTCCTTCGTGTGATATGCCCCATCGAGAATGGAAGGACAGGTATCAATACCCGCACTTGGGAATGGAACGACATTTTTAAAACGTTTACACTGTCCCCAGCGGAAAATTGAGCCCCGTGACAGGCGGGGCCACTAACCATTATACTACCAAGGACAAGAGTGTCAAATGAGGCCCTTCAATCAAATGTGGCCACACTTGTCAAAAACAACTGCCTCATGAACTGAATCCCATTTCGGAATGCTTACCCCATAGCCGTATATGTCTTGGCATCAAAAGTTCACATTTGCATATTTATTCAGGTTATAAGCTTTTCTGCCACTCTGAAAAACGCAGACAGTATATTCCAAGTTCCAACCACCCACTGGCTGATAAAGTTTTTTGCGCACATCTTCTCAAAGCTTTCTGTCTTTCTCCATAAGTCTCTGGCCCCTGCTGATCGATCCCTCCATCAATGGGAAACTCGTTCAATCAAACCTGTCCATACCCTAACTCAATCATGTCTTGTCTACATCTCCTTTGCACTGCGACAAACACTCCACTCTGCCCTGACTTTCTTCACAACTGAACCTCTTCAGCCCAAACAGTATTCTGCTAAATATCTCCTGCAATTTTCTCGGAGTGATCACATCCTTGCTATAACGTGACTTGCAAAACTGCACACAACACTCTTGCTTGAGCCTAATGAGCATTTGTTTTAACATTTCTGCATTAGTATGAGGACGAGTCTGGTTAAGCAGAATTTATTACTTATTCCGAATTGCCCAGAGGGCAATTCAGACTCAACCATATTGCTCTGAGTCTGAAGTCACATGCAGCCCAGACCAAGTAAGGATAGAAAATTCCATCCTGAAAGGACATCAGTGAAACAGATTTTGTTTTCAACAATTGTCAATGGATCTATAGTAATCATTAGATTCTTACTTGTAAATATTTTCAGAATCCAAATTTGACAATCATGGCATGGTGGGTTTCGAGCCCGAATACCCAGAATACCTCGGTCTCTGGATTATCAGTCCTATGAAATTATCACAAGACCAACGCAGAAAGCCATAAAAGCTGATCTTTTCCAATAAAATGTCTTTTCACCAAAACTGCCCTGGGTATTTTCCATGAGCCTGACGCTCCAATTGTCTCTGACCTATGTCAGTAAAAGCTGCTACATGGGGATTGATTTCACAACCGCGGTATCCAAATGGATCGACTTGTTTGAAGGTCCCGATGGTGGGATTGGGCCACGTTCACCCAACAGCCATGATCGCAGCAGCAGCACAGACAGAACAGTATGAATGTGAAAGAGAGTGGTAGATTATGCATTGCCTCGGAGAAATGGGGGGGGGGGAGGGGGGAGGGACGGAAAGGAGGTTTAATGATCGTGGGAAGGAGAGAAATCTCCAACAACGGGTGTGTTTGAATCCTGATATATGAAACGCAGAGATGTAAGAGAGCGGAATTTGAAGGTAAAACAATTAATTTCTTAGCATTAGTCAGAAAAAGGAAAACGGAGAGAACACTTAGTGCCGTGATTTGGTTTCAAATCGAGGTTGCTGTGGTCACAATGCAAAATATCGACAACCACGATCACAGTTACCACAGAACAGGATGCTTGCAAGCAGCAATAAGTATACTAGCAGAGGGAATGTTCGGAAGAACAGCAAATGTACAATATCAGTACTCAGTGACATGTCGGAACTGAGAATGAGCTGAATCTTTCAGTTCGATGTCCTCAGAGGCTGTGGAGATCCCTTGAATGAGAATGTTGAAAAATGAGATTGATCAATTTCGACAAAACATCAAAGACTCGGGGGCCAGTACAGGATATTATTGAAATGTATGTTTCAATAGCATTTTAGCTTAACATCGGCTCAGCCGCCCAGATCCAACTGGAAATGGGGATGGGAATGAGTGTGCAGAGTTACTCTCTGGCTCCAGTGACGCAATAGATGAGCGTCCTGTCCTTCTGTGATGGTAGAGAGGCGCAAGAAATTCCTCGGTTGAGTGTGCTCCTTCTCAAGGGAATGGTTGTCCCCGTTTATACTATTATAGCGATTTACAGTGCATCTTTCTAAGATAGCTGAGTGGCATAAGTGGAGCGTGTTGAGCCCTTAACTTTGCAGTGGTGGGTTTGAAAGATGATTTTGCTCTTTGGATTTGTGTTTCCGACACTGGCGGTAGCAGCTACATTTGCTCGCATCAGCTCAGTATCAGTTTCTTCCACACAGTCAAGACTTCAACCTGGAGAATGTGGTGATGGGGTGATATTTTAAACTAGTCATCCATGGCGACTGGAACTGGGTGATGTTTAAGTTCGACGAATAAAACCTGAAATGCTAGCCTGACCTCAAGAACAGAGATCATGACTTAAATTTCCTGCAATCCCATTCATTCATGTCCTTATGCAGGGGATTCTACCATCTTCACCCAGTCTGCCTACGAGAGACTCCAGGACCAGAAAAAAACATGAGATGACCCTTAATTCAGGAATCCCCACCGTGTGGGGAAGCAGGCTAGTCGGCCCTTCCAATCCACACATCCACCCGAAGCGCATCCCACCAGACCCCGTGGTATCCCCTATCCCATAAGCAAGCATCTCCCACTGTTGATCCCTGTAACTGGCACATCTTTGGTCAGAGGGAGAAATAAAACTACAAACACGCAGAGAATGTGCAGACTGCCCACAGACAGACACCCGAGGCTGGGATCACATCCGTGTTTGTGGTGTAGCCAGACAGCAATGAACGAGGGGCGAAGAATAAATGTTGTCCTGACCAGTCATACTCAAACCCTGTGGGTGAATGAGAAAGAATGAAAACACAGAAACAACATGGAAAACGGGATTTGTATCTGTGTGGACACAATGTGAAAGGATCGTTCACCCTGTGTAGAACAAAAAGGAAGCTGATACCACAGAGAAAGCAGGGAAATGTGGGAACTGCTGGAAGGGATTCAATTAACCACAGAAATGGAACCTCATTTAATCAGTAACACTTGGGAGAGGCCGTTCACCAGTCCCGTGTGTGGGAAGGGATCACTGAGCAAAACAACCTCCGGAGACTCCAGCAGGATTACATATCCCATCAGGTGTTCGATTATGCTGTCAATGCTGCTGTTAATCCCAACCAGCTATTTGTTCCATAGCGTCAATCATAGAGTCATACAGCATGATAAAAGGCCAGTCAGTCCAACCAATCCATGCTGAACATACTGCCAAACTAATTTAGTCCCATCTGCCTCTTGCTGTTCCCGCTGAGTGGTTATAATGCCCTTGTAGTTTTATTACTGTGGTGTTAATCCAAAAACCCAGGTAATATTTTGGGGACAAAGGTTTCAGGTCCTGGCACGACAGATGGTGGAGTTTGAATTCAATAAGCACCTGGAATTGAAGAGTCTCGTGATGACCTGAATCAGTTGTGTGGAAACTCCATCTGATTCACTCATGCCAGTTCGGAAAGCAACCTGCCATCGTCATCTGCTCTCTCCCACGAGACTCCAGATGGATAATATCGTGGTTGACTCTTAAATGCCCTCTGGGAAATAACTGACGTAGTAGGCATGAATAAATTTATTTCAAAAATCCCACTTTCCCATTCATGTTTAGAATCAATTGTCCTTTAAATGTTGCAAACGTACCCTCATCCATCACTTCCTCAGCAAGTTAATTGCACACGTAAACAACTTCCCTAAAAAAATGCCTCACATGTCTTTTTTTAAAAAAATCTCTGTCCTTTCATCTTAAACATATGCCCTCTCGTCTTGAAATCCCCCTCCTGGGAAAAGGCAGCTATCAGTAACTCTAAATTGCCTCTCAATAATTCATAAACTTCTGTCAGGTCGCCGCTCAAACCATGAACCTACAGTGAAAACAGTCTCAACTAGGAGAAAATGAGAACTGCAGATGAGAGATCAGAATCGAGAATGTTGTGCTGGGAAAGAACAGCAAGTCAGGCAGCATCTGAGGAGCAGGAGAATCGACGTTTCGGGAAAGAGTCTGGTGAACGACACTTGCGCGAAAAAAAAATGATTCTCCTGTTCCTCGGATTTTGTCTTACCTGATGTGGTTTTCCAGCACCCCAATCTCGAATCTGAAAATAGTCTCAGCCTATCCAGCCTTTCATTATAACTCAAACCTTCCACAGGCAACAAACGTGTATACCTTTTCTGAACCTGCTCCAGCTGAATAATATCAGTCCTACAACTGGGCGACCAGAACTGGACATAATATTCCAGAAGATGCCTCATCAATGTCCTGCAAAACTTCAACATAACATCCCAACTACTATACACAAAGGAATGAGCAATGAAGGGAAGTATGTTAAATACCTTTGAACCATTTTGTCTGTTGTTAATGTAAATTACAAGGAATTATGTACCGGCATCCCGAGCTTCCGTGTTCTCCAACATACGCAAAGCCATACTCTTTTTGTTGTACCAAAATGCAATACCTTCAATTTATATAGAGTGAACTCCATGTTACATTTTTAAGTTCAACGACTCATTGGATTAAGATCCTTTTGAAACTTAGATAATCTTCCCCACTATCTACAATTCTGGTGTCGCCTGCAAAACTACGAAGCATGCCTGCAGTGAGTTCCACTGTTTTCTCATATAGATCAATGATTCATATTTACTTGTAGTGGCCGTCATTTATCAGTGTGCAGATCATACAACAGTTAGTCATGCAATTAATCATGAGGAAGAAAGCCGCAGACTGCAAGGAGATATCAAACAATTGGAAATGAAAATTGTGAAAGTAATTCATTCCAGGGAAGTGGGTGATGGTGAAGGAAAATTAAACTTCAAACCAGCTGCCCACGCTCCAGTTGTGGCACTCAGCTGTCTCAGCAAGATGCACTGTAGATTGCTGTTATTATAAACGGGAACAAATTTTCCCTTCTGCTCCGCCTTTGACCAGAAGCACGTCCAACCTCGGAATTGCTTGCGCCTCTAAACCATCATAGAAATACCGTGCATTCCCCGGTTGCGTCAGTTGAGCCATCGAGCTTGCGACCTCATTCCCATCTCGATTTCAAGTTGGTTCTTCACGACTGCGCCACTCAGTTTCTCTGATTCTGGGGCTGGGAACGGGACGATGTAGCAGTAGTGGTTACTGCCTTGTGTGGGGAAACTCGTGAAGTAGCCGATGTTAAACTGCATTGCTATTGAAGCATGCATTTCAACAAAAGCCTGGTAAAAACAATGACTGCAGATGCTGGAAACCAGATTCTGGATTAGTGGTGCTGGAAGAGCACAGCAGTTCAGGCAGCATCCGAGGAGAAGTAAAATCGACGTTTCGGGCAAAAGCCCTTCATCGGGAATACAGGTAGAGAGCCTGAAGGGTAGAGAGATAAGTGAGAGGAAGGTGGGGGTGGGGAGAAAGTAGCATAGAGTACAATAGTTGAGTGGGGGAGGGGACGAAGGTGATAGGTCGTGGGGGAGGGTGGAGTGGATAGATGGAAAAGAAGATAGGCAGGTAGGACAAGTCAGGGCAAGTTATGGAGACAGTGCGGACCTGGAAGTTTAGAACTGGGGTGAGTTGGGGAAAGGGCAAATGAGGAAGTCCACATTGATGCCCTGGGTTTGAAATGTTCCGAGATGGAAGATGAGGCGATCTTCCTCCAGGCGTTTGGTGGTGAGGGAGCGGCGGTGAAGGAGGACCAGGACCTCCAGCACTTCGGCAGAGTGGGAGGGAGAGTTGAAATGTTGGGCCACAGGGCGGTGTGCTTGATTGGTGCGGTTGTCCCAGAGATGTTCCCTAAAGCGTTCTGCTAGTAGGCGTCCAGTCTCCCCAATGTACAGGAGACCACACTGGGAGCAACGGATACAATAAATGATATTGGTGGATGTGCAGATAACAATATCTGAACTGTCCCCCGGAGTCTTTGATGTTTTGGAGAAATCTATTTATCTCAGCCTTCAGCACATTAATGATGGAATGTGGGCACTGATGTTAAAGGGTCAGCCCATTCTGTGTTCCCACATTTCTGCCACGGTTCGCTAAACCCTGATATCGTGCATTTCGTGTTCTGCCTAACATTTCTTATGATACTGTACTTACTACTGTCGGTTAGCGTGCTTGTCTGTGGGGTGCCGTGATCGTATAATGGTTAGTACTCTGCGTTGTGGCCGCAGTAACCTTGGTTCGAATCCAAGTCACGGCATTAATTGCTCTATGTGTTCCAGTCATTTGTGAAACACAAAGGCAGCAGTTGTTTTAACGTGGTGATTTTCTTCAAGTTGATGTTTTTTTTTCCTTCAAGCTCTGGCCGCTCACATCACGGTGTTTCATATGTCAGAATTCAAATCCACCCGTTCTCAGAGATTTCTTCCCTCCTACGATCACTAACCAAACTTTCCATCCCATACCCCCAGTTCATTAATTTGGAGATGCCGGTGTTGGATTATGGAGTACAAAGTTTAAAATCACCCAACACCAGGTTAACGTCATCCAGGTTTAACTGAAGCACTAGCTTTCGGAGCGCTGCTCTTTCATCATGTGTTTGTGGAGTCATTTCCTATTTCACTAAGGCATTGCAGAATCTAATACAGACTCTCACATTGATAACGATCAGTCTGTGTGGCTGCAGTCACTGTTGCTGAGTGAACGTGCCCCAACCCGACCATCGGGACCTGCAGACCTATTGATCCATTTGGTTACCACTGTTGTGAGATCACTACACATGTAGCAGCTTTTACCGACATAGACCAGATATTATTGGCGGGGGTCAAGCTCAGGAAAATGGCACAGGACAGTATCGGGGAAAAGCGACTTCAATGGATAAGATCACTTTCATTGCTTTTCTGCAATGGCCGAGCGCTATTACCACTAACCACTGAACTGTTAATTCAGACACCAGGCACCCGGGTTTGACTCCCACCATGCTAGGTGATAGAATTGGGATTCAATAAATATCTGGAATTACGAATCTAATAACTCCTATATATCCATGTTCAATTGTTGAAAAAACAAACCATCTGAAGTCCTTTAAGGAATGAAACTGCCATTCTTACCTGCTCAGGCCTCCATGTGACTCCAGACTCACTAAAATATGGTTGAGTCTCAACTGCCCACTGTGTAATTAGGGATAGCAATAAATAGTGCGGAGCCAGCGACGCCCTCATACTGTATCAGAATCGTAAAAAAAAGTTCATTCGGCTCTAGCTGGACTAATGTGTGCAGTTCTGCAATTCAGAATAATGCATGGATGTGATCACACTGGGAATATTGCAGGAGAGATTCACTGGGATATTGTCTGGGCTGAAGAGTTTCAGTTGTGAAGAGAGATTGGACAGACTGGGGTTGTTAATCGCCGAGTAGAGGAGATTGGAGAAGACATGACTGAGATGTACAAAATACTGAGGGATATGGATAGGATAGACTTAAAGAAGCGTTTCTTATTGATGGAGAGTTCGAACCCTGGGGCCAGGAGACTTCGAGAAAAGGCAGAAAGGTTTGAGTAGATTTGCGGAAAGGGTCAGAGAGGCGGAAATCGTTCTAAACTTAAAAAAAATTGAGATGTTAATTTGTGATGCCAAAACATATAAGACTATTGGCTAAACGATGGAAAACTTGATTCAGGTCGTTAAGCAGTTGTGTTGGACAAGTGCGGCAACAACAGGCCTCCTTCGATGTTATTGTCCTTCACAGTATCGTGGTTAGTGTCCCCTCCTGTCACAGGAATTAATTCTCCGCTGGGACATCAAAAATGTTTTAAACCTGTCGCTCTGTTCACCACTGAAGGTTATTAATGCCTGACCTTCCATTCTCGATTGGATATGTCACAGCAAGGACAGTGCTGTCTGAATCAGCTGGGGAAGGACTGCAGCTCCTGGGGAGAGAGAGTGTCAGTGAAAGTGCAAACACGTAACTTCTGCAAACTACACATTATGCTTGTGTTGCAATGAAAACAATTATATAGAGTTGTTCCTCACTGTTATGTTTATTTAAAGCAGGAATCTGAGGAAGAAGACAAAGCAAACCCATTCAGATCTGAGTGCAGAAACATTTCCAGCAGCACTAATGAGGTTGTACAGCGTAGAACCGCGTTTGGATGCATTGAATTCGGGTTGGTGGGCGCAACGTGCTTTCACTCGGCGGAGTTACCAGTGTATAAAGCCATTACACATGATACAGATAGTGTTCAATGTGATGGTACATTTGCTCAGTGGTTCGCACAGCCGGTAAGTCTGTAGGTTAAGTGGATTTACCATGTTATATTGCGCTGATTTGTCCAGGGAGTGAATTCAGTAAGTTAAGTGAATTAGCCATGGGTAACGCAGTGATAAGGTCAGCAGTCACACAATGCCAGGTTTTATTCCAGCAGGTTTATTTGAAATCACAAGCCAGAGGCCTGCGGGGATAGAGACGGGAGCTAGGTCTGGTTGAGATGCTGTTCAGAGTGTCCCTACAGACTCGATTGGCTGAACTGTTTTTTCTGCATTGTAGAGAATCTGTGATTCTATCAGAGAGGACACTGCCAGCGTTTACTGGGCTGCTAAGATATTGGAGGCGATGCTGACGGCGTTTAGTGGGGATGGAATTTTATTTATTTGTGTTTTGGAAAATTTGAAACTAAACCAGGGAAAACCGAATGGAAGTTTTCCAGTGTATTTGAGTTTTGGAGAGAGTAAATAGGTGGTAAATTCACTCTTTCAAGTTCATACATTTCTGAACGTCAAGATTTCAAAACCATCGATGTAGGACAAAGAAATAATGGGAGCAGAATTTCTCTCATTCAGAGAATCCATTTCCAAAATATTTGGAAAGGCACATTTAGAGACACACAAGGAGAGAGACAGCCTGTGGCCAGGTAAAAGTGTAAAAGTGGGGTGTGGAGGTTGGAAGGTGCGAGGAAACAATGTCTAATTTGGACGACTTTAGATGTAAAGAAATATCGGAAACGTATGCAGCTGAGTAAGATTCAGCAAGACAAAACTCAGAGTTTTGAAAGATTTCTATTAATATTCCACATGAATCATTATAAATGGAAATGAGCATATTTTGTATATTGTCAAGGAAAGATATTCCATAATGAATAGGAAGTGACCCGTCTCTTGGAGATCGATTTTCTGCTTTAATTTCATGCCTTAAAGATGGGAGGTCATTCGTCATGATGTTGGGTTCATTTGATACGCACTGAAATCTGCCAACGTAACTGAGCATCAAAACTGGAATCTTGTTTTGTAGTTTAACCTTCTGCTTTTCTCATCAGTATTTTATTTAAGCTGAAATAAATTCGGAGCAAAATTGAATACAACATTAAGCGTTCCAATCATATAAATCCAATTCACTTCCGATCATTGCAATGAACAGAGTGAAGTTGCATCAAAATTAATAAAATAAAACGAATAAAATTGCATTTCCGGGAATTTTAACCAGTTCAGGTTCAGCCATATGAGAAAGACCATCGAGCTAAAACATCACCTTCACTTCTCTCTCCATATATACTTCTTCACGTGAGAGAGAAACTGTCTGAAGAAATTATGTTTCAAGACTAAATGTGCGTGTGAATGTGACGGGAATTTCATGTTTGCTGGTTCATTCTGAGACAGTTCCGACTCGAAATAAATCAAGGACAAGGTATTCTTTCCAAGGACGGGGTCAATTCCTTGGGTTTTCCTGGTATTATTATTCTGCTGAATACAGAAACATAATAGCGTGGATTCGATTCCGCTCAGGGAATTTCTTATTCCCTAGGTGCACCATACGTCATCTTGACGGGGTCACATGTGAGCGCCTTTGCAATGGGCTGAAGTGGCCCAGAGGTTAAGGCGACGGGTTGCTCTTCCATTGCGCATGTGTGGATTTGAACCCTACTCTGGCTGTTACTTCGATTAAACGCAGCTGTGGTTTCCCTTTGTGCCTCGCATCTTTAGTGTACTTTGGGTGGAGAATCTTGATCTTGCCCTTCATTGCACCGGAGATTTGTGATAAATTGATACCACATCAAAGTCGAAACAAGCTAATTTGATTCTGTTGTAAGGTGAATTGGGATAATGAAAAGGAGTGCAAACCTTTCATTCTTCCTTTTATTCCATCTTGACTTTCTATGAATTTACATCGAATGAAAGTGGTAAGGAAAGATCGGGTGCAATAGTTTATCCAGTGGGATTGTGAATTTTAATGTAATACTCCACACAAAGTTCTGATCGATATTTTCAACAGTCAATTGAGTTGGAACCACAGAAAACCTTTCCAATGAAACGAATCTTTCATTCTTTCACAACCTTTTGCTGTGTGAATCTTACCGCGATCCACCATCCAGCATGATCACCAAGTTGGCACCAATTTTAGATTCACCAATTTTCTTTAGCAAACACAACTTCTGCACATGCCCAGTGCCATTTGTTGTCTCCAGGCCACATCACATTTCTTGTTCATGAACTTATGAGCCTAGATCCTGATCTGTCTGATCAGTGTCAGAAACCTTTTCTATCACTTCATCCCATCCCATCAGAATTCTAAAGGTATCAATAAAATAAGGCGTTACACCAAATGATGTAGGATTGGAAGTCGACCATTCAGCCCATCGAGTCTGCTCCACCATTCAACGAACTAATGGCTGATCTGATAATCCTAACTCCATTCTCCAGCATTGCCTCGACAAAGCTTCATCGTCGTTCTGGTTATATTTCTGTCTGGCACAGTTTGAAAATACACAACAACTCAGTCTCAACAACAGTTTCGGCAAGGAGTTCCACCGATTCACTTGCCCCGAGCAAAGAAATTACTCCTCATTTCTGAATTAAATAGGCAATATCTCATTCTGAGTTCTGGTGCTCTCCTCATACCAGAGGGTGAACCACTTGCCCGTAACTACCCTGTCAATATACCATGAATATTGAACGTTTATAAATGTTATTATGTCATTCTAGAGCTCCCCTCCGTCTCCTTTATTTCAAGGAGAATAATCCCAGCCTAACCAATAATTCCACGAAGATCCATTTTCTCCAGTGTTGACAACTTGTCCGTAAATCTCTGCTGTCCCCTGCAGCGTCCTACTGGGACGTTGGCAGGTGGAGACATTTATGCGAAGAAACGGTTGAAATTTCAAGCACAGATGGGAATTGGATCTTGAAATCAGACAGCGAATCAGATTGGTCCACACAAGGACGAAATAGAGTAATGATCACTCTGACAAATGAGAATCTAATCATATCTCATTGACATTCAATAACTTTGCTGTAAACAAATTACCCCGTGTAATCGACCACAGAACTATTATTTCGGGGGAAAAACGTATAGAAACTGGCGACATAAACACTTTGACAACAACAACATGTTCTTGAGACATTTTTTGATTATAAACTCAACTCATTGCTCCTTGAATCCGACATCGTTTTCAAGGCACAAATGAGACGAGGAATATAACTCTCTCCATTTGTCTCGATGGTGCAACTTCAATAACACTTAAGGAACTGTACACCGTCCACGACAATGCAGTCAGTTGAGTGTACCCTCTTCAACACCTGCAATATTCATTCCCTTCACTGCTAAGGCACAATTGCAGCAGAGTGCACCAACTATAAGATGCACTGGAGTAAGTCATTCGGGCATTTTTCACAGAACCTTCAAAGCTCAACAGCTGTACTGACTATCAGGACAAGGTTGGATGATGCAACGAAACGCAACCATTTTCAAGTTACCCTCCAAGGCCCATAGCACCCTGACTTTGAAAGGAATCAGTGATAAACTCATTTATTAAACGGTCTTGATGGGCAAAGTTGCATACTTCAGCCTTCCATCTTTTATCTTACAATTTTAAGAAAAATGTTGATTTATGCGGTGACCAGACTTGTGCTCAGTCCTTTAGCTGTTCCCTAAACTGGTGGTTGCTAAAGTTCTGCTATCACCCACAGCCTGTGGTCAACAATAGAAAATATCCGAAAATCCTCTCAATCAACTGACTCCCCTCAAGATTAGAGTGGTGTTGGAGAAGCACAGCAGGTCCGGCAACATCTGCGGAGCAGGAAAAATGGACGTTTCAGGCAAAAGCCCTTCATCAGGAATGAGACTGGGAGCACATGGGATGGAGAGATAAATGGGAAGGGGGTAGGGCTGGGGAGAAGGTAGCTGAGAGTGCTGTAAGTGGATGCAGGCGGGGGGTGAACATGATATGTCAGAGAAGTAGGTGGAGTGGATAGGTGGGAATGAGGATACACAGGTGGGACAAGTCAGGTGGACGGTGTTGAACTGGAAGGTTGGAACTGGGGTAAGATAGGGGGAGGGGAATGAGGCAACGGGTGAAGTCCAAATTGATGCCATGGGGTTGAAGGTTCCCGAGGCGGATGATGAGGCTTTCTTCCTGCAGGCATCGGGTCGTGAGGCAGTGGCGATACAGGAGGCCCAGGACCTGCATGTCCTCGGGAGAGTGGGAGGGGGAGTTGAAATGTTTGGCCATGGGGCACTGGGGTTGATCCTTGCGGGTATCCTGGAGATATTCTCTAAAGTGTTGTGTGAGAACACATCTCCTCTCTCCAACTTAGAGGAGACCGCATCGGGAGAAATGTATACAAGAAATGAGATGTGTGGAAGTGCAGGAGAAACTTTGATGGATGTGGAAGCCTCCATTAAAGCCTTGGACAAAGGTGAGGAGGTAGATGTGGGCGCAGGTTTTGCAATTCCTGCAGTGACAGGGAAATTTATATTTCCCTCCCCACCCCATCCATTTTTCACAAAGATTGTTTCCTCCACGACTACCTAGTCAAGTACACGCCCTCCAATGACCCACCCTCCCCTCGCGGCACTTACCCCTGCTACCACAGGAATTGCAAAACCTGCACCCACATCTTCCCTCTCACATCCTTCCAAGGTTCCAATGAGCCTTCCACATCCATCAAATGTGCATGTGCACTTCCACACATGTCATTTATTGCATCTGTTGCTCGCGATGCGGTCTCCTCTACATTGGGTCCAACAGACACATTCTCGGAGAGCGCTAAAGGGAACATTTCCAGGGCACCCGCAACATTCAACTCCAACGCCCCATGACCAAAAACATCAATTATCCCCCCCACGACTCTCTCAAGGACATGCAGTTCCTGGGTCTCCTCCACCGCCATTCCCTCACCACCAGACCCCAGATCTTTCACCTCGGGACCCACAACCCCAGGGCATCAACGTGGTCTTCACCAGTTTCCTCATCTCCCCACGGTCACCTTATCTGAGTTCCAACTTTATAACTTGGCACCATCCTACTGACCTGTCCCACCTATCTATCTTCCTTTCCACCTATCCGCTCCACCCTCTTCTCCGACCTATCACCTTTAACCCATCTCTATCCACCTCTTGCACTCTCAGCTAAATTCTTCCCAGACCCAGTTGTCTCGTTTATGTCTCCACACTCGAGGCTCCCAGCTTTATTCCTGATGAAGGACTTTTGCCTGAACCGTTATTTTTTCTGCAACTAGGATGCTGCCTGACTGGCTGTGCTTCTTCAGCACCACTCGAATCTTGATTCTGATTTCCACCACCTGCAGGACGCACTTCCGTTCATCTGATTCCCATGTCAATTGATCTTGAATAGGCCGTTGCTAAAGTTCCAGCATCATTTGCCTGCTCTTATATTCCCACCTGCTGTCAAGAACAGAAAGTATCTCCAACCCATCGAGACCACTTGATCCTTTGTCAAATCACCGTCAAACATTCGTGAATGTCTACTCCAATTTCTCTTTTATTACTTTAAACCACTCAGTATTCACACTTTTCTCATTGCGCGTCCCCAAATTCATTATCACCCACTTCATTGGACTAAATTCCTTTCAGCACATTTTCTTGCCAATTGTTTACAATCTCCCTGCAGTCTATGGCTTTCTTCCTCATGGTTAACGACATGACTAATTGTTACCTGATTTGCAAACTGCTAAATGATGGCCACGACAAATAAGTATTAATCATTGACCTATATGAGAAAACAATGCAACTCATAGAAGCCATGGTTCATACGCTTGTAGAGGACAACAGAATTGGAGACTGTAAAGAAGGTGATCTAAGTTTCCAGTAGGATCTTAATCCAATGCGTCTTTGGGCTGAAATATTTCACATGGAGTTCAATCTGGATAAATGGAAGGTATTGCATTTTGCTACATCGAATAAGAGTAGGGCTGATACAATTAATGATAGGGCGTTGCATAGTGTTGTGGAAAACGAAGGCCAGGGATGCAGTTAAATATTTCTTTTTAGTTTGCTTCACATATACACAGAATGGCTAAAAAAATTCATCCTGCTTGCGTTGCACAGGAGTATAGGAGTTGTTACGTTATGTTGAAGTTGAATAGGACATTGTGTGAGGCCTCTTCTGGAGTACTGCGTCCAGTTCTTGTCGCCCAGTAATAGCAAGGAAATTATTCAGCTGGAGTAGATTTAGAAGAGGTGTACCAGCATATTGGTAGTGGGGAAGGTTTGAGTTATAACGAAAGGCTGGATAGGCTGAGAATATTTTCACTCAACACTGGAGATTGAAAGGCAACCTGATAGAAATTTATAAATTTATAAATTATAAATTTATAAGTTCAGGTAGAGTTACCTTTAACTGTCTTTTCTCCAATAAGGGGGACTTCAAGATGAGAGGGTAAATGTTTTAGGTGAAAAAAAAGATATTTAAAATAAGACATGAGAGGCTTTTTTAAAAGGAGGATGGTTTATGTGTGTAATTCACTTCCTGAGTTAGTGATGAATGAAAGTAATTTACAATATTTATCTGATATTTGGATCGATAAATGAATTGGAAAATTTCCGTGGGATTAGAAAAAAGCTATTCATTCATACCTCGTTCATTATTTATTGTCCAGGGGCAGTTCAGAATCAACCACGATATTATGGAACTGGAGTGATATGCCAGCCAGACCAGATAGGTATGGCAGTTTCCTTCCCTATCAGGTATTAGTGAATCAGATCTACAACAACTGATTCAACATCATCATTAGACTCTTCAACTCTAGGTGTTTATTGAAATAAAAATCCAGCATCTGCCATGCCAGGATTTGAACCGGTGTCAACAGAATTATATCTGGACATTCATATTAACAATGGAGTAATAATATTATAAGGGCTTTATTAACCCTCAGCAATTGCAGGAGCAGTCAGATGTGACTCGTTTAGTTTAGCATTATGTACAGTATGAGCTGGTAGGAGTGAATGGCCTGTTTCCATGCTGCGTGAGCCTATGACTTTGACGCTATGAAACCGGCAGCTGGTTGGATTAACAGCAGCGTTGACAGTTTAATTGATCTCCTTCTGGAATATGTAATTTTGCTGATTACTCTGGAGTTTTTATTACTCATTGAGCCCTTCCCACACACGGGACTGTTGAACAGTCTGTACCCAGTTTGACTAGTAAATGAGTTTTCACTGCAACAGGTATTTGAATTCCGCATTGCCCTGGTTTCTCTGTGATGTCGGTGTCTTTGTAAATACCCAGGGTGAACGATTGGTTCAAATCATGTCTACGCAGACGTATGTCCCGTTGTCCATGTTGTGAATGTGTTTTTATTCTCCCTGATATACCCACTGGGTGTGGATGTCGCTGGTCAGGGCAGCATTTGTTGTTCATCCTGATTCGCTGCTGCCTCGCTGCACGAGAAACATGGATTTGATTCCAGTCTTGTGTGACCGTTTGCAATTTGCACATTCTCTCTTTGCTTGTGTGAGTTTCCTCCCACAGTCTGAAGGTGTGCGGGTTATTGGGATCTTCCATGGGAAATGAAGGGGAACAGAATAGGTATGGAGTGTGAGTCTGATAGGATGTGCATCGGAGGGATGGTGTCGACTGGAATGGGCCGAATGTCCAGGCTACCTACAGTGTCAGCATTTTCGGATTACAGGTGAGCTATGTTGTTCTGCACCTGGAGTCACAAGTAGGCAGGATTGGGTAAAGATGGTAGCATCCTCTGCATAAGGGTCATGCATGAATGGGATTGCAGGAAATTAAAGTCATGTTCTCTGTTCCTGAGGTCAGATTTTCATTCCAGGTTTTATTCGTCGAACTTTAACATGACCAGTTCCGTGTGTGAGTCCCCAAGGATAACTGGTTCATTATATAACCACAACACCACCTTCTCCAGGTTGCAGCAGTTATTGGGAACAAGAAGCTGATCCTGAGCTGATGCGAGCATAAGCAGCTGCTACTGCAAATGTCAAGAACACTGATCAAAATAGGAAAATAAAATTTCGAACATTGTCACCCCAAAGTTAAAGGTTCAACACGCTTTAGATACCACAGTTGGCTGCATCAACAACATGTACTGCTTATGGCTAGAATATTATAAATGGGGGCAAGTATTCCCTTCCGCCCCGTTTTTGACAAGGAGCAGTCCCAACCTCGGAAATACACGCGCCGCTCTCCCGTCATCACATCCCAACCTCCAATTTGATCTTCGTGGCTGCTTCAGACAGTTTCCCTGATTCCGGGTCTGGAACTGGAATTAAGTGTGATTGCGTGCAGCAGTAGTTATTGCCTTATGTGGGCAAAGTGATGAAGTGGCCGATGTTAAGCTATAATGCGATTGAAGCATACATTTGAACAATATCCTGCACTGTCCCATCAGTTTGGAGAGTTTCATTAATCCCATTCTCCAATACTCTAATTCATGGAATCTCCACAGACTCTGGGGACGTTAAAGTTAAAGATTCAGCCCATTCTGAGTTCCCACATGCCTGTCGTTAAGTCCTGATATTGTATATTCTTCCTGACATTTCCTCTGCTACCATACTGGCTGCAGTTGGCAAGCGTGGTCTTTGGAGTTCTGCAACCATTTAGTATTTCATTTTCTGCGTTGTGATTGCCACGACTTCGTATCGAATCCACATCATAGCGGTCAGTTCTCTCAAAGTTTTACTTTTGATGAAACACGGTAAGAAATAACTCGTTTTTACATGATAATGTTCTCCGAGGTGATGATTTGTTTTCCATCGAATTTCGTTCTCTGATATTTCAGTGTTTCATGTATCAGCATTTAAACCCAAAAGTTCTGGAAGATATCTCTTCCTCCCACTCGGCCTAACTCTCTTTTCCGTCCCTCGTCCCATTTGGCTCAGGCATTGCACAATCTAACATACACTTTCACATTGATACCGTCCAGTCTGTGCCGTTGCACTCACTGTTGCTGGGTGACCGTGCCCCAATCTCTTCATTGGCACCTTCAAACCATTCGATCCGTTTGGATATCGTGGCTGTGCGATCAATTCTCTTTGAGCAGCTTTTACTGACATGGACCAGAGATTATTGGAGCGTGAGGCTCAATAAGTGGACACAGAGAATAATTGGGGAAAAGAGACTCTATTGGAAAAGATCAGCCATGACGGCTTTCTGCGATAGCCTGGTTGTATTATCGCTGGATTGTTAACTCAAAAGTCCAGGTCACGTTCTGGGGAGACGGGTTCGATTCTCACCACACCACGACGACGGTAGAATATAAATGCAAGAAATACTTCCAATTAAGAATACGCTCAATCCGTTGTCCGAAAAACCCATCTGTTTCACTGAAGGCCTTGAGGGAAGAAATCTGCCGTCCTTAACTGGTCTGGCCTCCATGTGATTCCAGACCGCAAGGCAAGATGTACTGCTGAGTCACACTGCATGCTGGTGCAGAATGTGAAAAAAATGGTTAATTCGGCTCTACCTAGACAATTGTCTGCAATTCATATGAGTCCAGGGATGTGATCACACTGGGTAAAGGTGCAGGCCAGATTCACTCGTATTGTGTCTAGGCTGAAGAGATTCAGTCATGAAGAGAGACAGGACAGACTGGGGTTATTTGTCACGGTGCAGAGGCATTTGTGAGAAGGCATGGTTCAGATGTACAAAATAATGAGGGGTATGTCTAAGGTAGACTGAAAATAGCGTTTCCCATCGACGGAGAGATCGATCACAGGGAACCAGAAATTTAATGAGAAAGACAGAAAGGTTTAAGTCAATGTGTGGAAAAGCGTTATAGGCCAGCGGGTGTTGGAATTTGCAACACTGTGTCTGTAAGGGTCAGAGAGGCAGGAATCCTTATAACCTGAAGAAATATTCAGATGTGAATATGATCTGCCAATACCTATAAGGCTATGGGCTAAACGATTCGAGTCATTAAGCAGCTGTTTTTGACAAATGGAGCCACAACGGACTGAAGGGTCTCCTTTGAAACTGTTGTCCTCAGTAGTATAGTGGTTAGTTCACCGCATGTTATGCGGGAGATAGGAGCTCAATTCCAAGCTGGGGCAGTGCAAATGTTTTAAAACTGTCGCTACATTCCGAAATGCGGGTTATTAATGCCTGTCCTTCCATTCTCCATGGGACATGTCACAGCAAGGACAGTGCTGTCTGAATCAGCATGGGGAAGGACTGCAGCTCCTGGCGAGACAGGGTATCAGTGTAGCTACAAACACGTGACTTCTGCAACCTGGACCTTGTGTCTGTATTGGAGTCTAAACCATTTAATAGAAAGGAGAAGGAAGCAGAAGAAGAAACAGGGTAAACTAATTCAGATGTGAGCGCAGAAACATTTTCAGCAGCATCTTGAGGAAAACTGACAAACGGCTCTGAGAAAGAGTTTGTCTTTCACAACTGTTAGTTCACAGAGGTGTTTTTGTTCCACTTAAGCCCTTAAGAAATTGAATAAGAATTTAACTAAAGACTTGAAGTGTTAGAACACACCAGGCGATGAGTCACGTGCTGGAACCTGTGTTTACAAGCCAGATGTTTGATACTGATGCAATAGGCTAATGGGCCTCTCGCCATGCTTTTAAAAACTCAAAAACTGTCATTTTTCAACTGAACAAAATAGGCAAAAACAAAGTCATCAAGAAAAGTTCCAAGCATTGCATTTGTCTTCCTTGGTGCGAAAGTGCTGAAGTTCAGCTGTCTCATTGCTATTTCCCAATGTTGATTTCCAGTCAGGGAAAAATAATCGTTGTTCCTTATGAAAAGCTTAAATTGAACATGAGTTCATGACATTACAAAACAGCAAAGGTAGTAGTTTTGCCAGAGTCAGTGAGAATTTCATATCGGAGATGAAATCAAATGTGAAGAAACGCTGCAATCAGTTGCCTTTGCCTGATCAGACTCAGTACTACAAAACTGATTCTCATTGAAACATACAGGTTTTTTCAAAGATTTAATAATTTGGATGCAGAAAGTTTGGTTCTGTGACCAGAGAGCCTCGTATCGAATGACTTGGAGACGCCGGTTTGGACTGGATATGCAAATTTGGAAAAAACACAACACTAATTTATAGTCCAACAGGCTTAATTGGAAATACTAGCTTTCGGACTGCTGCTCATTCACTGCTGTGGTGTACACAGTTGTAAGATACAGAATTTATAACACAAGTTTACAGTATGATGTAACTGAAATTATACATTGAAAAATACCTTGATTGTTTGCTAAGTCTCCGATCTGTTAGAATGACCATGTTAGCTTCACTTCTTTCATATGTAAAGTGCAAAACTTTTTATTTTAAAGTTTCATTCTCAGGTGAAATTTACCAACTGGTGTCTGCCCCCGTGTGCTGCTATCTGTTCCATTATGTTTAGACTGATTCTAATTTATAAAAGTGAGTAACCTGCGACTTACATGGATTCATGCAGTTTTTGAGCAAAGTACAATGTAACGCTGCAAGTACAAATTCACCCCACATACGTATGCGTGCGTGCGTGTGTGTGAGTGTGTGTGTGTGTGTAGCAGGGTCTCTGTTTGTAGATCGGGCAATGGGATCACCTGTACTGTGACATGAACCCAAGGACCCAGTTGAGGCCATTCCCTTGGGTACCGAATTTAGCTATCAGACTCTGCGTGGGCACAATTAGCTGCTGCCTGCTCCGAAGACCGCCTTGGAGGATTGTCACCCGAAGGTCCGAGATCGAATGTCCTGGACCACCATGTTCTCCAACTGGGAAGGGACACACCTGTCTGTCGATTGATGTGCAGTGCCTATTCCATTGTTGTAGCCTCTGCTCGGCTTCACCAATGTACCATGCCTTAAAGCATCCTTGCCTGCAGCGTGTTGTTTTTCTCAGATTAGCACCAGTTTATACATTATGGCACAGACGCAGCACACAGGGACTAACACCTTCAATATATTATCTGTACGGACACTAATTGGTAAAGTTCACCTGAGAATGTAACTGTTTAAAGAAAGTTTTTCGATTTACATAAGAAAGAAGTGAACCTAACATAGTCATTCTAACAGATGGAAGACTTAACAAGCAATCAAGGTATTTTACATTGTATCGTTTCAGTGACATTACACTGTAACCTTTTGCTTTAAATTCTGTATCTTACCACTGTGTACTCCACAGCCACCTGATGAAGGTCCAGCTCTCCAAAAGCTTTTGCTTCCATTAAACCTGTAGGACTATGACCTGGTGTTGTGTGATTTTTAACTTCGTATTAGAATGCGGATCTCACAATTAAAGTAGCGATGAAGAAGCATTTATTCTCTCAGACAGTATTGTATCAGTGGACTTTCTTGTAGCAGAAGGCTGTTGAAGAAGTGTCATTGCTTGTAATGAGGTTGAGATCGGCAGATCTTCAAACAGCAAAGACATCAAGTGTTATGGGGAAAGGGAAGGACGTGCAGTTCAAGGTTATCAGATCAGATATGAACCATTCAAGAGCGGAGCAGACTTGATGGCTTGAATGGTGTCTTTCTGTTCCTAAAATTGTTGGTCTTAATATGAAGCTGCAAAACCGACCTGAGTAAAATGTGCCAAATTTTAACAAAAAGCGTGGTCCTCCTGGAGCACTGAACCGAGTGAAATGTACAAAGAACAACACACAAATGGCAGACAATATTGGGTAATTGATCCGTAATGATAAGTATATCAGGTAAACAGGAAAACCGATATTCAGTATTTACATTGAACCTGGCTCCACGAGGCATGTAGTTAACTCTCACAAACCACTATTCCCCTTCCGTTTTCCTGACGCCCCCTCTGTTCTTGTTTTAAACTGATTGAACGTCAGGCAATTGCAGATGACATTGCTGATGTGGAACTGTAGCATATAGAACATAGAACATTACAGCGCAGTACAGGCCCTTCGGCCCTCGATGTTGCGCTGCCCTGTCATACTAATCTGAAGTCCATCCCATCTACTCTATTCCATGTACGTCCATATGCCTCTCCAATGACGACTTAAATGCACTTAATCTTGGCGAATCTACTACCGTTGCAGGCAAAGCATTCATACCCTTACTACTCTCTGAGTAAAGAAACTATCTCTGATATCTGTCTTATACCTATCTCTCCTCGTGTTTGCTGTCCCCATACCTGGAAAAATGCTCTCCCTGTCCACCCTATCTAACCCTCTGATTATCTTGTATGTCTCCATTAAGTCACCTCCTAATCTTCTTCTCTCCAATGCGAACAGCCTCAGTCTTTCCTCGTAAGACATTCCTTCCATACCAGGCAACCTTCTAGAAAATCTCCTCTGCAGCCTTTCCAAAGCTTCAACGTCCTTCTTATAATGCAAACACTCCAAATGTGGCCGTACAAGAGCTTTGGACAGCTGCAGCATAGCCTCCGGATTCCGGAACTCAATACCTCTATTAATAAAGGCAAAAACACTGTATGCCTTCTTCACAACCCCCTCAATCTGGGTGGCAACTTTCAGGAGTCTGTGTACATGGACACTGAGATCTCTGTTCATCTGCACTCCCAAGAATCTTACTATTAGCCCAGTACTTTGCATTCCGATTACTCCATCCAAAGTGCATCACCTCACACTTGTCCACATTAAACTTCATTTGCCACGTCTCAGCCCAGCTGTGCATCCTATCTATGTCTCTCTGCAACCTACTACATCCTTCGTCACTATCCACAACTCCTCCGACCGTAGTGTCGTCCGAAAATTTACTAACTCACCCTTCTAAGTCCTCGTCCAGTTCATTTATAAAAATAACGAATAGCAGTGGACCCAACACCGACCCTTGCGGAACGCCGCTGGTAACTGGACACCAAGATGAACATGTTGCATCAACTACAACCCTCTGTTTTCTTTCAGCGAGCCAATTATTGATTCAAACTGTTATGTTTCCCACAATCCCATTCCTCCGCATTTTGTATAATAGCCTACTGTGGGGAACCTTATCGAACGCCTTGCTGAAATCATATATACTCCACACCAACCTGTTTACTCTCATCTACCTGTTTGGTCACTTTGTCAAAAAACTCAATAAGATTCGTTGGGCACGACCTACCCTTTACAAAACCGTGCCCTCTGTCCCTGATTAGATTATTATTTTCTAGATAATTATAAATCCTATCTCTTATAAACTTTTCCAACGCTTTACCAACAACTGAAGTGAGACTCACTGGTCTGTCATTACCAGGGTTGTCTCTACTACCCTTATTGAACAAGGGAATCACATTTGCTAACCTCCAGTCCTCAGGTACTATTTCTGTAGACAATGATGATTTAAAGATCAATGCCACAGGTTCAGCAATCTCTTCGCTTGCTTCCCAGAGGATCCTAGGATAGATCCGATCCGGTCCAGAGGACTTCTCTATTTTCACACTCTGCAGTATTTCTAATACCTCTTCCTTACGAACCTCAATCTCTTCTAGTCTAGATGCAAGTATCTCTGTATCTTCCTCGCCAACATTTTCATTTTCTATAGTGAAGAAAGTCGCAAAATATTTATTTAGTGCTTCCCCATGTCTCCGTTGACTTCACACACAACGTCCTACTGTTATTCTTGATTGGCCCTAATTTAACTC
Organism: Chiloscyllium plagiosum; assembly: GCF_037043375.1. Lineage (NCBI taxonomy): Eukaryota > Metazoa > Chordata > Chondrichthyes > Orectolobiformes > Hemiscylliidae > Chiloscyllium > Chiloscyllium plagiosum. The sequence goes on from NW_028270151.1 coordinate 116,395,925, forward strand.
TCGTCATTCTTTTATTCCTGGTATACCTATGGAAAGCCTTAGGGTTAACACTGATCCTATCCACCAACAACTTCTCATGTCTCCTCCTGGCTCTCATGTCTCCCCCTGGCTCTTCTGAGCTCTCTTATTAGGTCATGGAGGGAAACGATTCTGTCTGTTGCACAACATCATTCTGCTTCAAAATATCAGGCAGTATTTCATACTGATTACTGCAAACGTTAACATTTAACAAGCCATGACAGTGAAAGCATTGAATCCTTATCACTTTACTACCAGGGAAGATTTCTGTTAACACCACCCTGGACACCATGAGATTCGTCATTCTATAAACTCATCCTTCTGTGCATGATCCCCTCGGCTCTGTTCCGGTCTTGTTGGTTGGTTTACAATCCTGAGGCTATACAATCATCTTTGCATTTCAGATTCTAATGTATGAGACCTTTTCTCTGAGCTGGCAATGTGCTGGCTCAGTGGTCGTAACACTGAACTTGTAAACTAGAAAAGTGCTTGAAATAGCCTATTCCTGTTTTTCATTTCAAGACCTTGAGGAAAACCGTTCGGCAGGACAAGAAATAGCTGGCGTGAGCAATGATCAAGTTGGGTAGCAAGAACGAGGTGAGGCAGTACAAACCACAGATTGAATGGGAAACAATGGGCAAGGAACACTGGGACGGGAGGGGCTGAATGCTTCCTTCCTTTGCTGAAACCAGACACTGATGTTGAAATCTAAAATGGGACAATATCAGACAAGTCGGTGAAATCTTACTTTCTGCTTGTTTTCTCCAGAGGACTGTGTCATTCTTGGGGAAATGTATCTGCGTGCTTCAGTCTTTCGGTAAATCTGGTTCAGTTACCCGACTGAGTGTGAACACATTTTTCCCATCTCTAACTTTAATCCCATTTATTGTGTCGTACAAGATTAAAAGATTCCAGAGAAATTAGCATTGAGATGAACACGTGAAACGTCAGAGATTACAAGGTTACAGACCCAGTGCTGGGTAATGAGATGAAGGGACCAATTCTGTGCTGTAAACACTCGATAATTCAATCATGTTTGGGGGAAAACATATCTGCAGTCACATAAATCCAAAAACTGTGTTATGAAGAAACTGTGCAACTGCTTCTGCCCTCATCCCTGGTGGTCTTGTGGTTAGTATTCAGCGCTTTAACTGAGTGGCCTAGGTTTCATTACCGTTCAAGAAATCAGGAATTCTTGCTCCTGATGCAGAGAGCGCAGCTCTACCAGGAATCTTTTTCTTGCCTTAGATCAGTCAATACCCCAACTCTTCAAAGAAGGGAAAAATGTCTTCCCTCTCTCTGCACAGTCGGGCATTTAATCCTTCATTCTCCTCGGATTCCACTTCCCAAAGAGTTTCAAAATACTGTAAAAACTGAGTCTCAGCTATTTCTTTTCTGTGCTTTTCATACACAGGAGCTGCAGCGATTGAGTGCGTTGGTTTTCGAAAAGGAAACGTACCTATGAACAATGTATTGGGCTATTCCAGGATTGCCTTCTCTGACAACGGTGGGACATGACTGATGTTGTTTATGATATGGAAGTGCCAGTGTTTGAGTTGAGTAGACAAAGTTAAAAATTACACAACTTCAGGGCATAGTCCAGCAGGTTTATTTGGAAGCACTAGCTTCCAGCGAGTCGCTCCTTCATCAGGTGGGTGTTTTTCTGCAGAAACTTGATGTGTGTGTCAATATGCGCGATCTTTTGGAAGATCATTTGGACTTTAACCGGCGGTTCGTGGTGTCGATGGTACCTATGACTTGGAGGTGTAGGTGTTGGACTGGGGTGGCCAAATTTAAAAATCACACAAAGCCATTTTAGATTCCAACAGTTGACAAATACCTGATGAAGAAGCAGTGCATGGAACGCTAGTGCTTCTAAACATGCCTGTTCGGTACAGTCTGGTGCTGTGTGATGTTGACTCTGAAGTTCTTGGTAATGTTTAACTGATCGAAGACAGTGAACGAATTTTCTTTCCTGGAGATGAAAATTTTAAATATTATCCACCTCAGCGTAACAAACATTATTAGTTTGGATGTGTGATGAATCTCCACAATGCGCTTGCGCCAAGTAAAAGTCGAACTTTCAATTGACTGATCCGGAGCCAGCGATAGGAATGGTTGTACCACTGGCCAGATGCACAGCTGAGACTTTACACTCTGCAGAGCTGTCTGTTAACAAGTACATGAGCAATAACAGTAACAGTCACAAGGTAAACAAAGAACAAAGATAACCACCATCATTGATTCACCTTAAATTGTCCTCGAAAAAAACGACCATTCACAATCTGATCAGCCAATCAATGAGGTCACTGCTGATCAAGGGAATTGCAACTTACTTTGCTGCGTTTTCACCATAATTTGAGGTAAACTCCAGCCTAATCATAACATCGCATATTCCCATTAATTTTCAGTTTTAGATTACGTTAATGACCTGTTTCAGGAAACTGAACAACATGAAATGAGTGAAAACGTCCTTCCGGTGAGGTAATCCAGTGCAGAGTCGGCCAGAAAAGAAAAGACAAAGACATGAAACATCACTCCCATTTCTCTCTGTACCAATGTGTTTTCCTGAGTTGAATGTTTGCAGGACTTATCTTTAATATCTTAAGAATTAATTATTTTCCCGGGAAAGATTCTTCATAAATCAATTAACATCTGAGTTGTTGAAACATATTTTACTTCAGATTAAAATAGTTGAATATCCTTTCCCCCAGCCTAATGTCCCAATCCTCCCTCCTCTTCCATGTAAATACCAGCTGCTCCAAGTGAGGTTGGAGCTCCCAACCTGACGTTCCAATGCTCCTTGCTGCTCCATGCCGATAGAAGCTGCTCTCTTGAAGTTGGAGCTCCCAGTATGATGTCCCAATGCTCCCTGCTCCATGTCAATAGAAGCGGTCCAGTTGAGGTTGGATCTACCACTCTGATGTCCCAATGCTCCCAAGCTGCTACATGTCATTAAAAGCTAGTCCTTGTGAGGTTGGAGCTCCCAGTCTGATATTCCAATGCTCCCTCCTCCATGTGAATAGAAGCGGTCCAGTTGAGGTTGGGTCTATCACTCTGATGTCCCAATGCTTTCTGCTGCTACACGTCATTAAAAGCTGCTCCTGGTGAGAGTGGAGCTCCCAGACGGATCTCGCAAAGCTCCTTGCTCCATGTCAACTGAAGCTGCTTCAAATTAGGTGAGATCTCGCAGTCTGATGTTCCAATGCTCCCTGCTGCTTCATGTCAATAGAGGCTGCTCCAGTTGAGGCTGGATCTCCCTGTCTGATGCCCCAATGCTCCCTGCTGCTCCACGTCAATAGAATCTGCTCTAGTTGTGGTTGGAACTCCCAGCCTGATGCCCCAATGCTCCCTGCTGCTCCAAGTCAATAAAAGCTGCTCCCGGTGTGGTTGGAACTCCTGGACTGATGTCACAATGCTCTCTGGTCCATGTCAACAGACGCTGCTCCAGATGAGGTGGAAGCTACCATCCCTGGCAACTCACACACCTCTATACCATCATAGAAATAGTGCCCACTGACCATTTCCACCACTGGAGCTATTGGTGGAATATCCACATCATGTAAACCTAATATTAGTTTTAGCCACCACCGAATCATTATTTCCAAACGACATTCTTTCTTAAACCTTATTTAGCATGTGCATATTGCAGTCAATCCGAAGTTAGATAATGGTTCTAATTGATATATGCTCAATAAAAGTTAAATCCTATTTTTCATGTTGAGTAACTGCTACTTAGCAAGGATAATGTTCGAATGAAATCACACTTTTATTCCAGGTGAGGGAATGTGGTTTGCATGATTTAAAATGAGCTTGTTCACTGTGTAAAATGATCAAATAGATCTCAGTTTCAAAACAAAATTGGTTACGTTGTCAGCCATCTTGACATGTGGTGTCTTCTTCTTTCAACCACACGGGTATTAGAACGAAACGTCTGTTAATGATACGCGTATAAAGACACGTTAAATCATTTTCATGCTTATGCTACATGAATCTGCGGTTATTGATCCACAGTTTAGGTTCAGTCCCTACATTTAACATGCTGACTTCTCCAGTTGTTCATAGTTCAATGTGATGCATCCAGTGTGTGCATAACGAGAGGGAGCTTGCTACCACATCTTGTGTTTATATGAGTCTTATGTCCAGCCTTCATCAATGGCGAGAGAAAAGGGCAAGGGCGAGACCAATGTGTAAAGCTCTCCGTGCCCATGCACGGCACCAACATCGGCAATTCTCTACTGTACATTTACTGCCAGTTCTCGGTGCCCCTACACCCACGCCCTGCCCCTTTTGAATTATCTCCATTATTTTCTGCCTTCTCTCTGTGCTCTTCTCACCAAGATGAATCACTTCTACTCAACTTGCTCCAGATTTCATCTGACAAAACTGTCATTAAGAATCCCATTGCATAAACATGCCCTTCGCATCTCTCGTTATTTGGTTTTCCCGGATCTCTTTCATAAGATAAAAGGTCACAGCAGCTTGACGTGAAAAATAAAATCGCGTTCCTTTTCATTATCCCAATTCAATCTACATTTCAATGCAGTTTAGGCAACTGGCTCAAATTATTCTTTGAGATTTTATAATAGCGTCGATGCATATAAACTGACCATTGAAGTTCCAATTTCAATAACACAGCTGTGATCATCAAAAAATAGCAACATTGAAAACAGCGACGTGAGTGGGAATCGAATCCACGCGTGCAGCGCACAGTAGATTAGCACTCTATTTTATTATACTCTCGGCCACCGCGTCACATACTCGAGCGAGACTGTGACCTTATGAATAAGTGAATTGCGTAAATTATGCAGAACAGCAGCTATTTCTCCCTGGTGTTCAAAATTTGGGAGACGATTTGTAGCTCGGGTGCTCGTTGTTGTGGTTCTGTTCGCCGAGCTGGAACTTTTTGTTGCAAACGTTTAGTCCCCTGTCTAGGTGACATCCTCAGTGCTTGGGAGCCTCCTGTGAAGCGCTTCTGTGGTGTTTCCTCCATCATTTATAGTGGCCTGTCCCTGCCGCTTCCGGTAGCGGCAGGGACAGGCCACTATAAATGCCGGAGGAAACACCACAGAAGCGCTTCACAGGAGGCTCCCAAGCGCTAAGGATGTCACCTAGACAGGGGACTAAACGTTTGCAACAAAAATTTCCAGCTCGGCGAACCGAACCACAACATTTCTCCCTGGTGTTGGTGAAATGATAAATAGCACAGTACGGTTCCAAGATTATGGTCTGGCCTCTGGGTTGTGGGGCAAGCGTATTCCCACTGTAACACTCTGCTTACAGTGATCTGAACAAAAATGAAGAAATGACTTTCTAACAAGTCCTCTTGAATTCTGTGAAGATTTGAAGTCAACGGAACGAAGGACCCGAGACAGCAGGAGGTGTTCTTTTAAGAAAGAGTTGGATAGAGCTCTTAAGGGATAGTGGAATCAAGGGTTATGGGATAATGCAGGATCAGGATACTGATTGAGGATGATCAGCCATGATCATATTGAATGGTAGTGCTGGCTCGAAGGGCAGAATGGCCTACTTCTGCACCTATTGTCTATCGTCTATTAAATTGCCTGCGAGGAATTGTTTTCCAGACTGGAGGAGAGTGCATAGTGCTCAATGTCATTATTCGGAACACCTTACTTCTGCTCAGATATTTTGACTCGCACCTGTGTACAGAACAGACAATTTCAAAATCCTAAATAAGGCTAAACTGACAATTGAATTCAACAATGCAAAACCCTTGATCTGTATCATTTTCCTGGGCCGTGCGACAACAAGTCACTGTATGATCACAGCAATGCAGTGAGCAAGTGTCAGAAGGAAAATGAGTGCAGTGCCAGAGCGTATGCTTGGAGCAGCAGTTGACACACGGGGAAGTGCACTTCCCACAACAGGAACACTTTCCAAACAGCGGACTGTGGTGGAAGTATTCAGAGGGGGTTTTCACTTTGGAATTTGATGCCAGAGACACAATGGAGATCTGTTATTGAGTCTGTTCAAAATGAAGATTTTAAGATTTCTACAGATGAAAAACAAAATAACATGCTCATTGGTTAGTGAAGGCAAATGTTGAAATTGTATATTTCAACAATCTACCCATCTTTGCAATGAGTAGCTCACTACTTTCCTCACTCGGGGTCAGAATCACTGGTGAACATGATCGTATAATCCCCGTTACGAGCCATGGAATCAGAGAAACTCGGTTTCCCAAACGTTACTGTACAACCAGGAATGTGGAGGTAAGCATTAATGTGATGCTCCTGAGCTGCAGGTGACCAGTGCATGGTATCTCTGTGCCAGTATAGTGGGCTGTGCTGTGCCGAAGTTTTAAGTATGAGCCTCACATGGAGCAGCTTCAATTTGTCGTCGTGTTGAGGGGTACGGATAGAAGGTGATGTTGAGCAAAGCCAAGTTTATGGGAAAATACCCGTATTTGTGGATTGAGAAACGACCTTTTCTGGATAATAACTTCTTGATCAACAAACATACTGCAAATATTTAAAACGTGACTAGACATATCTGGAGAGAGAGAGCCGAAGGTGATTTTTCAGCAGATGGATAACGTTTCCCATGTGCACTGCGTTAAATTCCGGGAAAATAGATGTTGAACTGGTTTCATGTTACGCAGTTTGCTGCAAACTCACAAAGGTTATTGCAATAATATAAAAAAAATCACATAGGACCGTTTGAATATTGCACTGAACTGAATTTTGGTCTGAGCATATTTTATCTTCAATGGCGTGCTGCAGAGAAGTACAGAGGGTGAACAATACAAAAGGGTAGAGTCTTCTTGGTGGATTTCTTGGGTGGAGTTAAGAATGTACGAAATACACCTAACATCATGTGAATGTGGTCAAATCTTTAAAGTAGGTGTTGCGTCTCCAAGTGACGATGCAATGCCTACGCATTAGGATATAACTTCTGTCTGCGGTTATTTTGCGACATCAGCTCCATTTGCAGAGTTTCACCTTGAATAATACGCCACACCTTACCAATCCATGAACTTGTTATACTCAGTCTTATTCAGTTGTACGTGTTCATGAAATGTCTTTGTGTCTGAAGTCAACAAATTCGAAATTGTTACGCAACCACACTGACTTTCACTCAATGGTAAATCCTCTCCGTGTTCGTGTATCTTTTAAAACACTCTGAAGTCAGCTTCTACGTTTTATTTCTGGAAAGTCGTTCACGAATTAAATAACTCTTGAGTGGAAGAAACTCTCATCCAAACTTTTCTTAATCATTCACGAATGGTTTTCAAGCTCTAACGAAAGTTATTGATTCACTCGAAAGAGGGACTTTCCCCGATTTACTCATTCAAACCTCGCGTTATGTGAAAATCTCATTTGTTCACATCAAACTTGCGTGTTTCTGCTCCAGCATTTCCAAATCTCGTGAATAAACTCCTTCATTCTTTCTATCATCCCGATGAAACCGGTTGTATATTTTCTGATATTTTTATGTCTCAGTTAACAAAGTCACTTGGCTTTCTAATATCTTGCTATCCAGGAAACAGCGTCTGTGCGCTTTCTAACTTCTTTACATGTTTTTTTGGTGGAGAATGAGGACAAGGATTACACACAATGCTCCCACTGAGTGTGACCTAAAGATTTTACAGTTACACTATGAACTCTTTGCTTTTTAAATATGACGTCTCTATTTATAAATTCCAATAAGGTAATTTACTATCTATCCAGTTAATGAACATCGTCTCCATGGAGACGAAAATTATCTATCACTTCTTTTATTCTTCCGCGGAATGTCTGAAAGGTTTGTAAGGCCAATATCTCTAAATCACCGTGTCCTGAGTCAGTCTCAGCTCTTTCTAAAGGCGACTGAAGTTCAAATACTTCATAGTGTGTCTCCCGTCATTCCAGTGCAGACTGGTTCTGGACAGTAAATGCAATCACCAAAGGCCACCATGGATCTGAAATCAACAGTTTTCACATAGTAATTGTCGTAGCTATTGTGTATCGTATGTCCGTGTTCTTGTTCAATTTGTTCATCATTTCCTTGTATTGAATTCTACTGAATGATTCCCTTCATCATTCATTCAAAACTCCATGGAACATTGAAAGATTTTACTCATACGCTTCTAGACGACAGTCCTGCCATTCCTGGGATGTATCAGTGAACATTCCCCACGTATCCTCGAAGGCAAGGATTTCCTTTTCCATTTTCGGAGATCATTATAGCACTGAATCCCATGTGTGCGTTCATTAAAACCAAAATAGTTGCAGCAAGACTTTAAAACTAAGAATTTGCTATCTGCTTGCATTGTTTGTCCCAAACATTACATTCCATATTATGGTATGTTTGTGCATGAAAGCACTTTCTGAATGTTGAGCAATTATATTTCAGTTTTGTCAAAAAAAATCATTCGCCTGTTCTCTCTTTCTCTTTCAGTTTCCCGTTTTATATCCCGTATTTTTATCCGTTTATCTTAAGTTTTCAATAATTTCAATCAATCTCGCTTCTGTTTACCATTCCGAGAGAATGCCACAATTTTGTCAATTTATATGCAGTGCAGCTGTAGGGCGCGGTGACCAATTGGTAAGGCATTGGTCACGTGAACCAAATAAAAGTAGCGGGCTGATGGAATCAGGCCATTCCATCGCAGTCATATTTAAAACATTTAACGTAATCTTTAGCCAAATCATATTGGCAGAAAATAAGAAAACAAAAACGAAAAAGTTGCCGACTTAGATAATCAAACAAAAACAGATGTTGCTGGAAAATTTCAGGACGACTGGCAGCATCTGTGGAGAGACGGACCCAGTGGATGTGAAACGTTAACTGTGATTCATCTGCACAGATGGTGCCAGCTCACCTGTGATTTTACAGCAATTTCTGTTTTTGTTTCAGGTTTGCAGATTTTGTTGCAGTTCATGAGAACAATGCTCTCGATAATCAAACAGACAGCATGGACCTGATAGTGTGAAATTATTAAGTAATAATGAATGAGTGGAGAGTGTTGTACTGAAAAACCACAGCAGGTCAGGCAACATCCGAGGGAAACGATTTAGGCATATGCCATTCATCAGGAATTAGACTTGTGAGGAACAAAGCTGAAGCCAGATGCCAACTCGCAGGCACCTCCTCCTACAGACCACGATCATAAACTCTCCTCCCCTCAACAAACCAGCATCTCCCAGACCATCAACAATCTCATCACCTCTGGGCATCTCCCATCCACAACCTCCAAACACATTGTCCGTGAACCGCGCACTCCCCGATTCTACCTCCTTCCCAAGATTCACAAACCTGACTGCCCCAGTCAACCTATTGTCTCATCCTGCGCCTGTCCCATCCGAATAACTCTTCCTACCTTGACACAATCCTCTCTCCCCAGTTCAGGAAATGCCCACTTACATTCGTGACACCACCGTGTACATTCACCTCCTCCAAGAATTTCGTTTTCCTGGTCCTCAACGCGTCATCTTCACCATGGACATTCAGTCCCTGTACAAATCCATCTGCCATGACAGAAGTCTGCAAGCCTTCCATTTCATAATCTCACACCATCCCAACCAGTACCCTTCCATCGACATCCTCATCCACCTGGCTGGCCTGGTCCTCACAATCAATAACTTCTCTTTCCAATTCTCCCACTTCCTCCATCGAAACTGTTAGCCATGGGCACCCGCATAGGACCTAGCTGTGCCTGTCTGTTTGCCAGATACGCGGAACTGTCCATCGTTCGCAATTACACAGGCACCATCCTCCACCTGTTCCTCCGCTACATTGATGAATGTTTGGCGCCACTTTGTGCTCCAACGAGGAGGTTGAATAGCTCACTAACTTCACCAACACGTTCCACTCCGACCTCAAATTTATCCGGACCATCTTGGCAACTTCCCTCACCTTCCCGGACCTCTCCATCACCGAATCTGGCGACTGACTAATTACAGACATATACTACAAGCCCACCGACTCCCACACGTATCTAGACTACATCTCCTCCAACCCTATCTCGTCTAAGAACGCCATTCCTTATTCCCAATTCCTTCACCTCCAGCACATCTGTTCCCAGGATGACCAATTACAGAAAGAGCCAGTTAGTCTCCTTCCACGATCACAAATTGCCTTCCCACGTGGTTGACAGCGCCCTCGAGTTCATCACCACCATTTCACACACCACCACCCTGGAAGCCACGCCTCTCAACGCAACAAGGACAGAACCTCCTGGTGCTGACTTTCCACCCCACTAAACTCCGCAGAAACGCATCATATTCTGTCACTGATGCCACCTCCAAACAGACACCACCACCAGAGATATACTTCGCTCCCCAGCTCTGTCAGCATTCCGTAAAGACCATTCCCTCCATGACCCCCTCTTCAGGTCCGCACATCCCCCCACCACCCCACAACCCTCCCCTAGCACCTTTCACTGCCACCAAACGAAGGGTGAAACTAGCACCCACACCACTCCCCTCATCTCAGCCAAGGCCCGAAGGGATCATTCCACATCCGTTAGATATTCACCTGTACAGGTACCAATGTCATCTACTAAATCCGTTGCGCCCAGTGTGGTCTCCTCTACATCAGGGAGACAGGAAGCCTTCTTGCAGATCATTTCAGAGAACATCTCTGGGACACCCGCAATCACCAACTTCACCGTCCCGTGGCTGAACACTTCAACTCCCCCTCCTACCCCATCAAAGACATACAATTCTTGGACCTCCTCCACTGCCAAACCGTTACCACCCAACGCCTGGAGGAGAGACGCCACATATTCCGGCTTGGGACCCTAACACGACACATGATAAATGTGAATTTGAACAGTTACCTCTTTTCTCCTCCCCCAAGCACAAGCCTTCAACTCGCCACCGCCCTCTCGACCCATTCCATCACTGCCATTTCTGACCTATTTTCTTCTCCCTCCTATTCATCCATCTATTGCTTTCCAGCAATTTCCCCTCAACCCCACACCACTTCCATTTATCTCTCAGTCCGACTCACAAGCCTTATTCCAGATGAAGGGCTTAAGCCTGAAACCTGAATTCTCCTGCTCCTCGGATGCTATCTGATCTGCTGTGCTTTTCCAGCATCACACTACCAACTTTGATCTCCAGCATCTGCAGTCCTAACTTTATCCTTGGAATTATCAATGACCTTGGAGTGAATATATCCCTCGATTGCAGTGATTACAGTGTGACTGAGTTTTCCATTTATTTTGGGTGAGGGCAGGTGGATCTGAGACAAGCGCTTAACATCTAAACAACGGAAATGGTATCAGATAGCGAAGGGCTATCAGATAGGGCGGGCTGAAGTGAAGTGGAAACTTCTGTCAGAAGATGGATCAGTACAACTGCGTCACATCACCCAGACTGTAAAAGACACGCAGAAGGAGAAAATCAGCTTCAGTGCAGGCACAACGTCAGGTAAAGTGGAAAGGAACAATACAACACACTGAGGTGCAGTGAAATTATTTATGTGAAAGGATTCGATCTATAAACTACTTTACATATGGACTGCCCTCACATTGGAAAAAGGAATTTCCTGCAGAGTAATGGCGACATTTGCCTGTAAAATCACAATGTTGAGAGATACTGACATACTAACTTCTGTAGCAGCGTGGCCTAGTGAAAGCATGATCGTCCCATCAACCAGAATTCAATAGTTCAAAGCTCTCCTCTGCGCTGTACAACTTATTTGCTGCTCCTGTCGTCAGATCTCAATCGCTTCACTGTGTATCTTGTTCTGCTTCCTGCTTCACGGAAACACTTGAAACGTGACAAATCCACTTTCCACTTTCAACAATCTTTTGGAGCTCCCGAGTTGGTACACTTACGGATGACCGATTGGCCTTCTCGAGCGCTCTCACTCTGGTATGATCTGAATGATAAAGTGTACTGTGTCTGATCTGCAGAATGTCCCCACGCGGGACGGTGCTATTTATCCCATTCCCGTGGACTGAGCTGTCTCGACTGGCAGAGTATTCAGCCATTTCCCTCCACTTTCAGGCATTATAACGGGATGTAAGTGTGGATATGCTCTGAAGCTTCCTCTCACGGGCACAGCCAGGTGCAAGAGCGCCGCTGGAACTTAGCAATTTTGATTGTGAACTTCCTCTAAATATCATTGATCTGAGAGAGAGAGAAAGGTGCTGAGTTGGCGGGAAAGAGAGAAATGGGCTGTGGACTCTCTTCCCTCAGTAAAATTCAAAAAAGTGCATTTTTGTGCTGCCTATTTGATGTTCAGAATCAAATTTCGCAGAACAATCCTGCAGAAAGGCTTTTGTTTCAGAGGCGTCGGTTTCTTTGCTGCAATCGGGCATCAGTTAACATCTGAGTCCCAACTGTCCCAGATGAAGCGACTCCGAATGAAACCCTCACTCACTGAAAACCATCCCCACAGCCACGAGCTGCAGGGCTGCAGACAGTCCAAAGCGGAAGAGAGGTTAAAAGCGAGCCATTATTTCTTCCTCAGCCACTCTGTCACAGAGACAGGCAGAGGGACGGCAGCGACGTGTGACGTCATTCACGTGCCGTCAGAAGCCGTTCAGCTCATCGAGTCCACGGTAAGTCTCTTTTGCTTGCTTTTCTCTGAGGTTATTCATCATCAGTGCTGCTTGTCCTAATAATAGGGAGCTGTGTCTGTGTCGAAATGCTGTCTCCAACATACTGATCCACATGTCATTCAAGGCTGTTCATTTCACCGGAGGACGCAGCTGTGTGACACAGAGTGGGGAATAACTGCAAGGCGTGATGTGCATGGTACAAGCCACAACTGATTTCTCTCAACTTCGCCAGTGTATTCCCAGCTCAGGCAAGTGACTTTGCGATTCAGGTCATAACAGGCCGACAGAGAACAGCAAAAAAATCTTCTATAACTTCAAACGTGTGTTTCCTCAAATGTATAAGTGTGGCGGGTGTATCTATTTCAGATGCCATTGAGTGACAGGACGCAGAAGGTTCATCAATATGTAATGCGAAGGATGGAGCGCTGATATAACGAAACACTGGCGGTGGCTGTACACACACTTAAAGCTGGAATTGTCATCGAACAGAGGATGCTTTTCATTCATTAATTTCTGGATTATGCGCCCACCACGATCCCTCTGGGCCGCTCTGTTAGCGCTGACCACAGCAATTTCCTGCAGTCTTCAGGTTTTTGTAGCATGTACCTTCGAGGATGACGTCAAAAGATCTTCGCTGTTATTGTGTGATGCACTGTGGTACAGATGTGTCCCGGCTGTGTCAATATAACCACCCTGTAACTTCCCAAATTCTGCTGTTTTAATTGCAATTTCAATCAGAATCACAAAACGTGTCACACTGCAAACTGAGGCCATGCAGCCCGCCTTCGCTCTGCTGGCTCCAATCAATGAGGAAATGACTGTGCTTTGATTGATTGATTGTCACATGGACCTAAGTACAGTGGAAAGCGTTGTTTGCGATTGGGAAAGGCAGATCATAGTAATCAAGGACATGCAGATCACAGCGTGAGAAAAGCAAAATTTGACCAGACTCAGGAATTCAGGTTACTACGTATAGGACTTGCGCTCAGCAAAATCCACATTGGCAAGACCAGCATTTTTAAAGTTAGACAATCCATTTCTCAGAGCAGCAACGGCCGAGAAGAAGCGTTTCTTGAACTTGCTTATGTATATTTTCAAGCTCTGGAAACTTTATCTGAACCCGATCTCATCGAAATCATTTCTTCTCAGTCAAAAATGAAGTAGTGTGCAAAATTCCAAGTCTCATCCGCAAGGTGAACCCGAGACCTCTCGCACGTGTGTCACCTGTCTGAGGCAAGATCACACCCGAGACAAAAGAGCCAGAACAGCGCCAGACCATAACTCATTTGAGTGATTTTGGTTAACTGAGGCTATTTCTGTTGTTTCAGAGTGAAAGAAGCACAGAGTATTCATCACAGCTCCTTTCCATTCTGACTCGCTTCTCCCAGGAGGCTGTGCTAGCTGCTTCCCCGGAACAGGGTGGTCTTCATTGATAACTGGATGAACTCATCTTCCATTGTCACGCAGTGTTGGTGGAGAGCAGCTTGAACGTGGTCTTCAGCTCCCTATCAAACACGGGTTTGTGGAGCGGGCTAGGGGTCTGGCGGGAGTGGGAAGTATGGAAATTCTTGAAAGGTGTAGTAAAGGGAGATCGTGCATGCACAAAAAATCATCTTCTTGTGGGAACCCTTGTCAAAATGATGCGATCTGAGACAGATAGAAAATACAGAACTGCGAGGAAGGAGTGAAACTCCCCATTATTCGGGAACAGTGTCTGTGCTTCTTGAAGTCACGGGGTGGCTTTTGCTGTCTGAAATAAGCATGGGATGTTACTGCAGCGAGTCCCGTCGCTCACGCAGCTGATGTGTTTATATTTTTCCGCGTTGCCTCCAGTTCAGATTATAGATTTCACAACTCACATCATTCCAGAGTGACAGGAAAGAGAAGGAAGCGATTCAGACCATCATCTTCACACAACCTGGGGATAAATTGGATGTGGGAGAGCGGACAGTCTCGAGTGGTTCCAGCATATACAATCCCACTGTGACATTCTGCTCACAAAATCTGAAAACATGGAAATAAATGACACAGTGACAAGATCTATTGATTCCATGCAAAACAGAAACAGATGGAATGAAAAGAGCCATGAGAGCGGGAATGTAACAATATATGTGAGGAACTTGTTTTCCAGACTCGAGGAGAGTGCACAGTGCTGTTTCCAGGGGTCAATATTTGGATAAGTAGACTGACTCAGCATCGGCTGTTATTGTACTGCATCTTTTATACAATGTTGCAAAAGCACGGGCATTTTGAAAAGAGAGGACAACTTCAAAATCCTCAATGATGCAAAACACACAAATGAGGCGAACAACAAAGCAACCGCAGAAACTCGTGTTACATAATGGGGTAAACGCCCCGGCTCAACTTTTGCTGAAATTCGCTCTCTGTCAAATTCCTGAGCCTGAGATTCGAACAGTGAATGGTCTATGTTAATAAAAACTGCTCTGGTCTCACAACTTCAGTATTTAATACGCCCCTACATGTATGTCTGACAACAGTAATTGATCCCTCACTGTGTTACTTCAGCACACGTAGAGAAGAAATAAATATAAGAACAACAGTCATGTATGTGACTGGGATTTGCCCGGATGCTGCTGCAGCCAATCGATTCAGCTGTAATTGAAATTGCTTCCACTTTTCCTGTGTCGGTAATAAGATTGCACAGCTTAGTGGTGAGTTTCATGCGTTGAATTGGACCCAGCATTCTTTCTCAGGTTGAAATTTACTGGGATATAAAGGCATGGTGAAAGACACGGGAGCGTTTACTGGAATATAAAGACGTTAGGAAGGACACGGTCAGAGTTCACTTGATAAAAAGTCGATAAAAAAGACAGACATGATGGTTACTTTGAGATAACACCACTAGAAAAGGAAAGAGCAGATGTAATGGGAAGGTGGGATAGATAAAGCATCATGCGGGAGAAATCAGGAAAGACTTAGTTGTGCCAGAAGGGAGATTATCCAGCTGATGTGATGTTGGTAAGAGTAAATCTGAAGGAAATTCCTTCGTTCAGGTGAGTGGAAACTAAAGGTTGGAGCTTCAAAACCAATGTGGAATGATGAAGACGTTTCGAGCAGATTTTTTTTTATTCTGAGAATTATTGAAATCGGAGATGAATTTCCAGATACAGAAAGATTTTAGGAGCTGATTCCATTATATTTCAAAAGTCGTGTGCAGACACGTAGGGAGTGAATTTAAAAGCGAAAGAGATTCTGGGCTACCTGGATGGGGAGGCAAAAGGGACATACTCTCGAAGTGGATAACATTCATCGGAAAGAAATTGCATAATAACTGCATCTGAAAATGTTAAGTATAAGAAGAGCTGCTGGCGTTGATTGGTGTTGCAGCTTATTCTACATGAAATATTATATATTGCAACTACACCGAGCTGTTTGGTTTAGCTCTGCATTGAATGGAAGTCGGTTAGCTCAGTCCGCTGGCTAACTAGTTATGAGAAAAGTGAGACCAACAGCATGGGATTAATTGTCTCACTGTCTCAGGTTTGCATAAGGATTATCATCTACCCCGCTCACCTGATCGATAATACTATGGTGCCTCTAGTGAGTAAGATTTGGCCTGTAGATGTAAAACATCATTATCATTGCCATCTGTTGCCTTGAACATTTGGTCACAATCACTCGAAAGAAGAGAGTCCATTTAATATTCACTGATCTCCGCTTAAAAATTCCTGTGACAAGACTCGACCTTATCCCAGTTTGCACTCTCTGCTCCTCCCAACAGCAAAACTACTTGGTTTGCATTTGCCAGATTTACTGACAACATTCAAACTCCCCAAATAGATAAATCTAATACTTTCGATTGGATAATGAGCTGTGCGTGTTTGCAGGAAATGGAATGATATGAAATGAGTTAAACAGACTTTCCCAGAATGTAATCCAGTGCAAGCTGAGCGATTTGAGAAAAGTCATTAAGCTAAAATTTCACCTCTGTTTCCCTATCCACAGATGGATATTCACCTGGGGAATATTTGCAGCTTTTCAGATAATAATTGACACAAATGTGAAACTGGAGTTTTCAAATAAATGCTACTTTACTCAACATTTATTTCAACTGCGTTTTAGTTTGATGCGCTAATAATCCCTTGTCAATGTCAGTAACAGCATCTTTACATAAGCATTGAACTCACAACCGTGGCATTTCACGCACCTTTGAGTAGCAGGTGATAAGCAATTGCGCGACTGGAGCTGGAGACAGCAAGCTGGTCACATGTCGTACTCATACCTTAGGAACTTTAACTCAACTGCTCTACTTTTGCTGCGGTTCTGAATTTAAAGCTAACGCAGACCAGGTGAAACTGAGATGGACCTGTGATTATTGAAGCATCAAGTTCAGCAAAGGGACAAATAAAAATATACAAAAAGACTTCATTGAAAAATGGGTTTCCGTTGGTTCCTGCTTTGTTTACAGACAATGTTACATTGCCGCTGTTGCCAGGCCTTTCCTTCGATCGGCTTCCATTTGAATCAATAAAACTTCTCAACTTTCTTCTGAAAGTTCATACTGGTAACATGAAACATACTGCATTTAGCAATAATCTTCACCCTTACAACATCCATGAACACGTTGCACTTTTTCCATGAATACTGAAGATGTAAGAATGTGATGCAAGAATAAATTCAATTCCAGTTTAAATTATAAAGTAGGAAGAATGCACAGTAAGACTCAGAATGTCAGAATTTCATGTACGTCTCCGTGTCCAGAGCTGCAGCAAAACAGAGGGGTAATCTGTCCCTGAATCCCCACGCTTGCTTGCTCCATGTGTCCAGTTGGAAACCTGTGTGAAGGAGCATGCAGTCTGACAGAGCGCCTGGGAGAATCCTCGACTGTCTGATCTAAAGCTGCAATAGGAGCTTTCCATTCTGGCAGTGGGAGCGGTGGGGTAAATGGGAGGACCTTGATACTCCGTGGTGTAGATTCACGTTTCAACATGTTATTGTTGCAAACCCTCTGTCAAAAACAACACTGACAGAGAGGAACAGGAGGATGTTATTCCAAACACAGGTCCTACCCTGCCATTTGTCATTGTCATGACTGACCATATACATCAATATCTTTCCCTGGTCCATCCACAACAGCCTGTCGCCCAAAGGGAAAAAGACATTTAAGCGATCGATAATGCCTGTGCAACTATTGGAGGGGAATGCGTTTAGAGACATTGGGTTTCTGCACCAAGTTTGTAGGTTTCGTGAGTTAGCAGTTGATTCTAATTTGATCATGCTTCAAATTATATGATTCCTTCAAGACTCACCAACAAGGGGGTAAGGAATTTTCTGTGGTAAAAGGCGATTTCGAGAACCCAAAACGACGGGAATTAACGATGAATCAGCAGAATAATAATTGATTCAGCTGAAATATGAACTCCAGTTCTGGTGGAACTCAAAACAAAAAACTTTGCATAGCAATGTTAACAATGCTGTAGAAATCTAACGCGCTTTTCATAGCACCACCGAGCCACGCTAGCCACAATTTTACTATACCAAAACTTGTGGTTGTGGTGGAGAAAATGTAATAAATCTCCAGGAGATGCGGGGAGTTCTTCATGGAGTAGATCTTTTATTTGAAGTCAAAAACCGTGACACTCAGAAAGCAAACTCTTGAACGACCCCGAAACTCAGGATCCGTGGCTCTTTATACCCTTTCTTTAATTATATTTTTGTTAGCTTACCAGGATGCCCAACTGTGTTAGTCAGAATTATTTCACTCCAGATATACAATAAACCAATATCGCTCTACTTCTGCCAATAGGGTTTTTCTATTGTCAAGATTATCTATTTTACTGCCACCTCTGCTTCAATGAACTTCCAGCCCAGACTAACCTGTCATGATTAGATTTTTAGCTACCCCATCTACCACAATGTTTTCCTGTCCTAAGCTGATTATATATTTAATGTCTTTTTTTCTGCTACAACGGTTTCAAGCAGGCTGACGCTACGAACTATCAATTAAATACTTAAAGTCAAGTCCTAAATATTTATTGTCACGACTTGTCCCAACCTGCAATGATCATATTTAGCTGGCAAGGCTGACGGCACTAATTGCTATTATCTCAGCCTGTCACAGTAACCGTTCAGCCCCAGTCTGACTCTGATAATTGGTGGAGGAGCATTCCACTCTGCTTATCCCATCCAGCCGCAGTGGCCCCATCCTGCCACAGTGACCTTTTGACTCGTGTAGAATTCCACAGACCCCTTGTAACAGATCGACAGTAGTATCCATGCTTTTACCCTTCCCATGCTTTCATGCTCTGTATTTTCCATACGGTGTTCGGATCTTTGATCAGATATCTGTTTGTCTTCGCCCCACTTTCCAGTATCTGGTCCTTATCCATGTGTGCTCTCGCTTCTCCAGTATTCAGCTAAATACTCCGGAAGTGTTTTGATGACTCATAGCTTTACCACACGTTCAAACAGTGAGTTCCCATTATACAACACTCTCAGAATGAAAATGTTCTTCCTAAATCTCCTCTGATTATCCTCCCCCTTGTGTTTAACATAGATCTATGGTTGTAAACACTTCCCATAAGAAATTTATTCCTATAACACGTATCTGCCCCCTTACTGCACACCTTCATCTCTTCCTCACTCACTCTTCTCCGCTCTCAGATAAAGAGCCTGAGCTTAGCTAATTTATCTTCGCCATGACGAGATTGTCGTGCTGGAAACGTACAGCCGGTCAGGCAGCATCTGAGGAGCAGGAGAACCGACCCTTCTGGCATAAGCCTTTCATCAGGAATGAGACGTGTAGATGGGGGTGGAAGGATAAAAGGGCGGCAGTTGGGGTTGGGTGGCACGTAGCTGGGAAAGCGATAATTGGATGGAGGCGGGAGAGAAAGTGATAAGTCAGAGGGGGAAAAGATCCGGAGGATGGTGCCAAGTTGGATGCTTCGGACTGAGATAATGTGGGGGAAGGGGAATTGAGGAAGATGTTGAAATCTACATTTATCCCCTATGGTTGCAGCGTCCCAAGGCAAAATATGAGGCGATCCTCTTCCAGGCAGCGGGTGGTAACGATTTGGCGGTGGCTTATGCCCGAAACGTAGATTGTCCTGTTCTGCAAACCACATTTCAGGGGAGATGTGAAATACCAAAGACTAAAAAAGGACAAAAACTAAAAGAATCAGAGTTAATGGAATTAGACACAATGCAGACAGAAATCATTTGGCCAATTGAGTCTGCTCTTTGCCGCTGAAGAGATGCATATTCTCCCACCCGATCTTTCTAACCCCGCATTATTGATCCACCTACAAAAATAGAAATGAGTTCAAAAGCTCAGCTGGTCAGGTAGCATCGGTGAAGAGAAATCAGAGTTAACATTGCGAATCAAAAACTGTTTCAAGAAATGATCTGTTGACCCCAAATGGTCGTTCTGTTTTCCCTGAGCTGCAATTCCAACTTTTGTCTTTGATTTTGTCTTTGATTACACCGTCCATTCAGGTTTTGTTTGCCATCTACCTGAAGTGCACACCTTTGGACAGTGAGAAGGAATCGGAGCAGCCAGAGGAAACCCACACGGAAGAGAGAGAAAAGGAGCATGCAAATTCCACACAGTCAGTCACATATGTCTAGATCGAATGCGGGTTTCTGGCCTCTTAGCCTTCCCAACCTGCAAGCGCCCATCCCGGATACGAATTGAACTCAATCTCACGCAGTGACAGTCAGTGGCATTGCCCTGGAGTTCTATGCAAAAGAAGCCTATGTATCAGTACTGGAAATCAATAATCGATTAAATATCCGAACTTTTGTTTTTAATCACTTGACCGACACATCTGAATACTTCTGCAAGTTATGAGGATTTCTGCCTCTCCAACTTTTGCATGCACTGAGTTTCAGATTTCAACCACCCGCCGTTTCAAAACGTTTGTCTGCGCATTCACTCAAATATTTCCTCCTCTGTTCTTAAATCTATTACCCCGTGAGTGATCTCTCCATTATAGGGAAACGTTAGTATCAGTCTACGCCATCCATATCCCTGATTATTTTGTATATCTCAATCATGTCTGCTCTCGATCTCTTCTGCTCTAAGTCTATCCAATTTATCCAATCTCTCTTCATAACAGAAACTCTTCTACCCAGACAATGTCCTGGCAAATTACCCTGCATCATTTCCAGTGCAAATGTGATTGCAGAACTGCACACAATAGTCCAGATAGAGGTGTGTTCAACGTTAAATATTTTCAATTTGTATTGATGTTGCCAGTCTCTTTCTTTTCCTTCTTTAGAAACACAATGTTATCGCTGAGCGGATATAAAATGGTGGCTGTGGACAAATCTAAGATGTCTGCCTGACTGATTTGTGTCAGGAATACTTTCAGCAAGGGAGAGGGGGCAATGTGTCAAAAGCCATTTCCATTCATTGATGCTACCAGAAATAGGAAATGGAGACAGCTCTTTGAAGGTGATTAAAATGCAAATCCAAGAACCTGCTTACAGTGAATACGGAGAGACAATGAGACATTCCAATTCGGTATTCCTTACTTTACAAACTTCTAATATATGAGAGAAACATAATAAACAATACCTGAAAGAGCTCAGCCACTGAATTGTATATTTTCCGCATTGGATCAGAATCCTGCCTGGCTAGGCCTCAACCCAAATTGAAGGGTTTCTCAAATCCCACACTGACCTTCTGTGGGTTCAAATTGTGTGTTGTCTACAAATAAAAGAAAATAATGCATCTACAATTAAACAATGCTCTTTCTAGAACTATGAGTGTCTGTTGGTTTCAGTGTCTTCAAACAGGATTGAAGATAAATGAGACAGTGAGAGATAGGCAGCACTGTAACCAGAATGGCAGTACCTTATAAAAGGTATATTAATATGTTCAGTGAAAGGGCAAAACAGAGGAGGATAGACTTTAAACTCGGATCGTGGGGAGTCAGTAAATTCGTGTAGTTTGTGACTGCACTACGTTTAAGATGAGACAAGATTTGAAACCACTTGGCCTATTGTCCACTTTGTGACTAGCTCCCACGTACAGGTTATTCCACATAAAAAAGCTTCAAATATCACTACATTAGATCCAGAATGTAACTCAATTCCGCCCATCTAAGTCACGTCCTTCTTCCTGATCTTACTTGCTTGCTCTCTCTCTCTCTCACCCAGGCTCTGCTTGCTCCCGCCAGCCCGGTCTCACTCGTTCACGTGTTGGCTCCCACCCCATCTTGCTCGATGCCTTCATCCCCGTCTCACTCGTTCGCTTGCTCTCTCCCATCCAGAATGAGTCACACTCTCACTCACCGGTGCAATTATTCACTCATTCTCTCACACTCAGAATGGCTCGCACCCACCCTCCTGGGATCACTCGTTCCCTCGCTCTCTCCCACTCACAGATTCTTTTCTCTCCTCACACACTCTCTTACACGCACACACTTTCTCTACCCCCTCTCACTTTGCCCCGCTCAGACTCTCCACACACACACACTATCTCTCTCCCCTCTCCCACCCACTCTCTCTGACCACACCACTCTCTTTCTGTCTGTCATGCCACTCTGTCTGCCCCAATCACTCTCTCCCATCCACCCTCTTTCTATCTCACACCTTCTCTCTCTCATCCCTGCAATCTCTCTTCCAATCTTTCTCTCACACATACTCTGTCACTTCCCCATTCTTCTATGCACTGTGCCCCCTCTGCCCTCACTTCCTATCTCGCCCACCAAACCGCTCTCTCACAACCTCACTCTCTCCCTCCCCATTCTCGCTCTTTATCCTACTGCTTATTCTTTCTTCCCTCTCTCCCAACTCACACGCTCTCGCCCTCCCCAACTTGCTGTCTCTCCTCCCACTTTATCTGACTCTGTCGCCTCTCTCTCCCCAATCTCTCTCCAAATACATTCCCCCTTTCTACCCCATCCCCCACTCTCCTCCCCCTTTGACTTTCCGTTCTGAACTCTCGCCCTCTCCTCCCCTCCCTCTCTCTATTCAACACCCGTCAGTCCCCTCCCTCTCTCCCACCTCTCCCTCTCGTCAACCTCTCCCTCTCTCCGCCCGTCTCTCCCTCCGCCCTTTCTCTCACCACTCTTTCCGTCTTTTCTCCTCTCTCATCTCTCTCTCCCTCCCCTCTTCTCTCTCTCTTCTGTCTCACTCCCTCCTCTCTTCCCCCTCTGTCACTCCTCTCTCACACCTCTCTCTCCCCAGTCCTCCCTCTCTATATTCTCCTTTCGCTCTCCCATCCCTCCTCTCTCTCTCCTCCCCATCCGTCGCCCTCTCTCCCACTCCCACTCTCTCTACCCATCCCTCTCTCAGTCACCATTCCCTCCCTCTTCGTCTCTCCCATCTCACTCTCTCTATCTCCCCCTTCCCAATCTCTGTCGCACCCTTCCAACTCCCTTCATGTCTCTCCGGTTGAATCTCTCCCTGCCTCGCACACAAATTCCCTCGCTCTCTGTCTGAACCATTTGTGTCTTCGCCCCAATCCCACCTACTGTTTGATCGTCTCCCTCCTTCCGTCTGAATCTCTCTCCCTCCGTCAACCTGTGTCTGCCTCTTTTTCTCTCCCCATCTCCATCACTCCCTCCCCCTCTGTCTGATTCCACCTCTGTCTTTCGCCCTGTTTCACTCTTTGCCCCTCCCTCTGAGTCTGTCTCTACGTCTCTCCCTGTCTGAGTTTGTCTCTCCTTCTCTGCATCTCCCGCTGACTCTCTCTATCTCTCACTGCCTTCCCCCTCTCTCACTCACTCTCCCGTTGACTGAATCTCTCTGGGTTCATACCTCTCCATCTGAATCGCTCTCTCGTCCTCATCCTTCAGTCTCCATCTGACAAAGACACGGGAGAGATTTTGGACAGGCAAAAACGGCAGGTGAGTGACAAAGAATGGGAGTGAGGGAGATGAGTGAAGGTGGGTGACGAAACCGGGGGTTGTGTCTGAGAGAGAGAAAGGCGGGGGCTGAATAGACCGAGTGAAATGGAGGAGCTATAGAAAGAGAGAGTGTGCAGA
Organism: Chiloscyllium plagiosum; assembly: GCF_037043375.1. NCBI lineage: Eukaryota > Metazoa > Chordata > Chondrichthyes > Orectolobiformes > Hemiscylliidae > Chiloscyllium > Chiloscyllium plagiosum. The sequence goes on from NW_028270151.1 coordinate 116,419,415, forward strand.
GGGAGACAGAGAGAGTAAAATTAGGAGGAAGAGTGGAGGAGAGGAAATCTGGACAGAGGGTGTGTGGGTAAAATGGAGAGTGAAGGATTCGGATAGAGAGACATGCAGTTGAGTGGAGATTAGGGAATGGTGTAGAGAGATGAAATGTGCCGAAGATGTGTCAGAGTAGGGGACCGAGAGGTGAAATCAAGTACTGAGGCAGGTGCCCTCCCCTTCCCTGAAGACCTGGGGCTGAGTCTGTCTTTCTCCAGCTCAGCTTCTTCAACACAAAGAAACACAACAATATCTTTCACACTGCTGCTCGGCAGTTTTAAATGAACAATTTTATTGCTTACAAATGGAAGTCATCGATACAATCAGTAGGATGGTGCCTTTTCTCATTGGGCCCAAAGTCGAGAGAAACATTGAAATATGTCACTGTAACCACCCTATGGGACAAGGTTGGACAAGCCAGCGCTACTCTCAGTTTGTTATCATAGCGACAGGCTGTTTCATCGCTGAAACATTGAGCTGAAATGGGAAAATTCCGGATGGATTTTTTTTAATGAGTGAATTTGAATGATTGATGAATTTGGGTGAAGGGATATTTCAGCACATTCTTCAGATGCTGTCAGAAAGTTGTTTGGGTCACGGCATAAATAGTGGTGTTTGTGCAGCAATTGAGAAGCTGCAGCATGAAGCCCAAATCCTGCACAAAGGAATCCAGAGAAACAGGGGTATCCACAATCCAATATATCCGGTACCATAAAGAATACAACATTAACGTTGACCATAAAAGGATGAAGTTACCCGAGATCACAAACAGTAAAATGATGCATTTCTTTCGATTTCTCATTTCTGTGTCAGACTGAGAGTCCCCAGTCGTGTGAACCCGGAATCTCCTGCGGGCCCTGCTGGTCACTACAATGTGTCTGACGGTGAAAACATTTCGCAGCAGAATCAGGACAAATGGGAGAGCCGGATTTAGAACGTGGTTGAGGAACTCAATTGTGACCCAGACACTGGAGTGACGAACAGCAAACGTTGCATCACAAAACCAGTGCTCGTTGCACAACACGTACCGAGCTTTGAGCATAAAATACCAGAAAATGTTCTTTAAACAGCTCAGCATAGTCACTGCTCCCAGAACCACAGCCGCTGTTTTCTCACTGCAATATTTACTTTTCAGCTTCTGACAACAAATGGCCACAAACCGATCAAAGGTGAAAGTGACGGTGAACCAGACAGAACAGTCAGTGGCTGCATAAAGCAGGACGGCGTGAATATTACACACAGGGACGGAGTCCCTCAGGAAATAAAACTGGTCTTGATAAACAATGGCAATGTGTCTCAATATCAGGTCAAAGAAAATGACCAATAGATCCGCCACTGCCATAGCCCATACGTAACGACTGACACATGGAGACAATCCACAATCTTTATAAAGCAGGACGTAGATGGTTACCATGTTAACTGCGAGGAAGGAAAACACACACATTAAACATCAGCCTGAAGGTAAACTGATCAGTTTGATTCAGGACCCACTGAGATTTTCAAATGTGTCTCTGTATTCAGAGATTCGTTAAAATAATTGGCGCTTAAAGGACAAATGGGAAGTTCTGACTTAATGATACAAGAAACCCTCCCTCCCCAAACACACAGAGACACTTCAATAAGAACAGATGGCTGACAGAACATTCCCACACACTCGATCACTCGAAAGCAAACACATGTCACTTCTTTGCAGTTCCTAATACGGAAGGTGAAAACGTTGCTGTCCTGAAAGATTCCCCCCAGTTTCTTAAAGACCAACGGAACTTGTAAATTTCAGTATTTTAATTTCAGTTGAGGTCGATCCTGAATCGTGAAGAAATTTAAATGCAGGGAAAACTTAATCACCCCGTTAACTGCCCTGAGCGGACTTCAGAGTAGTGTCACCTTCTGCCTAGAACGTGGTCTCTTCTCTCAGGACTTTTTCTTTTCTTCAGTTCCCTGACATCCCGCCGTTCACGAATAATGATAGGTAAACAACGGTCTGGGGAATGCCGGGTATAAAATGTTCTGGGGATTTACGTGTATAGAATGTTGAAGGTAATGTCGGGTATAAAATATGATAGCATCTTAAAGACCCACATGAAGCCTTCAGCCCATTCAGCGTGGAGAGGCCCACTCTGCCTCACGGGGGGAGCCTCCCCCGAAATTCAACTAAACTGGCACTTTGTACACGAAATGAATAAGATAAAGGTAACAGCTCAAGGATTTGATGTAAATCCGCTTTAATGAAAACGCTCACGTCATCCCTTATTCACCTATTTCCTCGCACCTCCTTTTCAGTTCTGTGTAACGCTTCCAGCTGTAAAATGCTCTGGAAGTTCAGTTCTCAATATCAGTCAACCTGTAGCCAAGTCTCTCTAATGTCATAAATGATACGCATTTCCCAATTATATGTTGTGATTTTCTCAGTCTGTTTTGAGAACATAACACACAATCAGACAGAGTGATTTTCATTCAGAATTGTGACCCATTATTCGTTGCTCCATTATCAACTTTTTACGTCATTTTGACCAGTCAGGAAACAGTCTGACACCGCCATACTCACATGAAACCCGATCACTCCACAGGTAGGACAGACCCTCCAGTGATGAGGGCATCGTAGGATACAGTCAGGAAAAAAAGACTTACCCTGGAATTCCAGAAACCGGGAAAACTCATGGTAAAAGGTCAAAGATAGTCAAGGAAATCTCCTGATGATGGACATCTACTGCCCTCCACACTGCTTAGTTCTCCTCGATGTTGAAAACAAATCGGAAGCAGCACTGTGGGTGATAAGGACACAGAACGTATTCTGGGTATGTCCATCAACAAGAGTATCTCCACATGTCCAGCATTGTCTGAGCAGGGAGAGGCCTCAAATGCACAATAGCCAGACGGTGGGAAGTGATGGGGGAACCACCAAGAGGGAAACATTCACACCAAATTGATTAGTCACAGATGGATCTGTCCCTAACAGTATCTGTAGTAGGAGCTAGCACACAGTCCTGGCGGATGTAATGTCTCAGCTTCATATTGAAGATACTGCCCACTGTGTCACGTGTAACTACCGCCTGGGAGGCGGAACATACTCCTAAATGCCCGAGTATGGAAACTTGTGGTCCATGAGGCACTGTGGGCTATCAGCAGCTGCAGCATCAATCGCCTTCCTACCATCAGAAAGCCAGAAGTGGGCTGTTCACTGATGGTTCCAAAAAATTCAGCACCATTCACAATATCACCTGTACTGGAGCAGGCTATTCAATCCATCAAGAGTTTTAAACAGCAACAACATGAGGCCATTCAGACATTCAAGACTGTTACTCACTAATTGGAGCTGATGTTTAATTTCTCATGTCCGTTACACAGGAAATGGAAGGGGATGTTCAGTCTAGAAAACTGCTGCACAGCAATATGGGGTTACTGACTGCTTACTGAGTCGAGAGCAGAGATAAATCTGGGATAAATTAGTCTTTATCAGTTTAACACATATTAGCAACTGCCGTGACAGAGCGACAAGAACTGGGGCCTCATCTATTTGCAAACTATATCAACTCTTTAGATAAATGGAACAAATGCATTCTAACTACGTTCAGCAGGAACTGAAGTTATCAAGACGTGGGAAAGGATCTCTCATTGGATTATCAATGGACAACAACTTGGCAGCTGGAATATAAAGTGGGTAACCAAGAACCTGTCATTTTTTTTTTTCAGGAGGAATAAAAGGCTGTATATTGCATAAAAGGGGAGGGATTACAGGGCTTAGTGATGCAGTGCGTTTTGGAGAGTTCACTCTGACCAATTCAGAAATAGGAAGAGTTGCTCCATCTCCCTCACGGTCTGCTTCCTGATATTCCAATGTCCCATTGCCTTCAGGACACGATATTTTGATGTTTTTGGTTGACGATAGCGTGTGATGAGGAGGAGGGTATTTTGAGCTGTGCTTCATGTGGACATCCTTTCTTTCTATGTGGAGGTCCGATGACGATGGGAATGGCTGACTGCTTCTGATTGAAGAGGGTGTGGTAGCTGCCAAGACAGTGGGTATTCACTGCAACATTAATGAAGTGAGAGGGGAAGGATACAATCACAAGAATGAGAACGTAAAATAAAGGCCTTGCCAGATAAGCAGAAATGGTTAGTTGCATCACATTCTGAATGCACAACATTCTGAATGAACTGTTAACCCAGAGGAATTATATACTCAGCCCAGACCACTGTGTAGATGATGTTCTGTTCGATCCACCGTCGCAATCTGCGAAGTGCAGAAGACTGTGCAGACCGCAGCAGTGCATTCATCCATAAACCTGGACTAGACCCAGCCTTCGGATCTGTCCAGAGCAAAGCAGTCCATTGATCCATAAACCCAGATTTGTTATTTGTGCAGCACGGAGCTATGCAGACCACAGCGGTGCATTGATATATAAACCAATACTAGATATCTGTACAGCACCGGGAGCTGTTCAGACCACAGCAGTGAATTGATATAAATAATCCCGGACGAGATATCTGTCCAGCACGGGGAGCTATGCAGACCACAGCTGTACAACTGTATTCAGTCCAATTTGTGTGAAACACTTTGGAAGAGGTAAACATGAGTATGATTGTGCTTTCTCTAATTTTCATTATTTACGAATGCACTTTGCCAAATTACACCGAGAATGGACTGCAAAGTCCTGAAACAAACCCAATGGCAGCATATAGGCCGGTAATAGGCATGTACCATCTTCTTCGGTTAATATCTCAGCGATAGCATTGCACGGATTGGGCAAAAGCTGCACTGAGTCTCCAAAGTCATTCATTGACGAAGGAAATAGCCGTGAAATATTCAGAAAATAGCGGCAGAGTCGGAATATTCCAGTTGGAGCTCGTCTGATCCGTCCGTCCTTTGTGTCTCTCTTTTTTATTCTGCTTTCTGGAGAGTTTGTTTCTTCACAAATGTTTAATATATTAGTTACTCAGTTGGGTATCAAGGAGGTCAGTCCAAGAGTGGAGGCTGCAAAGGGGAGGCCAGGTCGCGAGACTTCAATGACCGTACAACCTGGAGACTGGGACTCGTGCGATCTGTAGTCTACGCCCAGTGCGGCCTGTCACCTGGGCCGGGTGCTGTCTGGAAACTTGGCCTAGTGCTGTCCGGAGACTGGGCTCGCTGAGGTATGCGCACTGGGACTGTTGCAGTTTGGAGACTGCGCCCAGGGCGGCTGGGAGACTTCGTGCTGGCACACACTGGCCTGAAGGGATTGTAAATACCAGGTAATTTTTAAATTAATTTTATTTCATCTGCTGGACTTTCATTTATTATTCTTTCCATTTTGTACCAAATACTTGAGGTCTGTACATCGCTTTCTTGCACCTAACATGGAGCCATAATCGAGGACATTACAAAATGTCCACTGCATTCATTCGAGTGCATGCGACAATGAAACTTATTCAGTTCAAATGTGAGCGAGTCACTGCCTTTGATGACTTTTCCAAACAAAACTGATGCTGGTGCATCGGCTTGCGGGGGGTTGGGGGGGGGGGGGGGGGCAGAGGCCGCTATTACATCACTTTAAACACAAGAGGGAGAGAAAGATGGAGAGAGAGTGAGAACGTGAGGGGAGACATCTTGATCCCTATTTCAATTGATTCACTTCCAAAACTACAGTAAACCAAATGCTCAGAGATGCAGATGCAGAGATACACACATGAACACACACAGAGACACACACACACACACACACACACACACACACACACACACACTAACAAACAGAGAACCATAATCACACAGACACATGGCGACATTCAGCCTCTCAAGCCTATTTTGCCACTCAATAAGATCATGGCTGATTTAATCTTGGAAAATAAGCTAGTGCATTTGACTGTGCTTTTGGTGTGGGAGCACACTGGGACCAGTGACCATAATTCTATTAATTTGAAAATGTTTCTTGAAAACGATAGGCCTCGTCCACAAGTTAACGTTATAAATTTGGGGAAGGCCGATTTTGATGCTATTAGGCAGGAAATGTGCAATTTCTGTTGGGGGAAACTGTTCACAGATAAAATGACGTCTGGCAAGTGGGAGTCTTTCAAAAGCGAGGTATTGAGAGTTCAGGGTCAGCGGGATCCTATTTGTTTGAAGGGCAACGCTAAAACGAATAGGGCACAGGAATGTCGGGTTTTTAGGCTCTGGTGAAGGGAAAAAGGGAGAATATGCTCGGTATACACAGCCTATATCATTTGAATCACTAGTGGAGCATCTGGGGTGTTGGAGTACACTTACCAGGGAATTCAGGAAGGCAAAATGGGACATGAGATAGCTTTGACAAATTAGCTTAAGGAGAACTGAAAGATATTCTACAAGTATATTGAGGGCAAAAGAAAAACTAGGTAGTGAATAAGGCCCCTCAAAAATCAAACAAATGTGTGGGCCTACAGAAGGTGAGTTAGATTGACTAGGTTGATTGTCACATTAACTCACCTGAGGACAGTGAAAAGTTTTCAAGTCGCGACATGTGTCGCAAACTTAGGTATAAAGTTCCCCTCCCCCTCAGGTACAGAATTCACGGTCTAAAGCAGAAAAATAAAGAAAACAATTTTAAAATCTAAAACATCGTATTCATTCCTGTAAAAGTGGAAAAACAGAGAAACGCAGTAGTTCAACAACATAGTGCATAAGTGCCTCCCAAGCTGCGTTCACACTCCTCAGAAGTACTCTACCTTCCCCACTCTGGTGCCTTACAGCCTGCTGCTACGTGACGGGTGAGGTCTTCTGCAAATGTATAGGACCTGTATCTATTCGGGAAAAAGATATGGAAAGGAGGGAACTCGGGGAAATGAGTACATGTAATGTTAATTTAAAACGTGGTCACATTAGAGAAGAGGAAGTGTTGGACGTCTTGAAATGCATAACTGTAGATAAATACCCAGGACCTGTTCCAAGTCATTGTGGGAAACTGGGGAATAAATTGCAGGGCCGCTAGCTGAGGCATTTGTGTCATTGCTCAGAATTCTGAGGAAGGTTTACTGGACCTGAAGCATTAACATTGATTTATTTGCACAGATGTTGCCACACCTGCTGAGCTTTTCCGGCAACCTCTATCTTTGTCTCTGATTGACAGCATCCACAGTTTTCTCGGTTTTTATTTGCGTCATTGACAGCCATGGGCGGGACGTTTCACGACGAGAAGACAGCTACTATTGTGATATTATTTTAACAAAGGCTGCAAGGAAATGCCAGGGAAGTACAGGTTAGTGTGTCTCATTTCAGGGCTGATTAAGTGTTTGGAGGAGATTTGGAGAGAGAGCATTTATATACATTCGGAAAGGCAAGGACTGATTTTTTTCACAATAAACATAGATTTGTGTATGGAAAAATGTGTCTCATTAACTTGATTGCAATTTATGAAATGGTGATCAAGAAGGTAGATAAGATAAAGTAGCATACGTTGTTTGTGTGGATCTTAGAGAGACCTAAAAATTCCGCTTGGTACACTGGATAATAAGATTAGCTCACAGGGGATCAGGGTGAGCGACCCAATGAGATATAAGATTGTTTTGACAGTAGGAGATAGAGGATGCGAAGATAGATTTGTTGTTCAAACTAGATGCCTGTTCCACAAGGACCAATGGTGGCTCAAGTAATGTTCTTTACTTTTAGAGAATATTTAGCTGAGAATATGGAAATCTTGGATAGTAAGTTTGTCGATGACACTAAAATTCGCAGTGCAGTGGACAATAAAGAAGGTCATCAAACAGGACAAGGAGATGTTGATGAACTGGGTCGGTGGACCGATGAATGGCAGATGGCAGATAAATTTGAGGTGTTTTGTTTTGTTTTACACAGTTAACAGTAGGTCCCTGGAGAGCCTTATCAAACAGAGAGACCAAAAGGTACTGGTGCATAATTCCTTGAAAGTGGAATCACAGACAGAGCAGTGAAAAAGGCGTTAGGCACACTTGCTTTCATCAGTGAGAGCATTGATAATAGGAGATGGGACATCATGTTGTGGCTTTAAAGATAATGATAAGGCCACATTTTGTATACGGAGTACAATTCTTAACACCCTGCGAAAGAAAGCACGTTGCAACTGCTACAAGGGACGAAAATATTTGAAATTATGTGATGTCGAGTAGAGATTTTGAGATATAAGGATAGACTGGGATTTTGTTCCATTTTGTAGGAGTTTGAGCGGTGACCTTACATAGGTTTATAACTTCATGAGGGACACGGATAGGAAGCTTAGCCAAAGTCTTTTTCCCAGTGTGTGCGTGACAAAAATTGACAGTGTAGGTTTAAGGTGAGAGTGGAAAGATTTAATAGAGATCTCAGAAACAGCTGTTCCTCACAGGGGGTGGTGTGTCGATGTAACCATTTGTCAGAGCAAGTGGCAAAGGCGAGTGCATTTGCAACATTTAAAATGCATTATACTTGGAATATTTTAGTGGGGCATGCGCCAAACTCAGCCAAGTAGGACGAGTTCAGTTTATGATTCTCGGTTAGCATGGACAATGACGGCTGAACAATCTGCTTGCATAATATATGAATGTAAGGCACTCCTCTTTTATCACCAATTCCATGTTGCCCTCAAATCATTTCCAATTCCAAAATACTCTTCAATAATTATGAATAGCGCATTCCGAACATTGATGTGGGGTTGTAGACCACATCAAAAGGAAAAATTTGTATTAAACCACGATCTGTCACTTTTTGCCTGTGATAATCCGCCTGTCCACCATTATCCCCAAGCTGATATGTGGTTCAGTGTCAAGTGTGGGTGAACATGCCAGCGTCAGACCCATATGAACTGAAACCTGATGAAAGCCCTTTAAAGCTATGGAAACTGACTGCTTACATTGCAAACAGGAGAACTAACATCTGACAGAGAGGGCGAAATTGTCCAAATATTCACAGAACAGATCGAATCTCTGCAGTCCTGCTCCATCACAAATGGTGATGAACGATTAAAAAAATCACTGGTATAGATGGCTCAATTCAAAATTGAGCCATCCAAATTATTTGAACAGCCCTGCATATCATTGCAAAAGACAAGGATTTAGCATTTGCACCATCCTCAGCCAGAAGTACTACGTTTATGATTCATCTTACGCTGGTCATGATGCCCACCGAATCACAGATGTCAGTCGACAACTAATTCGCTGTACGTGATAAGAAGAAGCAGCTGAACACAGTAGATACGACAACAGCAACTGTCCCTTATGCCATTCCTGCAATAAGACTGAATACTTGTGGTTCAGTCCCTGGTGAAGCCATTTCACCCAGCACCAAATCTGACATCACCCTGGCAATGTTAGAAATTGGTCAACTATGTCTATTCCTCTCAGAAGACAATAATTACAATCAGACCAATTCCCACCCCCTCAGTCACATCACGATAGTTACATTGGTGGGAGTACTTTTTGACAGCAAAGGAGTAACCTGCTCACGCTGGTTTCAGATTTGGCCCCATGTGGAGATGATTTGTTGTTGAAATGACACCAGAATAAGAATCCAGACCAGGCTAAAGCTCCGGCAGCTCCAGGAAGTCAAAAGCAATTCTCAAAATATCGACATGCAAAATCTGGTGTCAGTAGCAGTGACCTGGAAGCCAATGTCGATTCTAAACACTAATTTCCTTCCTCAATAAACTTTCAGAAAGTATATCTCCCATGCTTTCCTTGTCTTGCCTAAAAGTGACTCGAGACACACAGACATGTGATAAAACTCTTCATTTGTCTCTTAACATTCAAGCAAGAGACTCAATTAAGTATAAAACCAGAGAGAATACCTGTTACCAGCATCTGTAGCGGAAAAGGGAACAGGAAACACAGTCCTTTCGACCTCGCGGTCACTACTTTCCTAACATCTGAGAGGTTGTGACATTTGCAGAGCCTTCCACAGACTGCACAGAAAAATCGCGGCAGGAGTAGGCCACACAACAATGTGGGCTTCCCCCATTCTAGCTCATGGCCGAATATCTACTCAATTCCCTTTTCCCACACAATATACATAACACTTAATGTGCTTAACCGTTGCGAAATGTAAAACAACATCTGCAGTACTCCCTTCGGCAATTCGATTTTGCACCCCTTTCAATATACAGGCAATTCTCATGTAATGTGTGTCGGTTAAACAGAATTTGGCTGTAAATCGATTAGCGAATTGTGCACCTGTTCTTTGTAAAGAAATCATCCTTTCACTGTTATGTGATTCCATCCCCGGTGCCAGCTGAACGGCAAAACACACCCTCAGGATCCTATGTATGCAAAACACGCATTCAGTGTGTTCAGCTAACTCAGGAATACCATCCGCTTTGCAAGCCTTGAAACTGAGGCCTAAAACTGGGAATCGTGGTGCACATTTGGAGCGATCTATATTTCAAACGGGGTGTGGAATCTTGATGAGGATTGGAATTTCAACGTCATTTTCACTTGGTCAGTTGGCTTGCGCGCTTTCTGGTGAAGAGCTTCATGAAAGGGACAGTACTGTAGTCAGTGATTGTAGTTTACAGTGTTACATTTACTGCCATATTTCACTGAATACTAAAAATCATTCTCATCTCAATGGAGAGTGGCCTGTCTGTACCTAATACTTTCCCCCCTTGTTTTAAAAGTCGCAGTCGGGGAAATTATCATCCCTGCTCAAATTTGTCCCTACCTGTCGGTGTTTCATGCATTTCACTGAGATCTATTATCAATTTCCTAAACCCCATCAAATACAGACCCTTTCGACCAAAACTCCAATACCACAACAGGGCTGTAATCCCAGAGATCAGTCTGGTCAACGCGCACTCTGCTCCCTCAATGTCAGATTTATCCTTTACTTCGTGAATAGAACAATGTTGCACACAAGACCGCAATATGTCCGAAATCAGGTCGCACCGAGACCCTGTACAGCTGTGGTAAGTCACTCCGACCCTTGAGAGAAAGTGAGGACTGCAGATGCTCGAGATCAGAGTCAAGAGTGAGGTCCTGGAAAAGCACATCAGGTCAGGCAGCATCTGCAAAGCAGGAGACACGATGTTGCCTGCATAAGCCCTTCATCAGACTTACTCTGTACTCAAATCCCCTTGAAATGAAGGTCAACACACCATTTACCTTCCTAACTGCTTCCTGGTCCTGGAATATTGCTTTTTGTGACTCTTGTGCAAGGAGAACAAGATAATGTTTACTGTTGCAGTTCCCCACTTAGGGGATCTATGTAAACTGGACATCTTAGCAATGACATTCCCAGTATTAACGCATGGCTTCAGAACTCACCGCCCTAAAGGGGACCTCACACATCTGTGATGAATTGAACAAGAATACAGTCTCACTCTCTTTATAGATCAATAGTTTTCACTTAATCCCTTTTCAAGTGGTAGCTTGCTATTCTACTTTTTGCACGAAAGTGCGCAATGTCACTTCTACCCACATCGTACTTCATCTGCCAAGTATTTGTCTATTCAATCCACTTATCTCAATCACCTTGGAACTTTTTTCACATCTTCCTCACCCATTGACAATCCGACATTGGTTCGCACCATCAGCAGGTTTGCAAATATTGCATTTGTTTCCCTTAACTAAGTGATTGAGGTGTATTGCCTATTGCTGGGGTCAAAGCCCCAATACCTCTAATACTCCATGAGCCTTTGTCTACAATAAAAGGATCCTTTTATTCCATTGTTTCCAATTCAAGGCCTTCAGTGCTGGAACTTGCCGGCTCCAACTTCTTTTATTTTTTTTCTCAATTTCACACCGTCCTTTTCCTTCACTAAACGTACTGACGTCGTGAATTTGAAGGTGTTTAATGTACCTTTAAGAAAGTGAAAGCTGACAAGCACCTGTCATGTCACAGCATGTGCTGGAAAATTGAAAGATGTAACATTGTGACTGTAACTTAGACACCCCGATGTTCTCATAGCCGTTAAACTTGCTTAAGCAGTTTACGTTATGCCCCAAAGTACAACAACCTTAATCGAATTTGTATTTAACTGTTCGAACAACATCGATCCAATGAGACGATCCAAAGGTTTGGGATATAAAAAAAACAGATATTTTGGACAGTTAGGCAGAGAAAGAGCACTCCCTCCCACAGTCAGACAGACTGCCCACAAACCCTCCCTCGAAAAGGTACATGCTTCCGTATGAAATAGCTTTACAGCAGAAGACCAAAGACGACCCAGGGAGATCGAAACACAGAGGGAATTCGCCACTGCAGACGACAGCCAGTGTCTGGTTTAGAAAATTGTTTTTCTTCAGATTTACACGGGTCTTTATTGGACCAGTATATTGCTATAGAGTGAGAGAGGGATAACAAATATTTAATAGAAAGGAGGCTTAGAGTTGTAAATAATTGTTCTGTAATGTTCACTTTCGAAGTAAAATAATGAAACTGTAATTTATTTTATTTAAGTAGTGGAATTTGGGGAGTGCTCCATCATTCATACCTTAACAGATTACGAGGCGAAGTGTGCTTTAATGCGTGTTTAGTATAATTGTGAGACGAGTTTACCACCGTGTTCCAACACTTATCTTATGGCATGGACAGCATCAGAAGTTGCAATAGCCAAACCTGTGGACTTTGAGCGGAATGAGGGCTGAGGTCTCAACGAGTCAAAATCCTTATCCAGGGAGTGGACATTGAACTGGGTGCAGTGCAGAGAAGAGTGAGTTCCTAATTAATGTCTTAATGTGTGGGGGTGGCGGGAGGTGGGGAGTCACTGAGAGTCTGGAGGTCCTGTGTGTGGGGGGGGGCAGCGAATGCTGTGCATGAGTGTCTGGGGGTCTGTGTGGGGGGGATCTGTGTGAGTGTGGTCTGTGTGTGTGGCGGTACTCTGTGTGAAGGCGAGCTGCATGTGTGGCGGGGCTGTGTGTGTGGGAGATGTAATTTTGAGTCCGACTGTGTGCAGGGGCACAATGTGTGTGTGGGGGGGCTGTGTGTTTGAGGGGTCTGTGTGTGTCGGACGTCTGTGTTTTTATGGGGAGGCTGTGTCTGGGGGAATTTGTATGTGTGGGGGGGCTGTGTGTTTGTGGGTGTTTGTGTGTGGGTACTGCATATGTGTGTACTGGAGCTGTGTGCGCGGGGGCTGTGTGTACAGTGAGGTGCTGTGAATGTATATGTGGGGAACTGAGTGTGAGGGTGCTATGTATGTGTCGAGACTGTATGAGAGATGGTGTGTGGGGGTGCAGTGTGTTGTGGGGTCTGTGTGTGTTATCAAATGCTTGAAGATGTGTGTTATTGTGGGGGCTGTGTGGCTGTGAGTGTGAGTGGTCTGTCAGATGTGGTGAGCTGATGTGGGAGCTGTGTTTGAGGGGGATTTTGTGGGATTATGTTTGTGGCAAAATGTTAATGTGGGAGCTGTGAGGGGGGCTGTTTAAGTGGGGGAGCCTTCTGTGTGGGAGTGTCTGTTTGAGGAGGTGTATTAATGTAGCGTTGTGTGTGGGGGTGTTTTCTTTGTGTGTGGTGTTTATCAACGAGCTGGTTGCCTGTAGACCACAAAATAAATGCAAACTAGTCCCAACAGTTTATATTATACCCTGAAAATAGCAAACTGAATTCCAGTTTGAATTTATTATATAATATCATACAAGCGACTGGCACAATCCGATGCTTTGGGAACATAAGACCGACAAAGAAATGAAACTTTGGAGAAGAACTGCCAAGCCACCAGCATCTGCAGACTGCTCAGAGAATATCTCTCCTAAAGGTAATTGTGAAACAGAAAACCCAAAGAAGAAGAAATGAAGACTGAGGAAGTGATAGATAATATGACAGCTGGCTGGTTTTGAAAATTTGTCATTTTGATAAATCTTAATCGGGGTTTTTATTGGAATAGTATTATAAAAATGCAAGAAAAAGATAGGTCAGAGGAAGGAGTTGTAAATTCTTGTTACTTAATTATTCTTTATTCTACATTAAGAAATAGAGTTGTTTATTTTTACTTTAAATAGTTCTTGACCTGTCGAATTTTCACAGATTACTGCACGGGTTTTTTTTTTATTGCAGGTTTAAATTAAGCACGCGGGGTTACCTAGATTCATAACACATTTCTTATAAACATTCTGTACTTTCAAACCATAATTCCAACTGTGTAAAAGTTATGACTGATGTGTTTTTAAATCTGATTACATTGCTGTGGATCCCATAGATATCCAGATTGCAAAATTAACGACACTGAATTTGCAGGTTCAGGGCAAAACTACGAACATCCCGCAGGACATGCAGAGAAACAATTTGGTGAAGGCCTGGACCCAGGGAGACACAACACTGAGAAACCCCAGACCCACGTGGACACATCACTGTGTAGGCACGTATCCATAGAGAGACAACCCTGAGAAGGCCTGAACACACAGTGGAAAAATAAACCCTCAGAGACACAAATCTGAGAAGGTCCAGACCCATAGCTACGCAGCCCTGATAAGGCCTGTGTCCACAATGACATAAACCTGAAAAAGCTCACGCAGACAGACACGCAAACTGGCGAGTGTCCATACCCTGGAAACACAATTCTGAGAAGGCAATGACCGACAGGAAAAGAATCGTGAAAATTCAGGGGCCTACAGACACAATCGTGAGAAGGCTTGAAGCCGAATGGTCACAAGCCTGGGAAGGCCCAGTCACACAGATTCAAAACCTTGAGAACATAAAACATTGAAAATTACAGCGCAGTGCTCGCCTTTAAGCCCACAATGTTGCAACGACCTGTGATGCAAATCTGAAGCCCATCTCTTCTATTGTGATGCAAATGTTTTTCGACTGAACTTTTAAAAGCCCTTAAGGTGGGCGTGTGTACTACTGTTGCAGGGAGAACGCTCCACTCCCTGCCGACTTTCTGAGAAAAGAAACTACTTCTGAAACCCGTTCCATATCTTTCATCCCTAAATTTAAATCGATGTCCACTCGTGCTAGACGTCACCATCAGAGGAAAATCTCTATCACTATTAACCCTAACTAATCCTTTGATCATCTTGTATGTCTCTGTTAACAGAAATCTCAACCTTCGTCTTTCGAACGAATGTGACCTTACATCCCACAGCCTCTCCGTATAAGACACTCCCTTCATACTACGTTACATCCTGGTAAATCTCCTCTGCGACCTTTGCACTGATTACACATCCTTCCTAGAATGTGGTGACCAGAACTATATGTAATCCTCCAAGTGCAGCTGCACTAGAGTTTTGCACAGCTGCAATATAACCTCATGGTTCCCAAACTCAACCTCTCTACCAATAAAATCAATACGCCAAATGACTTCCTAACAATCCTATTAATCTGGGTGGTACCTTTTAGGGATCTACGTATATAGGCACCGAGATCTCTGTTCACTCTCACTACAAAAAATCCTATCATCATCCCAGTACTCTGTATTCCCGTTGCTACTGCCAAAGGGAATCTTTCCACACTATTGCACATTAAACTAGATTTTCAACAGCTCAAAACAGCTCTGCAGCTTATCTATGTCCCTATGTGACCTGCAACACCCTGTAGCATTCTCTACATCTCTGCCAACCTTAGTGGATGCAGAGAGACACAACCCTGAGAAGGCCTGGACCCACGGACACATAAACCGGAGAAGAGAGGGAACCACTCAGACAAAATCCTGAGAAGGCCTAGACCATAGAAACTCAAACCTGACAAGGTCTAACACAAAGGACACATTCCTGAGAAGGCCCGGACCCACAGAGAGACAAATCTGAGAAACCCTGAAAACGTAGAAAGACAACCTTTATAATGCTAAAACATTCAGTGAAACAACCCAAGAAGGCAATGACACACACAGACTCAACGTTGAGAAGACCCAGACAGACTGAGACACAACTCTGAGAAGGAACAAATCCACAGAGACATAATGCTAAAAAGGCAGGGGCCCACAGAGACACATCCCTGAGAAAGCCTGCTCCCACAGAAACAGAAAACTGAGATCGCCCAGACCCTCAGAGAGATAACCCTGAGAAGATCCAGAACGACAGAGACACAACCCAGAGAAGACCCGGACACAGAGAGACACAACTCTGAGGAGGGACAGACTCACTAGACACAATCCTGAGAAGGCAAGGACACATACAGAAACTATCCTGAGAATGGCCAAACCTTAAGAAGCAGAACCATGAGAAGGTATGCACACACAGATATCCAAGCCCGAGAAGGCAGGGATCCACAGACACACAGCCCTGAGGGGGCCCTGATGCACAGAGACAAACCCTGAAAATGGCCACACTCACCGACATACAACCCTGAGAAGACCCAAACGCAGACAGTCACAAAAGGGGAAATACCCAGACAACCCTGAGAAGGGTCAGACCACATCGAAACCATCCAGAGCACGCCCAGACAAACGGAGACACAATACTGAAATGTCCAGGGTCCATAAAGAAATACTGATAAGAAGGACAGAGACAGTACCCTGAGAAGGGCCAGACCAGCGGAGATACAACCCTGAGAAGGTCCAGACACACAGAAACATAACACGGAGATGGCCGGGAACAACCTAGGCACAACCCTGAGATAGACCGGACACAAAAAAACACATCCCTCAGAAGCACATGACCCACAGATCCATAATCCTGAAAAGCCAGGGGCTCACACAGACACAACCCTGAGATGGACTTGACTAACAGAGACATAAGCCTGTGAAGGCCCGGACACACAGAGACAGAACACTGAGAAGGCGCAGACACACAGAGACACACCCTGAGAACGCCCAGTCACATAGAAACACAAACCTGAGAAGGCCTGGACGCACAAAGACACACCCTAAGAAGGCAAAGACCCACATAGACAGAAGGCTCAGACGCAAGGAGACACTACAGTGAGAAGTCAATACACAGAGTGACACATTTCTGAGGACAAAGAACAAAGAACAAAGAAAACTTACAGCCCAGGAACAGGCCATTCGGCTCTCCAAGCCTCAGCCGATCCAAATGTGCTGTCAATTCCGAAGCATTGGTATCCGTCTGCTCCCCATGCATCTGTCCAGACGCATCTTACATTAATCTACCGTGATTGCCACTACCATGTATGCTGGCAACGTGTCCCAAACGCCCACCACCATCTGTGTTAAGCACTTGCCGCGTGAATGCCCTTTAAACTTTTCACCTATCACCTCGAAAGCATGACCTCTCGTAATTGAATTGTTCACCCTGGGAACAAAACTTGTCTCTGTCCACCCTGCCTATACGCTTCATGATATTTTAAACCTCAGTCAGGTCATCCTCAATCTCCTTTTTACGAGTAAAAATGAACATAACCTACTCAACCCCTCTACATAGCAAGCACCTTCCAAACCAGACACACATCCTCGTAAACCTTATCTGCACCCTCTCCAAAGCGTCCACATCCTTTTGGTAAAGTGGCGATCAGAATTGTGCACTGTATTCTAAATGCTGCTGAACCAATGTCTTGTACAATTTTATCATGACTTGCCAACTCTTATACTCAATACACCGTCCAATGAAGGCCAGCAGACTATATGCATTCTTGACCATTCTATCCACCTGTGCAGCAACCGTCAGGGTACAATGGACCTGCACTCCCAGATATCTCTGCCCATCAACTTTTCCCAAAGCTCTTACATTCAATCTATAATTCGCTCTCGAATTAAACTTGCGTAAATGCATCACCTCACATTTGTCTGGATTGAACACCTCGAAAGCATGACCTCTCGTAATTGAATTGTTCACCCTGGGAACAAAACTTGTCTCTGTCCACCCTGCCTATACGCTTCATGATATTTTAAACCTCAGTCAGGTCATCCTCAATCTCCTTTTTACGAGTAAAAATGAACATAACCTACTCAACCCCTCTACATAGCAAGCACCTTCCAAACCAGACACACATCCTCGTAAACCTTATCTGCACCCTCTCCAAAGCGTCCACATCCTTTTGGTAAAGTGGCGATCAGAATTGTGCACTGTATTCTAAATGCTGCTGAACCAATGTCTTGTACAATTTTATCATGACTTGCCAACTCTTATACTCAATACACCGTCCAATGAAGGCCAGCAGACTATATGCATTCTTGACCATTCTATCCACCTGTGCAGCAACCGTCAGGGTACAATGGACCTGCACTCCCAGATATCTCTGCCCATCAACTTTTCCCAAAGCTCTTACATTCAATCTATAATTCGCTCTCGAATTAAACTTGCGTAAATGCATCACCTCACATTTGTCTGGATTGAACGCCATGTGCCACTTTTCCGCCTAACTCTTCAGTCTATCTATTCCTCCTGTATTCTCTGACAGTCCCTTTTGATTTCTGCTACTCCACGAAACATTGTGTCATCTGCAAACTTCCTGATCATGCCAACAGTGCCGTTTCTCGATCATTTATGTATATTATAAACAACAGTGGTCCCAATACTGACCCCTGTGGAACACCACTGGCCCCCTTCCTTCATTTCGAGAAACTCCCTTCAACTACTACTCTTTGTCTTCTGTTGCTCAATCAGTTCTTTATCCACCAAGCCACAACACCCCAGACACACCATGTGGCTTCACTTTCTCTATTAGTCTACAATGGGGACCTTATCAAATGTCTTACTAAAGTCCGTGTATATGACATCAACAGCCCTTCCTTCATCTAACAACTTGGTCACTTCCTCGAAGAACTCTATCAAGTTGGTAAGGCAGATCTCCCCTGCACAAAACCATGTTTCCCATCACCGATAAGTTAATTCCTTTCCAAATATAAATAGATCCTATCTCTCAGTACCCTCTCCAGCAACTTCCCCACCACCGACGTCAGGTTCACTGGTCTGTAGTTACCCGGAATCTCCCTACTACCATTCTTGTACAGGGGGACAAAATGAGCAACCCTCCAGTCGTCCGGCACCTCACCTGCATTTAAGGATGCCAAAAAGATATCTGTCAGTGCCGAGCTATTTTCTCTCTCGCCTCCCTCAGCGACCTTGGATAGATTCTATCCGGTCATGGAAATTTGGTCACATTAATAACCTCTAGCATACCTTACACACCTTCCCTACTTATGCCAACGTGATCAAGACTAATCAAAGTCCCATCCCTAATCACAAGATTCATCATGTTCCTCTCCTCAGTGAACACTGATGCAAAGTAATCATTCAGAATCTCACCCATTCTCTCAGGTTCAGCACACAGCCTTCCTTCATTATCTTTTAGTGGACCAATCCTTTCTTTAGTTACCCGCTTGCTTCTTATATAAGAATAAAATTCTTTGAGATTTCTTTAATTCTGCTTGCTAAAGCTGATTCATGACCCCTTTTAGCCCGCTTTGTTCCTTGTTTAAGACTTGTTCTACTCTTCCGAAATTCCTCCAGGGGCCGTTCTGTTCTTATCTGCCGTCTTCTTATGTACTCTTCCCTTTTCCTCTTTGCTAGTCGTACAATTCATCCTGTCATCCACTGTTCACGAATCTTGCCCTTCCTATCCCTTGCCTTCAAAGGGACATGCCTTTCCAGCAGTGCCGTAAACCTACCTTTGAAAGACTCCCACATCACAAATTTGGACTTCCCTTCAAATAGCTGTGTCCAATCGACATTTCCCAGCTTCTGCTTAACTTTGATATAATGGGCCTTGGCCTAGTTTAGCACCCTTCCCTTAAGACCACCTTCTTCTTTATCTATGATTATTATAAAACTAACAGAATTGTGGTCACTGTGTCCAAAGAAATCTCCCACCGCAACTTTCACCACCTGTCGTGGCTCGTTCCCTAGTACCAGGTCCAATATTGTCTCTTCCCTCATCGGAGTATTGACATACTGCTCTAGAAAACTCTCCTGCATGATTCGTACAAATTCTACTCCATCCAGGCCTCTGATGCTAAATGTATCCCAGTCAATGTTTGGAAAATTAAAATCTCCCATCACTACTACTGTATTGCCTCTACATCTATTCATAATCTGTTTACCTAATTGTTCTTCTCCCTCACGCTCACTTTTGGGAGGTCTGTAATACAGCCACAACAATGTAACTGCACCCTTCTTATTGCTCAGCTCCACCCATAATGCCGCACTACCCAAGACCGCCGTAGTGTCATCCTTTAGCACAGCCGTGATATCGTCCCTGACCAGCAATGCAACTCCACCACACACCCCACTTTTACTTCCCTCCCTGTCTTGCCTGAAACCTCTGCATCGTGGAACATTTAGTTGCCAATCATCATGCCCTTCCTTCATCCAAGTCTCTGTGAGGGCAGTAATGTCATACTCCCATGCACCAATCCAAGCCCTAATTCATCTGCCTTACACATTATACTCCGTGCATTAAAGTAGATGCATTTCAGGCCACCAGTTCTTTTGCACTCACCTGATCTCTGCCTATTTTTCCCTTTATTAGTGCTATATTCATGATTCTTACAGTCACCAGTCTCCACATCGCTGCCTACTTGCTTTCCCTTCTTGTTTCCCGTCCCCTGCCACATTAGTTAAAACCTCCCCAACAGCAGTAGCAAAAACCCCCCCAAGGACATTGGTTCTGGTGTGGTTCAGATGTAGACCGGTTCTGGTTCAGATGTAGACCAAGAAGGCCCGGATATACAGAGGCACAACTATGAGAAGTCCGAGACCCACAAAGACACAAGGCTGAGGAGGCCCGGACAAAATAAACACAAACCTGAGAAGGCGCAGATGCATGGAGACAACTGTGAGAGTCCCATACCCACAGAGACACACCCCTGAACGCGCCCTCATCCACAAAGACACTGTCAATAGGAGGCAGTGACCCACCGAGACATATCACAGAGAAGACCTGGACGCACAGAGAAACAACTCCGAGAAGAAATCCAACTTTGCGAATGACTGGATCCACAGAGACACAATCATGAGAACGCAAGGTCAAATAGAAACAGAACCCTGTGAAGGCTTGTAACAACAGAGACACAAATCTGAGAATACCCAGAGCCCTGAGACACTACCCTGAAAAGGTTCGGACTCACACACACACCACCCAAAAAAAGGCTAATACACACAGAGACAGATCCCTAAGAATTCAAGGATCCACAGAGGCATACGTCTGACAAACCCAGACTCAAGGAGACACGACACTGAAAAGGCAAATACTCGCAGTGACACATTTCTGAGAAGACTCAGACACACAGACGCAACAACGAGAAGGCCCAGAAGCTCAGAGACACAACGTTGAGAAGGGTCAGACACAAAGAGATACAACCCTACGGAGACCAAGACCCACAGATACACATCCCTGAGTAGACACGGACCAACAGAGAAATCCTCTAAGAAGACCAAGACCCACAGAGGCACAACCTGCGAACGGCCAGACCGACAGAGACAGAAACTTGATATGTCCCAGACCAACAGACAGAGAGCCCTGATATGGCCAGGACACCCAGCGAGAAACACCTGAAGAGGCCTGGTTACACAAGGACACAATCCTGTGTAGGCTCGGACACACAATAGATTACAGGCCTGACAAGGACAGGACCAACAGAGATACAAGTTGAGAATGCCCGTCCCACAGAGTCACAAGCCTGAGAATTCCCAAAACCGCAGAGACACCAAACTGAGAAGGCTTGGACACACAGAGACACAACACTAAGAAGGCCTGGACACACAAAGATACAGCCTCGAGAAGAATCAAACACATAGAGATGGCTCGGACACATGAAAATCCAATCCTAAGAATAGCCATACTCACAGATACACAATCCTGATAAGGGCCTGATCCAGAGAGACACAATCAAAAGAAGGCCCAGATACATAGAGACAATCCCGAGAATGCCCAGAACCACAACGATAAACGTTGCGAAGGCAATGACCCACAGAGACATAACTCTGAGACAGATCAGACTCACAGACACTTAACCCTGTTTAGTCCCGTACCAAGAAAGCCAACCCTGAGATGGCCAGACAAATAGTGTTATATCCATGAGACGCCCCGGTGACACAGAGACAATCCTAAGTAGGTCCGGACAGAAAATGGGACATAGCCCTGAGAAGATTCAAATGTACAGAGGCATAAACCTGATAAGGACTGGGCCGACAGAGACACAACCTGAGAATGCCCGGTCCCACAGCAACACATCCCTGAGAAGGCCCGGTACTACAGAGACACAATCCGAACCAGGCCTCGACCCACAGCGACTCACCCTGAGAAGACCCGGACTCACCAATACTCAACCCTGAGGAGACGTGGACCCACAGAAAGCCAACCCCGAAAAGACACGGATCCACAGAAAGCCCACCCTGAAAATACCCGGACACACAGAGACACTACCGCGAGAACGCAGTGACATAATCTAAATAACCAACACTGTCGTGAACTCCAACCTCAGGGTGTTCCACCCTGGGGAAGATTTAGTCTGTAAAGACATTTCTCACGCAAATCCTGAAGTTGTCGAATCGCATCATAGTCTCCCCTGGACTTCCCTGTACAGAAAGACGACAAGAACTTGGGTAAAATATGGTGGCATGCAGCTTAGACTAAAACAACATGGTTTCATGTCCCCTCACCGTGCAAAGGTCAGATCGGTTTTCCTAGGAATCACGCCAATTAAAGTGATTGGCCCGGACAGTGACCACAGCTGAGCACTTCACTCGAATGTGGACCAGCTGGTGAAGATATTCACTGACATCTCTAACCGCTCTTTCCCACAGGTCGGAGCCCCAAGCTGCTTCAAGAACACCATTATCAGCCACATCAGTCAGAAAGCTCATGTAATGTTCCTCAATGACTACTGCTAAGTATCTCTGACATCAATAATCATGATGTGCTGCAACAGGCTGGTATTCACCAACATCAGCTCCAGTCTCCCAGTATGTCTCCTTCCTCGACAATTGAGTTACCAACATTACTGGCCCACAGCAGATACGGCATTCTTCACCCTACACTAATCGCTGGAACATCTGGACAACAAGAAACTGGAGAATGTACAGCCCAGACAACCACGGAAGCGAACCTTCGAACCATGGATTCCAGTTACACGGCTCGTTGCCGCTGAAAGGCTGTCAGCATCAACAAAGACCTCTCCCCCCCGGTAATGATCTCCAACAACGTCTTCTGTCAGGCAGACGGTACAGAAACTTGAACAAACTCATCAGCTGTTCTGGAATAGCTTCGTCTCTGTGGTTATTAAAATGATGACTAACTTCAGGTAATGCTGATCTTGCTGACTTGGATCTGGCCTAGCGCATGCGCTATGTGGTGTCACCTGGATGCGTCGACATAAATGTTTCCTACACCCTCTGATCCTCATGTCCTTGCTGACTGTGGGAGCAAGACCTCCCCGATCATGGACAAAGACTCTGGAGGCAGACAGGGTATAGGCACGGAGTGGACTTTTATTCAAGCAAAAACCAGTTAATGCAGGGAGAGGGCCTAAGGATCTTCCTCGAATCTGGCTTTGACGTGAGAAGACAATCGTATACACAATATTCAGCTCAGATCAGAAGAGACATCAATGATACACTCTGTTCTTACAGTAATAAGACAGCATTTTTGTACATTTTGTTTTGCAATGATCATACACACCATGGTGCTATACCGTCACCTTCCTTTCTGTGGGAACAACCTTGTAATACATCTGATTATTAATGTATATTTCTATGGACAGGCCTAGGTTCTTAGTTGCTCAAGATGTTAACGATTTTTGTATGCTCTAGGACTTCGAATCTTTATGTTGCATTCCAAAGTTACTGGCTGTACGGTATTTGCTCAATTCCTCAATTTTATCTCAAAAGACTGCTTGAATTTTATTCCCCATTCTACTGCCTGTCTCTTATCAAATTCCATTAGCCCTTCTAACATACAAAAACAGTTAATTCTGTTATTTACAAAACCGCAGTAATAATAATCATAATATTTATAATTATTTCGATCACGAACTTATATTTGCTAGAAAACATAAAAACGCAGATGCTTTAATCCAAAGTAGGCAGGCAGGAGGCCGGAAGTACACAGCAAGCCAGGCAGAATCAGGAGGTAGTAAAGTCAATGTTTTCGGTGCATCTCTTCATCTTATTAACTAATAATTTTAGTTAATAAGGCAAGATATGCCCGGCATCTCTTTCTTGTTTGATAATTACGTTGCTTTCTGTCTCCGTGACTATTTAAATAATCTTTTACAAAACTTATTAGTATTATAAGTAGTTTCAAAACATAGCTACTTTCTGCTTGATAAGTTGAGCTGCTGTTTTTCTTTAATGGTTGGACGCATCCTTAATGACATTAGAATTAGTGACCTGATCAGGTGAGTTTTCAAAATTGTTTGGGTGCAATTTCATTATTTGTTCCGTATTTTTTCACAAATCACCAATTTTGTCAAAAAAAAAACTTCTTTATTGCTGTGTTTGCATTCGCTGGAATTTTGCAAACCAGATAATGGTTTCTTGAGTCTGAGAAGAATTCCCTTCCAAAGGCCGATTTTGTTTTCACTTATGCTGAAACAATCTATTCAGTATTCCGGCAATTCGATGTCTCTCAAAAACAGGCAGCTCCAGCATTCACCTTTGTATGGCAGTGCTGCTTTTAAGAAACGCATTTCGCTCTGCTTAAATAAACGTGATTTTTTAAATCAAAGCTGATGAAATCAAATCATATTAAAGAAAAGGAGAAATTATCCGAAGAGCAACAGCAATGTTTTAGGCTCTGCAGTCCTTCGACATCTGATAATAAATTGTGATAGATGATTGCACAGTTCATATGGGGGAGAGGGTTTCACATACATTCACATTCAAAAAATGAAAAGCCTATACATCAGTGCAAAAGACAAGGATGTGGTATCTGCAACATCCTCAGCTCGAACTATTGAATCGATGACACACATTACCCTCCTCATGATGTCCACAGAATCACAGATGCCCGTCTTCAATAAATTCGGTTTGCTGCACGCGGAATCAAGAAACAGCTGAACAAAAATATATAAAAAAGGCAATGGTCCCTGACACTATTCCTGCAAAAGCAACATAGAGAATAGAACAGAGGAAAGTACAGAACAGAACAGGCCTTCGACCCACGATGTTGTTCCGAAGATTATTCCTAATCTAAAATAAATGAAACAAACGTGCGCACGCCTCAGTTGACTGCTGTCCATGTGCATGTTCAGCAATCGCTTAAATGTCCCGAATGATTTTGCTTCCACCACGACCGCTCGTTGCACATTCCAACTCTCACCGTAAAAATTCTAACACTGTCGTCTCCTCGATACCTTCCTCCTGAAAACTTAAAAGTATGTCCTCTTGTGCCAGTCAATCCTGTCCAGGGGAAAAACCTTTTGGCTATTGACTCTATTCATAGCTGTCATTTCCTTTTATACTTCGATCAGATCACCTCTCTTGCTCCTTCTCTCCCGACAGAAAAGTCCGAGCTTAGTCAGCCTCTCTTCGTATGACAAGCCTTCCAGTCCATGCAGCATCCTGGTAAACCTTCTTTGTACCTTATCCAAAGCCTATGTATATTTCCTATCATAGGGCGACCATAACTGGACACAATATTTAAAGTGTGGTCAGAGCAGGTTTTTGTAGAGGTGCAGCAAAACCTCGCCGCTCTTAAAGTTGATCCCCTTGTTAATGAAAATCAAAACACCGCATGCTTTCTTAACAAACCTATCCAGTTGGGTAGCCATCTTGTGGGATCTATGCGGGAGAACACCAAGATCTGGCTGTTCCTTCACACTGCCAAGAATCCTTTCTTTAAAGTTGTATTCAGCATTCAATTTCGACCTTCCAACATGCATCACCTCCCATTTATCCACTTGAACTCCATTTGCTATTTCTCAGCCGAGCTCTGCATTCAGTAAATCTCGCGCTGCAAACTACAATAGCGCTCGATGCTATCAACGTAACCTGCAACCTTTGTGTCATCAGCAAATTTACTAACCCACCCCTCAAACTCCTCATCAAAGTTATTTATAAAAACTACAAAGAGCAGTGGTCCAAGAACAGGTGCCTGCATGACACCACTCACCACTGATCTCCAGGCAGAGTAATTTCCATTCAGAACCACTCTCTGCCTTCTGTGAGCCAACCAGTTCCGAATCCGGACAGCCAAAACTCCCTGAATCCCATACCTCTTGACTTTCGGAATGAAAACATTATGCGGCACAACAAGCCGTGTCCCTGAGTCAGCTGCATCAATCCAGCTCCAACTTGAACATTTGCCTGGCAATATGGAAAATTACTCAACTATGTCCTGTCCCCGAAGAGGAGAATAATTGCAATCTGACTAAGTACCTCCTCTTCAGTCCTATTATGATAGTCAAATTGGTGGGAACTCCTTTTGACAGAGCTGTAAGCAGCACAGAGATAACCAGCTCAGTCTGGGTTCCTATAGGTCCCATATGGAGATGGTGCTGTTGTGCAAATATCACTTGATTGCTTATCCAGACCAGGCTAATTGTGTGCCAGACAGTGGAAGTAAAAAACAATGGATAATATATCGAGGTGCAAAATTTGGTGTCATTAAATTGGTGAAGCTTATTCTGATTGTCAACACCAATTTCCTGTCCCAATGAACTTTCAGGAAGCAAACTTCCCCTGCTTTCCGGGTCCTGTCCAAAAGTATTCCCAGTCACACAGACATGTGATGAACTCTTCAAATGGTTTCCGAAGAGGCCAAACAAGACACTCAATTATATCAATCTGCTCCGATGTCTCAAATGATGAAACTGGACAGAACACATGGCACCAGCCTCGGTATCATAAAATGGAACGGGAAACACAGTCCTGTCGACCTACAGAGACCTCCTTCCAAACATCTGAGAGCTTGTGACAACATTTACAGAGCTTTCCCACAGATTTCACAGAAACATTGAAAAATGAGTAGGTCATTGAACAAACTGAGCCTTACCCATGATAGTTCATGGCCTAAAACCACCTCAATGCACTTTTCCCATAATATGTCCACATGCGTGGATGTGATTGACATTGCCAAAATATAAAATGAGAAATGCAGTCATCCCTTCGGTCCATAGAGTTTTCGACGTAGCACAATATTATGATGTCTCATCCTCTCTCTCCATAACGTACTGCTGCAATCTCCCTATCCCTTTAGTAACTAGAAATACATATTTAAGCTGAGTGCCATGGCTTCCATAACCTTATGTGGGAGAGAATTCCCC
The DNA here is from genome assembly GCF_037043375.1 of Chiloscyllium plagiosum. Classification (NCBI taxonomy): domain Eukaryota; kingdom Metazoa; phylum Chordata; class Chondrichthyes; order Orectolobiformes; family Hemiscylliidae; genus Chiloscyllium; species Chiloscyllium plagiosum. Next base: position 116,446,438 of record NW_028270151.1, read on the forward strand.
AGGTTCAACTGTCTCTGATTGCAGACTTTTTTTTCTTATCTCAATGCAGAGTCTCCTGCCTGCACCTCATACTGTGGGCCCTTGTTTCAGAAGTCCCAGCCAGGGGCAATTATCATCCCTGCATCAAATCTGTTTCACCCTGTCATTGCTTTTTATATTGCACCGAGATATAAACTAATTTTCCCAAATCTCATGAAATACATTCCCAGTCGACACAAGCTCTGCTCAAACATCAAGCCGGTCAGCCCAGATATCAGTCTGTCCACCCTTCGCTACTCTCTCTCAGTGTCAGGTTTGTCCTTTATTCGATAAGGAAACTAAAAACTGCACACAATAATACACAATGTTCGAGATAACTTCTCTCCTAATCCCTGTACAGCTACATAAAGGCACCTCCCTGAAATGCAGATCAACACATCATTTGTGTTCCGAATTGTTTTCTGCTCTTACAATATTGCTTATTGATTGAGCAGAGTTTGGGTCGACTGGGATTGTATTCATTTTCAATGTAACAGTTACCCACATGGTGGGTCGGTGCACACTGGCCAGTATGCCAAAGCCATTCCCAGTATTGACTTCTGGCTTCAGGCCTGCGCAAACGGAAACAGAAAGAAGGAGCATCAGTTCCTTGAGAGATCCACTTTTCCCAAACATTCCCTTTTCAAATGGGAGGCTGCCATACTCTATTTCCCCCGTACAGCGCACAACCCACATTGCTATCCATCTGCCATGTATATGCCTATTCACTCCACTTGTCTCAAACATCTTGTAACTTTCTTTCGTCCTTCTCACCCACTTACAATCTCACATCTGTCAGCAGATTGCGATATGTTGGCATTTGATTTCCACAACCAAATGTTTGACGTGTTGGGAAAAGCTGGTCAAACCAAAGTCCTCTTATAATCTGTGTCTCGATTAACAAAGTTTGTGCGGACAATCGCATATGATTTCTTAAATAACCTATTAACATGTACCACTTTCTGGGAGGGATGGTGAAGCAACCCCTGAGCTTCCTAGTTTACTGCCATTCATTGAGTACACCGCTGTCTGTTTCCTTCTTCCAAAGTGAATCAACTCATGTTTATCAGGCTTACATTCCATCTGGCATTGACCTGCCCATCTGACCATGCTATCTATATCGTCCTGTAACACAGTGCCTTAGTCCTCACTGCCAACCAGACGGCCAATAGCGATGAATACAATTGCTTAGCTAAGTGCGACTGGCACAGACATCAAGGCAGATTTAACTGAGCATGACATCAAGGAGCCAGAGCAAAATTACACTTAATGAGAATTGGTTGTGTCCTTTCCACTGTTGGCACAAGGGAATATATTTATCATCGGTCGGCATCAATCACCTCAGTCGTTGGACATCGCTGCAGGAGATCGTCAGGGTTGTTTCATCAGTCCAGGCATATCCAGTTTGTCGTTGGGGACTCCCTGCAGTGTGGAAGCAGGCAATTCAGCCCACTGAGTACACACTGATCAGAAGTGGCGATGGTCACTGAAGATCACACAATGTTCAGAATAATTTTTCACCACCCAGCTCCTGATTCAGTCTGTTTCCATGTGCACGAAATCCTGGACACCATTCACGCTTGTGCTGTTTAAGTGTCGGTAACATTTAGGTAACAGCACTGCACATATTCACTCTAAACGGCGGAGTTCATTCAGTACCTCAATCATGGTTCACAAGAATATGAAGAAATCATTCAGCGCATCAAAACTATTGGACAAGAAAAGGAACAGCCTATTCAATCCCTCATTCTGGATCAGTGGTGCTGGAAGAGCACAGCAATTCAGGCAGCATCCAAAAAGCTTCGAAATCGACGTTTCGGGCAAAAGCCCTTCATCAGGAATAAAGGGAGAGAGCCTGAAGCGTGGAGAGATAAGCGAGAGGAGGGTGGGGGTGGGGATAGAGTAGCATAGAATACAATAGGTCAGTGGGGGAGGAGATGAAGGTGATAGGTCAGGGAGGAGAGGGTGGAGTGGATAGGTGGAAAAGGAGCTGGGCAGGTCGGAAAAGTCCGGACAAGTCAAGGGGATCGCGTTGCTGGAGGTTAGAAACTAGGATGAGGTGGGGGAAGGGGAAATGAGGAAACTATTGAAGTCCACATTGATGCCCTGGGGTTGAAGTGTTCCGAGGCGGAAGATGAGGCGTTCTTCCTCCAGGCGTCTGGTGGTGAGGGAGCGGCGGTGAAGGAGGCCCAGGAACTCCATATCCTCGGCAGAGTGGGAGGGGGAGTTTGAACTGCCGAGGATATGGAGGTGCTGGGCCTCCTCCACCGCCGCTCCCTCACCACCAGACGCATGGAAGAAGAACGCCTCATCTTCCGCCTCGGAACACTTCAAACCCAGGGCATCAATGTGGACTTCAACAGCTTCCTCATTTCCCCTTCCCCCACCTCATCCCAGTTTCTAACCTCCAGCAACACGATCCCCTTGACTTGTCCGGACTTGTCCGACCTGCCCAGCTCCTTTTCCACCTATCCACTCCACCCTCTCCTCCCTGACCTATCACCTTCATCTCCTCCCCCACTGACCTATTGTACTCTATGCTACTCTATCCCCACCCCACCCTCCTCTCGCTTATCTCTCCACGCTTCAGGCTCTCTGCCTTTATTCCTGATGAAGGGCTTTTGCCCGAAACGTCGATTTCGAAGCTTTTCGGATGCTGCCTGAATTGCTGTGCTCTTCCAGCACCACTGATCCAGAATCTGGTTTCCAGCATCTGCAGTCATTGTTTTTACCTATTCAATCCCTCATGTCTATTGTACTTGAAGAAAAGAAGTCTGCTCAGCCCCACAAATCATTTACACTGGATCTGAAAGAGACCATTTCACATCTGGAGTCACTGACAAAAGAACTGGAGAAGATCATTCAGCGTCACAAGTCAGTACATCAGGAACAGGAAGTTTTTAGATATGCTCCAATTTCACCAACAAATGGAGCAGGGACTGCACAGATGGACTGTTTCACGTTGCTCACCGTGGCTTCGTAAATACGTGCAATTTTAGCATATCATTTGCACTTACAATTATTTGCTGCCCCGTCTGAATTCTGTTCGTAACGTTTCACTAAGGAATTCCAGGTCCTTTTCAACAACAGCACTTCCCAACCTCTCACCATGTAATAAACACAAACGAGATTTCTAAAGTTTGTTGCTAACGTCTGAATATTTGTATACCTTGCGAACAGATATTTGCCCAAGCACAGTTCCTTCTGTTATTCCACAAGCCTGGTATCCGGAGAAAAAACTCCAGTACTCTATTCATTTTGCCCATTATCCACTTTTTAATCCATTCTGTATATATTCCATTCCAAAATATGCATGGACGTTAACATTTTCCACTCACCTGTATTCAACCATATCAAACTTCTTCTGAAAATTTAGATACTTCATTCCCACTGGTCCTCAGTTGTCGATGGGAATTCTCCACAAACTCCAGCATGTTTATCAAAGAACATTTCCCTTTGCTGAATCACGGCCAAATCTTGCAAATCAGAGCATTAATGTCCCATTGCTCATAAAATGTTCCAATATGTTTCTCACAACTGACATCAAGGTATTTAGATTTTGTTTTACTTCCTTGTCCTGTTTTAAATATCTGGGTTTACAATAGCTGCTTTCCAGCGTGCGAGTTCCTTTCCAGTATCTAACAAGCTTTGACGAATAATCCGTAATTCTTTCACTAGTTCTATCGCCTAATCCTCAATACTATGGAATTCAGCGCTTCAGATGCAGCAACTTACCAAGCTTCAATTCCATGAGATTTTCAAAACATACTCTTCCATAATTTTAATTTCCTGCAGTTTCTCATTTTTACCATTTCTCCTATTCCCGAGATTTTTCGAGAAGTTACCTTCTGTCCCTTCCTTGGGGGAGATAGAAACAATATATTTAGCTTAGCGGGTAGATGGTTTGTCTCAGCTCATGAATACATCCAGGACTGTACTTTGGAGATGATGGATATGTTCCCCACTCGTACCTTGAAAGTTTCAAAGTAGAATGGGTCCAGCTCAGAAAAATGTTCCTGGGAACCTCAAGGAAAAAAAAACAACAGTGCCCATTCGCTGCCTGTGTAGAGAGCTTGCCCCTTCTGTGTAGTCTCAGCTTAATTATGGACGCAGATGGGGCGGCACAGTGGCTCAGTAGTTCGCACTGCAGCCTCACAGCTCTAGGGACCGGGGTTCAATTCCAGTCTTGGGCAACTATCTATGTGGGGTTTGCACGTTCTCTCTGTGCGGGTTTCCTGCGGGTGCTCTGGTTTCCTCCCACAGGCTAAATCTGTGCAGATTAGGTGAATTGGCCATGCTAATTTGCCCATAAAGTTAGGTGCATTCGTCAGAGGGAAATGGGTCTGGGTGGGTTGCTCTTCGGTACAGACTTCTTAGGCCAAAGGACCTGCTTCCAGTCTGCAAGGAATCGAATCTCTTCTCCTACTCTGTAATAGAGTGTCCAGAGTGGGGTCACCAGATCCTCGGGTCTCCTTGAATTAACCCAGCAGTTGACAAGACAAATACGAAAACGCCATCCACAGAAATTCCACTGATTTTCCAATGAGAGGACCAGGTCAAATCCCCAAAGATATGTTGCGCAATATCAGTGTTAATAATGCTCCCTCTCCTGAGTTTCCCTTCGTGACTGAGAAAGCCATTTCATCTCCGAACAGTCCCACAGGAACTGCTCCTTTCTCCAAAGAAGCAGTTCACAACATAACACCTCCTTCCTCTGTATCACAGCAACTATAACGACAGTAACAATCTTGTCGATGGAGTTATCACCACATTCTGAGAAGATACAGAAAGCGAGTTTAACTCACTTGAAAGAGCGACTTACCTAAATGGATGTGATGTTCAGGTATATGGGAAAAGCAAATAACTTCCGAGTTTATATTCCTTGCAGTTCATCAACAGCAATTCGTTTGTGTATGTTTCCTCTCTCTCTCTCGCTCTCTCTCCCGCCGGCCATTTATCCATCTATTCAATTCAAACACGCCCCTCCATGACCCCAGCCCCCTCCAACTCAACCATCCCTGATATCAGCATATATAACATTATTTCCCAGTTGCTTGCAGTTCTGATGTACGATCATTGGACATGAAACGCTATTTGCATTTCTCGTGACAGAGGCTGCCATACTGGTTGGGATTCCCCAACACTTTTAGACGCTTAAAAAAGTTATTTCATATCTCCAGCATTGATAGTTCCTTGGTTTATTTCACCTTTAATTTTGTTGATTCACGGGATGTCAACATCACTCGCAAAAGGAGCATTTGTCTTGATCCTAATTGCTCTTGACAGTGAGACCATTTGTCAAGGCAATACGGAGCCAAACATACTGATGTGGATCTGAGGTCAGAATTAGTCCAGACTGGGATATAATGGCAAGTTTCTTTTCCAAAGTTTATCAGTGAAATAATAAAAGAAATATGCTTGCTTTATGTTTGCCATGAGTGAAATTAGACCTCAGTCGAATTTTTGCCATTAGAATTTACGTTCTGATTTGGAGATCGATGTTGTACTGGGATGTCATTCAACACCAGGTTATAGTTTAACAGATTTATCTGGAAGCACTAGATTTCCGAGACCTGTTCCTTCATCAGGTGGTTGTGGAACAGAAGATCGTAAGACACAGAATTTATAGCAAAGGTGTATCGTGTGATGCAACTGAAATGATGTATTGATAAAGACCTGGATATTTTTTGTTAAACCTCTCCCCTTTTAGAATACACGTGTTGCGTTCAGTTATTTGATATGAATCCCAGGACGATTTCTTTAAACTTAGATTCTCAAGTGAACTTTAACACTAAGTGCCAAGTCAGTTCCGATAATGTCTTGAAGTGATATGTGTCCCAACGTTCAGACTGATTCTATTGCTCAAAAAAAAAACAGTATTTACATGAACTTACATGGATTCATCGGCTGTGGTCATCGGCTGTGGTAGAATTTGAAACAATGCCGTTAAAGTCATAACCTGTGCCTCAGAATTGTACATTCATTGACATTATTACTCTGATGCAGGGCCCCTGTTGTGAAATAACTGGAGAGGGAAGGATAAGTTTGTAATCAAAATACTTGTAACTGAAAGTGTAGTCAGAAGAGAACTGGACACGTAAAATCAGAAATGACCAAACGGGTAGATGCTAGCTAATTCATCAAAAACACAGAGACAGAGGTCGAGTCTGGAGATATGATGGAGGTGGTGGGGGCAGATCAATGACAGAGAGTTTACAGAGAAATAAAACAGTTCAGTGAGAAAGACAGACTCAAAGTTCTGAACAGTCTTGTTCCTTCGAAGATGATTATGATTGAGGAGTTTGAAATGCAGTTTATATTTGCTAAATCTAAATTACCGAAATAGGAATAACCTTCACCATCGTTTATAGAATAGGCGAGATAGACTTACCAGGAACACGAACAATAGCCAGCATGGGATAATAACCCAGCTGAATGGTCATCAGTACAGAATCTATCTGGAACTCGGACAAGGTCACATTCAGAGAAAGATAGTGAAGAGCCAAGGATAAACTACTGTCCGTTGTTGCAACATTCCAGTCTAATGTTCTCAGATTCTGATCCATTGTTGGAACATTCGAGTCTATTGTTCTCTGATTCAGAGAACAATAATTTTTTGTATCCTTCCAATCTATTGTTCTCGCATTCTTATCCATTGTTGAAACATTCCATTCTAATGCTCTCAGCTTCTGATGAATTCTTGGTACATTCCGTTCGAAGACCGTGTTTCTCTCCCTGTCTCTGCAGCTGCTGACCCAATCGTGTTGAGGATGACACTACCACTGATACTAAGGGGTAACATGTTGAAGGAAACCCCTTGTTTAAGAAATGAGGAAATCTTCCAGTGACACATTTAGAATCCATAGAGACTGACATCAATCACAGTCACTAAGTTAACAGCACCTGTTAACCCCTTTCATGACAACCCTTATATATCACAAGAATACTTGGTCTGGGTGAAATGTTGACATCACGGATAATTGGACAAATGGCACATTTCCAATTGTAAATTTACATGTGAGGGAGAAAGATGATGCTTTCTGTTCACTAGGTCTATAATTACCTTTAATGTGGACACCAACCAGCCGAAGCGCACCCACCCAGACGCCTGCATCTAACACTATGGGCAATTTAGCGTTTTTTCACATTTTTGGAATGTGGGAGGAAACAGGAGCACCTGGAGGAAACCCACGCTGACGCGGAGGAGAATGTGCAAACTCCACTCAGTCAGTTGCTTGAGCCGGGAATTGAACCTGGGTCTGTCGCGCTGGGAGACAGCAGTGCTGACCACTGTGCCACCATGCCGCCCACATTCCATGGCGTTTTAGCAGAGTAGGAAGTGTTGGGCTACCGCGGCCGTCTACGTCTGATCACCAGGCCTGCTGCATCCTTTTGTTTTATTTCTTATGTTTAACTTCAACATTTCACTCGAAATCATTCAACGCCTTAGGAGGGCAGAGGCCTTTTTTAAGCGGCTACACAATGGCCGAGTAGTGCACATACAGTCTGTTCCTTGTTGGCATTGTTGCCCCCTCCTGGTCATGTATAGTGGTGGTCTGCGTCAGTGGAAGGATGTTCATTTTCTAACAGAACCAGGATACTTCGCTTTACCTTTCGCAAAATGTCGATGGGGTGTCAGTTGGGTTGGAAGTCAGCAAACCTCTCCCAGCTTCTAAACATTCTCTCTAATATTTCTCTCAGAATTGTCTTTTGATGTTCTTTTTTTCCTGGAGTGTAGAACTGCATGTGAGACAAACTGTTTTCTGATTTTGCTTTTTGGTAATTGTGTGTTTATGGGATGGTATTTACCATATTGTCACTTACAACTCTTACTTTTGTTGTATCTTATCTATAATGTTTGTATGAAATAGTGTTTTGCTTAATGTCGAATATTTTGAGCAAATAAATTGCATCTGAAACACAGCACCTCACATTTACTTTTAAAATATGAAAATGTTCGGGTGGAGGCTACCTTCTCCATGTATAGTGAGGGACACATATTCACATTTTAATGGGATAATTACTTCCTGCACAGTGTGCTGCAGAAATACGGGTTTGACAGCTGAATGGTCCGATTTGGAAGAGTAGGACTTATATCAGAAGTTATATCGGACACTCAACCCACGTCACCGATCAGCTCAGACACGTATAATCCTAGATGAGGTTTCTACGCAGCGTGGAGTATTGTGCAGACCACGCACAGTACAACGCAGCAATCTGTACAGGATGGAAGACTCTGCAGGGCTCACCAGTTCATTAGTTATTTGTCCAACATAGGGATTAGTACATATCACACTGGTACGTTGATTTATGGAGCAGGACGAAAGGGTCTGTGACGCACGGGGAACTGTGCTGGCTACACCAGTGCTTCACTCTGTAAACGCGGACAAAGTATCTGTTCAGTATGGGAGCTGAGCAGTGAACAGGGCTTCATTTTGCTACAGCAGCGGGAGTGGTGAGAGTGAGAACCAGGGGTCTGCCGGGAATATAAATGAACTGCTATATTTGGGCTGTGGTTGAACCTGAGACAATACGCGTGAACTGTCTTTCACCGGCCCTATGCCACGGAACAAAGAGGCTGCGGTGTCCGGAGGTTTTTCTCTTTCTTTTTTATTGTGTGAGTGGTTAAAAATACTTTATTTTTCCTTTCGCATTTATTTGATTATTTGAGGAAAAGCATAGTAGAGAAACATGAGCAATTAATTAACCCATAAATTTATACAACTAAGGTAATTAACTAAGTAGAAATGGCTAGGCAGTTAATGTGCGGTCGCTATAAGATGTGGGAGCGGACTAGTCGATTTGTTACTGCAGTGACCACATTTGCAGCACGTGTTAGTTGCTGGAGCAACTCCAGCTCCGAGTTGATGATCTGGAATCTTAGATTCAAACACTGTGGCACATCCGGGAGGGGGACAGTTGCACGGAAAATTTGTTTCAGAAGGCCGTCACACCTGGCAGATTAAGTAATTCAAATTCAGTTAATTCTCAGGGACAACAGAATGTGACTGCAATTAATGAAGTTCGGGTGATTCTGAGTTCAAGATTGGATGTGCCTCGGCTTTTGACCTTATTCAACAGATATGAGACGAATGCTTCCTGTGTTAATGAAGAAAAGGGCTAGGGGGAGGATGAGCCAGCTGACCAAGGCACCATGGTCCAGAAGCCATTCTTGAGGGGAGAGCAAAAAGATAGGTGGTCGTTATATGGGATGCGATAATTTGGGGAATAGACAGGATACTTTGCAAGCTGGATGGAGAGTCCTGCATGGTCTGTTGCCTGCCCGGTGCAAGGGTGCTGGACATCTCTGACTGAAAGCATATTGGCGCGGGAATGGGAGGATCCAGTTGTTATGCCCCAAGTTGGGACTAACAACATGAGCAAGGCAAGGATGGAAGACCTGTTTGATGATTATCAAGCGCTAGGAATGAAATTAAGCAACAGGTCCATGAGGGCAGTAATCGTTATTTTACAGCCCGTGACATGGGCAAGTTGTCTTAGGGTTAAGAAATTGAGCGAACTAAACACGTGGCTAAGGGAGTGAAGTGGAAAAGAGGGATTCCATTTCATGGGGCATTGGCATCAGTTTTTTAACCGGGGAATCTATACTGATGGGGCAGTTTCCACCTGAGCAGATCTGAGACGAGTTTTCTGGCAGAGACGGTAAATTGGGTGGTCAGTATTACTTTAACATAATAATTTGGCGGCGGGGGAGAGGAAGGGAAACCACGGGAACTATGATGTGAAATCAAAAGGGAAGCAGCAGGTAAGCATGTTTGCAAGAATATTTAAGTACAAGGCAAAGTATGAAATAAGTGAAAAGAAAGGATAACTTAGGAGATATTCTTTGAATTGTTAGAAATCACGATCGTATGACAGCTAACAGAAGGAGACTACATGCAGGCTCGCAGCATTCATAACAAGGTCAATGAGTTAACAGCACAAATTATCGCAAATTAATATGATTTAGTCGCCATTACACAGACATGGTTGCAGGATGTTTACGACTAGGAGTTAAATATCCAGGGGTATCAAACTAGTCGGAAGGACAGATAGGAAGTGAAGGAAGGTGATATAAATCTGATATTCAAGGACGATATCAGGGCAGTTCTGAGAGGTGATGCATATTCTATGGAGGATAGGGCTGAATCGATTTGCCTGGAAATTAGAATTTCTGAGAAGAAAAAAATCACTGATAGGCGTAGTCTATTGGCTACCAAATCATGACATCACAGTGGGGCAGGCTACAAACAAAGAAATAACTCATGCCTGTAAAATGATACGGCAATTATCATTGGGGATTTTCATATGCAAGTCGATTAGTCCTACCAGCTCAGTCAGGGTCGTCTTGAGGACGAGAGTGTTGAGTGCACCCTTCATAGTTTTCTTGAATAGTATGTAATGGAACCGATCAGGTAGCAAGCTATCCGAGATCTGGACCTGCGTAATGAGGCAGGAGTTATTAATTAACTCACAGAGGGACGCTCTTGAAGCTGTGAGTACAGTATGATTGAATTTAGAATACAGATGGAGAATGTAAAGATAATATCCAGTACCAGAGTCCTGAAATTAAACAAGGGAGATTACAAAAGGATGTGGGAGGATTTGGACGGCGTAGATTGGAAACAAAGATTTTATGGTGGTCAGTTGACGAGGAGTGAAGGACTTTCAAAGCAATTTGAAAGAACTGTACGAAAATGGATAATCTGCCAAGAATACCCAAGGAAACAAGAGACGCTATCACATTGAAAGAGAAGGCACACAAAGTGTCCAAGAACAGCAGGAAATTAGCAGATTTGGAAAACTTTAAAAGTCAACAATAAGCCACAAAAAGAGCTGTAAGGGACATGAGGAATAAAATAGCACATATTGCAAAGACAAAAGCAAATGTTTCTATGAATCGAAAACAAAGGTGGCTACAGTAAACGTGAGTTCTTTTAGGATGATAACGGGCATTTAGTAAGGGCATTTGATGAAATGGCCCAAGGCGTTGAACAAATAATTTGTGCTGGTCTTCACAGTGGAGTAGATTAATAACATACCAGTAACTGACAAAGGACAAAGGTATGTCATGACCTGGAAACAATCATTATTACGGAAGAGGTATTAAGAGGCCAAGCTAATGGATCCAAGAATAGACAAGGCTGCTGGCCCTGACAGAATGCCGACCAGGCTCCAAAAAGAGATGGCGGAAAAATTATCAAGTGCACTGGCGGTAATTCTCCAAAACTAACTAGACACCAGGGCAGTCACAGCAGATTGGAAAGCAGGAAATCTGATACCACTATTTAAAGTGAGAAGCCGCCAAAAGATGGGGAATTATAGATCAGTTAGCTTAACCCCTGCAGTGGGGAAGATGCTTAAGTCTGTCGTCAACGAAGAAATAGTCAAGTATCTCGGTAGAAATTGGCCCGTTTTGCAGACACAACATGGGTTTGTGAAGGGCAGGTAATGCTCAACGGAACTTTTGCAATTCTATGAAGCCATTATGAGAAATGTGGACAACCGGGGACCATTGAATGTGGTGTACCTGGTTTCCCACACGGCTTTCAACAAGGTGCCACACAAGAGGCTGCTGTGTAAGAAAAAAGATGCATGACATTACGAATAGAGTAGTGGCATGGCCAGAGGATTGGTTGACTGACAAGAAGAAAAGTGTGTGGATAAAGAGTCCACTGTGTTTTGCAATGAGTAACTAGTGGTGTCCCTCAGCAATCAGTGTGGTGGCCACAATCATTTACAATTTACAGAGATGATTTGGAGTTGGGAACACGTGTAGGCTGTCACATTTTACTGACGACACTGAGCTGAGAGGCAGACCAAAGTGTGCAGAGGACTGTGAAACTTTACAGAGGAATATGGACAATTTAAGTGAATGGGCAAACATCTGGTAGATGGAGTAAATGGTAATAAATGTGAAGTCATCCATTTTGGCAAAGTAACAGTAAGAAAACTTTACTTGACTGGTAAAAATGTTGCAGCATGCTGCTGTGCAGAGGGCCCTGGGTGACCTTGTGCATAAGTCACAGTGGATTGTTCTGCCGGGATGACAAGTAAATCAGAAATCAAATGGAATTTTGTTCTTCAATGTTAAAGGCATTGAGTAAAATGTAAAGTGGTCATGTTGCAGCTGTACAGGGTGCTAGTGAGGCCACACTTGGAGTATTGCATTCAGTTTTGGTCTCCTGAATTGAGAAACAACATAGTGGCCGTGTAGGAGGTGCAGTAGAGGTTCACTAGTTTTATACCGAAGTTGAGGGGTTTGGCTTATGAGGACAGACTGAGTAGACCATTGGAATCCAGAAGAATGAGGGGGATCTTACGGAAACATGTGAAATTACGAGGGAATAGGTAGGATATAAGTCAAGATGATGTTTCATTGGCAAGTAAAACGAGGACCGGAAGGCATCGCCTCAAGATTACATGGAAGAGATTTCGGACTGAATTGAGAAGGAACTTCTTCACTCAGAGAGTTGTGATCAAACAGAATTCCTTGCCCAGCCAAGTAGTTGACACTAATTCAGTGAACAGTTTTTAGAGGGAATATAGATTTTTTGAACATTATACTAATTATAGGTTGCAGTGAAAGTGTGGATAAGTGGAGCTGAGTCCATGAAATGATTAGCCATGATCTTATCGATTGGCGAAGCAGGCTCGAAATGTTAGATGGTCTAATCCTGCTCCTGGTTCTTATGTTCTTATGAACACTAATGAATTGATCTGTAAACCTGGAGAAATTACTTTCCCAGCAGGTAAATACGTCAGTGCATTGCTCGTTAACACTTTGTAAGATCAGGGCCCTGCGTGGAGAAACTTTCAGCCCATGCTGCAAGTGGCAGGATGTGCGGCTCCCATCCATTTACAGCTCAATTTCTCAATTGTGCTACGATAAAGGATACTGTGGGTTTGCAACTGCCAGACAGAGATGATCGGGGAGTCAGTTTAAATACCAACAGATGGGAGGGGTCTGGGATATGGAAATGAGGGGGTCTGAGAGACAGCGTCTTCGGAGAATGTATTCACAGATTTCTGAACCCTGAAATGAAGACACTTCAACAGCATCCTGCAACATGACACAGTATTCCCAGGAATGATGGGTGGTCGGGATTTTGGTTTAAGTTCAAATGATGGGACAGTTTTGTTCTGCAGCTTTGTAACAGGGAGTGGGTTCAGCAGAGTCGTCACCTCACTGGGCTGAATCTAACAATAATTTATATCAGTGTCATTTTCATTGGGTTTGACACAGGGATTGTCAGCACGACGCCGAGCTACTTTGGTATTGCGATCTTATTGAAGTCACTTCATTAACGACCTACCCTACGTCATTGCTTCCCACTCATTCAATGCCAGCCCGATGCTCACAACCATCATGGCTGGAGGGACTTATCATTGCCTGGATTCACCTGGATATACCGTGATCCTGGCACTGGTGCCATCTTTAAAAAGACCAATGGGCACAAGTTTGACCTTTCTCAGATTGGAGCTGTCGTGCATATTTTAAATTTAGCATGGCAAATAAGACGCAATTGTATCACGACGGGGCATGATGTTCTGTATTGATGGGGTCTACAGCAGAGGGGGACCATTCTCTTCCGAGAATGGGTCACGCCACCAGACCCACCAAGCATGTTCAAAGCTCACCATCCAATTCAGTGCAGTATCTGCGGGCTGAAGAAATGTACAGCAATGCACGACAAGAATTATTACCCTTTCATGTTTTGCGAGAATACATAACACTGTATACTCTCTGCTCCCTCACACTCACTGTATATCTGTTATAGAACATATCCCTGAAAAAGGCGCATGCTCCATTACTGTCATTACTGCATTAGCAACTTACCCCACCCCTTTTTGCACCTTCATCTATACCCCTCACACTAATAACACCACATGGGTTTCCACACTGTGGAGTGACTCCCCTGGAAACCTCATCATTTCGCCTCCCCAACGACATCAGCGCTATAGGCAGCGACAAGCACTCCCACCCTCAGTCCCTCCCTTTCTCTTATTCCAGCAGAAACAGTCTATAATTGAACAGAAATTGTAACGCCAGGTGGTGAAGTGAATATCTGTTCCCTCACCACCACGCTTCTCCGTCATGTGGACGTGACACTGGCATGAGCCGGAGAAGACAGGGACGACTCGTGCGGAGATTCTGAAATATCCACGTCCAACCAACTGATAAGGAGGAATGCTCAGTGAAGTGCAATTCTCAATTTAAACCCACTGTCAGTTCAGTTTCACCCGGCAGAACTTAGAAACATGGCCCTGATGTCATCTCCTTTTTTTGTCGAGCTGGTACAAATGGAATCTCCATGTTGTCGGTGGCAGGAGAGTGGGCTCACAACTCATCGGACCAACACTTCCCGGAAGCAGCATGGAGGCTCCTTCCTGCACTTGCTCCTGTAATCAGCACAGGTACTGAAATTAATCTGGGTTAATTACTGATATCTCCACTGGTCCTGGCAACTTCAGTCATATGTGCTCTTATACACACAAGAACCTCTGCTCTTGCACACCCTTTATAACGTAACAGCCTGCTTTATAATGTATTTCAACATTCCTCTAATCAAAGTAATCGTCTCACGCTGCTTTGCATTGGCTCTCATCTGCCATAAACCTGAACACTGCACCAACTTGTCACTGTCCTGTTTTTGTTCCACACTGTCCACCAAAAACGTAACAATTCTTCCAGGTTTGGTATCTACAAGCATTGAAATTGCACGAGACTCATACTTCAAAGTAACAACTGAAATAATGACACACTCAAGCGTATCAGCAAGAGAAAAACTGACACACGCTTCCATGTAACCAGTCAAATAATGACACACTTTCAACCAACTAACATACTTATTTACTCACTTCAGACAGAATGCGTGTAATCGAAACAAACTAATCACGGAGCAAGAGTAATTCCGACAGACTGTTTCCATGCTGTACATCTCTATGACTCTATGACTCTATGTCGTATTAAAAGGCAGTGTTTTTGTGTGTTAGCGTGGTATGTTTTGTCTCTGCTTAGGGAGATGTAATGTCCCCCACTGCTAGCCCCCCAACGCTTCTGTAGTGGAAGTGGCAGAGGTTAGAAATCATCGAGGACTCAGTCACAGAGCGAGAGTGGGAGGGTAGCAGCTCACAGCACCAATTAATCTGACAGTACCAACAGTTCACTCGCATACAATCATAGAGTCGGTTTTGTAGAGAAGAATGTAATTTTACTGAAGTCCCTCAGCATGGAAATTGATTGTGTGGAGTAATGTTTATGGTTTCTCTGCAGTTTTTGATTGTTCTGTCTTTAGGCAGTATTCCGGAAACAGATTTTACATATGAAAGTGTATTTCCACTGCAATTGCATCTCGACCCACTGAGTGAAGCACTTTGAAAGAGGATGGAGATGAAGTTTATTGTACTTACTCTTTGCGATGTAATCTTTTGGTAGGATGAACACCAAAATGTGGGTTCTTCTTCCTGAATCACAAAAAGTTGGTTTACTGGTGCAGCAGATAATTATGAAGGCAAACGGAAGATTTTCTGTCATTAAAATACCGATACATAACCAAAGATACATGCAAACACAGATGCAGATAAACATACATGCATCCATAACTACACAGACTCAGCCTCAGCGCACACACACACACACACACAGAAACCGCGATGTTTTTAAGACAGAGATAGACATTTGCATATTGATTTGTTGATTTATATGGGGATCAGATATTATGCAGAAAATGCTCGAGAATGTTGCTGAGAAACATATCAGCCATTTCTGGACAACAGAGCGGACTTAGTTGGACAAGTAACCGAATTCTCTCTTTTTTTATACTCTGATGTCGATATGAGTTCCTAAAGGTGCCCTGAGATTCCAATGTTAATTCGAGCTGCTACAATTTTGATTGGAGTGTCAATGTTTACGTGGGACACGTTTGAAGGCCTGAGTGTTCTCTGTCTGTTCCTAATTGTTGCCTTTCTTTTTTCAAAAAAGTTCGTGATTTGCTTTGAGGTTAACACACTTTAAAAATAACGGGTCTTGCACTGAGATAAGGATGTCCATTTCTCCTTTGGACTGTGCTGTCTGTGGTGCTCCCATCCCCAGGAAAGAGTGAAGATTGTGCCATTGAGGAGATTCAAGACTGACTTCAACTTACCTTTGGACTTGGGGTCAATAATTATTGGGAAGGTTTGCTTAGCGACAATCAGATAAACAATGATCATTCTGAATGGTGCAACAGGCTCGAGGGACCAAATGGTCATCTGCTGCTTCTAATCCATGTGTTGTTCTCTCACTCAACCCCTCAACGCTTTTTCAGAGGAGAGAAAGGTCCTTTTCAACCACGCAGGATCATTACAATGAATCAGGAGCCGACTATCATTCCACTCTAATGAGTTATACAGGAATAGAATGAGGTAATTTAGCCCGTATTGTCATTACACAGCACATTTCAAAACAATTCAAACATGCTAAACTGCTGTCCGGAACCTTTGTTGATGATTTGGTTGTGGGTGCTGATTGATTCGCCGTTCAGTTAGCTCATCAACCAAGACCGTCATCCAATACATTGTCAAGTGGAGATAGAGGGTTTGCAATAGGATCTAGACATGGGAGGTAAGCCAACTTTCATCTGAAACAGTGTCCGGGCAATGTTGTTTCAGGGAAGCTTATGCTTTGATGTAATGACAAAATAATAATACATGGAGAGAGATCGCAGAATTTTAGGACAGAAAGCTTATAGAGTGTCCTGGAACATGATTCACATGAAATTAATCGGTAGTTGCAGCAGGTGATTAGAAAGATATATAGAATGATGTGCTTTTTGCCATGGAAACATTTTTGCTGCACCTAAGAAGTGCACTGCTGAGAGTACACCTGATATACTGCATGTAGTTTTTATCCTACATATTGAAACAGAAAACAGAATTGTTTTCCTCGATGTTTCATTGCTATAATGTGGAAATAGGCCATTCAGCACAAACAATTCAAATGAAATCTTTACGGAGCATCCCAATGAAAATAACTACTGAAACCCTGCCTTTATCATGACTAATCCAACTAACCCGCGCATATTGAAATTTTGGAAGGAAACTGGAGCACCTGCAGGAAACGCACGCAGACATAGGGAGAAAATGCAAGCTTATCGCAGACAGTCACCCGCGGCTGGAATACAGCCAAGGCCCCGGGGGTCAAGAAGCAGCAGTTCTAACAATTGAATAACGATGCCACCACGAAAAAATGGAGGCCCACAATGGATGTCTCTATTTGCACAGGGGACTAAAACTGGGGAATCAATTTTAAGAATGCAGTGCATTCATTTTAAAACAAATATTTCGAAATTATGAACAACCTGTTTTTTTTTTCTCGAAAATACATGGGCACACATACACGTCTTCAAATTTTAAAGTGAGGATATCTTTAAGGAAAAGGCAGAGAGTGCAACAGGACAATGATGCACTTACATGTAGTAGGGAATTGTGCTGGAGATATAGTCTGAAGAATTTTCAAGGAGACCTCATGGGGTCCAATTTGGGCTGAGGTAACATTATTTTATGCTTCAGCTTAGAAAAGGATCAAATGGAATCTTCCTGAGAAGGAATGGTATATTACTCGAACTTTCGTTGTTTATTCCTCTTCACAGCAAAACGTGAATACTCAAAGCTCTGAAGTCATTTTTACCACTGGTGGAGGATTCCTGTCAATGAGTCGTTGGAATTTCGCCATTGTCTGAAGCAAAATATATCCAGCCAAATCCACCTGTTCGAGGAAGAAATTCCATTCCTAACAGCTTGAGGATGCAGAATAACTTCCTGGAGCAGACTAATATGTCGGCAAACTCATGCTTCATTTTTTTTTTACCTTTGTCTTGAGTTGAACGATTATTTGGACAAAGGTCATGCATAATGATACTCTGTGCCTGCCTGTGTGTCTGTGTCTGTGTGTAATGTGGTACAGGCAGGAATGTTTGGCTGAGACAACAATCATTTCAGCCGAAATCTCAGTGCTGGTGAAACTAAATCAAAGAGTGTCTACTCCTCAGTCATAATGTCCCTCGCGTCTATTCGTCCCCTCCAATCTGCTAAACATGTGTAGCTGTTGACAACTTGCTCCTAGTACATATGAATTCGTCTACTATACAATACCTGTTGAAAGCCTTGCTGAAGTCCATGTGAACAACCTCTAATGCTCCACCTTCACCTATTTTCTTGGTAACATCCACAAATACGCAATCAGGTTTATGAGGCATGATTTTCCACATTATCCATTCTGAGTACCTCTAATCTCATCCTCAACTGAGGATTCCCCAGATCCATTGCCGTTAGTGTCCTCAGCAGGGTTCCGACCCATCTCCTGCACTTTCACGCTCAACCATTCTCTTCCCTCCGGCAATAACGATAGGATTCCCCTTGGAAGTCTTTACCATTTCACCAGTATCCACTTTCAGAAGACCATCAGCCGCCAATTACATTACCTCCAGCGAAATGCCATCACCACACACATATTGCCCTCCCCTCTTTTGTCCACTTTTTTCAGAGACTATTCCCACCGGGACTCCCTGGTGCACTCTTCTTTTACTCCTAACAGACACCCGATTCCACAGCTCCAACGCCGCTTCCCTTGCAAATGCTGCAGGTGCACCACTTGGGCCATCACAATTTTGTCCCTCGCTTCCAAAGATGTCCTGGGATACAGTTGATCAAATCTCTGGTATTTATTCGTGTTTATAACCTCTAAGACCACCAGCACTTCTTCGGTAAAGTAGCCTCTCATCAAAACATCCCTGTTAAGTTCCCTAGCATCCCTGTCTTTCTACACGGCAAATACTGATACAAAATATTCGTACCGGATATGACTCATTGAGCAGAAGCGAACTGTATTGCATTAGCAGACGGAGGTTGAGTCCTTGTGAAGAGTGATAACCTCGCTTGGCGAGGCGCTTTTGGACTGTATTGTTGAACAGTTAACTGCATTTCTCTGTTTTTTTTCCCACTGTTATAGAAGGACTGTAATGTTTTACATTTTGACTTTGTATTCTGTTTTTCTTTGCTTTGAACCAAGATTCCAACCCTCTGTAATTTTGCATCTAAGAAGGTGGCATAAGAGGTGAATTGTAAACTGCTAAATTTATGCACGTGAGGACGATTAAACTGATAAACCTAATAAACCCAACCCTTTATCCCTGTATTCTCACATAGATGGCTCTTTGAGTTTTAAGGGGCCCAATCGACTCCTGATTTCGTCTTTTGTCATTAATAGTCGAATCCTCTTACAAGGATGCCTTCCTTGAAGAAGCTCTCTTCCTCCCTATACAAAGATTTCAGTGAGTCCCTCTCTCACTGCACCCCCCAGGTCATCTCCTCTGCACAAACCACAACAAAACGACGGTTGGAGGAAGAACGCCTCATCTTCCGGCTAGGAACCCTCCAACCACAAGATTTCGGATTTCACCAGTTTCCTCATTTCCCCTCCCCCCACCCTGTCTCAGTCAAATCCATCAAATTCAGCACCGCCTTCCTAACCTGAGATCTTCTTCCCGACCTCTCCGCCCCCACCCCAGTCTGACCTATCACCCTCACCTTGACCTCTTTCCACCTATCACATTTCCGACGCCCCTCCCCCAAGTCCCTCCTCCCTACCTTTTATCTTAGCCTGCTGGACAAACTTTCCCCATTCCTGAAGAAGGGCTTATGCCCGAAACGTCGATTCTCCTGTTCCCTAGATGCTGCCTGACCTGCTGCGCTTTTCCAGCAACACATTTCCAGTTTTGTCATTAATACACTTGTAGACTCTCTTTGACTGAAGTGAAGTACAGAGCTGTGTCGGGTGTATAGAGGTGCTGCAGGAGTGTGCAGTCATATGGAGGGTTTTAGGGTCGGGATTAACATAATGAGGAAGCGAATATGAATGGCTTGGTGGAGGTGTCAGAGATAGCAAGGTGTGTAGGGGCTGCAGGAGGCTACTGAGATAGGGAGGGTATAGGAGCTGGAGGAGTTTAAAGAGAGAGGGAGGGCTGCAGGTGCTGTTGGAGGTTACAGAGATAAAGGGGTGTAGGGGCTGGAGGACGATACAAATGTAGGGAAGATTGTATGAACTGGAGGAGGACACAAAGATAGGGAAGAGTGTAGGGACGGGGGGAGTTTACAGATATGAGGACGTGTGTCGTGGCTGGCGGAGATTACACAGATAGAGAGGGATTTCGGGGTTTAATTAGATTAGATTGCATACAGTCTGGAAGCAGGCCTTTCGGCCGAACAAGTCTACAGCAACCCGCCGAAGCGCAACCTACCCAGACCCATTTCCCTACATATACCCCTTCACCTAACACTACGGGCAATTTTGTATAGCCAATTTACTTAACCTGCATATTTTTGGACTGTGGGAGGAAACCGGAGCACCCGGAGGAAACCCAAGTAGACACGGAGAGAATGTGCAAACTCCACACAGTCAGTCGCCTGAGGCGGGAATTGAACCCGGGTCTCTGGCGCTGTGAGACAGCAGTGCTAACCACTGCCGCACATTTGGAAGTTGTTGGAGGTTAAAGAGGTAGGGAGATCTGCCGGGACTGGTGGAGATTACAGATTTAGGGAAAGTTTTCGGGACTGTTAGAGGTTAACGACATACGGAGGGGTGTAGGGTCTGTTGGAGATTACAGAGAAAGATAGCATTGCAGGTTTTGAAGTACGTTACAGAGGTAGGGAATGAGTAGCGGCTGGAGGAGGCTACAGAGATATGGAAGTGTGTGGAAACTATTGAGAGAGGAATGTATGTCGGACTTGATCAGCTTACAGATATACAGAAAGTTGTTGGGTTTGGAGGAGGTGATAGAGATAAGGCGGAGTACTGGGGAAGAGGGTGTTTAGAGGCATAGGGAGATGCATTGGATATGGAGGAGGTTACAGAGATAGAGATGACTGTATGGGAGAAGGTTACAAAGATAAGGACAGATGCAGAGGCTGGAGGAGATAGGCAGGGTAGGAGGGGTGGATTGAGTTTACAGAGATAGGGAGGTGTGTGCGGATAGAATGTTAGAGAGGTACAAAGGATGTCGAGGCTCGGGAGTGTAACAGAGATACGGAGGAGTGGCGGGGTTTGTGGAGTTTACACAGATTGGGAGGGATTTAGAGGCAGGTGGAACTTACAGAGATAGGGAAGAGGGTAGGAGCTGGAGGAGTTATGCAGTGGCTGCTGGAGTTTAAAGCGAAAGGGAGGCTGGCAGAGGTTATTGATACAGGGTTGGAGCATTTCACAGAGTTGTGGGGTGGGTTGCAGAGACTGAGGGAGAAAACAGAAATTAGGATGCGTGTAGGGGCTGGAGGAGGTTATTAAAATACGGAGGGATGTTGGGTCTGGCGGGGGTTACATAGACCGGGAGAGATGACGGGGCTGGTGGAGATCTGTTAAATAGCTAGGGATGCCGGGATATGGATGTTGCAGGGATAGTGAGAGTTGTAGGGTCTGGAGTAGGTTAGTCAGATTGGGAGGGCAGTCGTGTCTGTCGATTAGAGAGATAGGGAAAGTGAAGGCGGCGTGAAGAGGTTACAGACACAGCGAGGGTGAAGGGGCTGTGGGAGGTTAAAGAGATAGGGAGGGTGGTAGGGTCTTGAGGAAGTCAGAGGGATAGGGAAGGATGTAGGATTGGGGTTTAGAGAGACAGGGAGTGATGTGGCATCTGGAGGATGGAAAGATAGGAAGATTGAAGGGGCTGGAATATTTTACAGAGATAACGAGTGGTGTAGGGCCTGAAGGAGGTTAGTGAGATAAAGAGGGACGTAGGATCTGGAGGAGTTGAAGAGGTAGAATGGGTGTAGGGCTTGAAGTGGTTAGATTGATAAAGAAAGCTGAAGGGCCTGGGGGTTGTTTAAGAGATAGGACGGCTGAAGGAGTCGGACAAGGTTAAACAGACTAGTAAGAGCGTAGCACAAAGGAAGTGGTAGGGGAATTAGGGAGAGGTATAAATACTGGATGAGTTTACAATGACGGATAGGGCTGTCATAGATGATGAAAATTATGGCGGTAAGGTGGGTCACGGCGACAAAGATGGTTATGGCTGGTGGTGATGGCAGGGATACAGAGGGCCAGTTAAAAAAACATAATTCCAGAATGACGTGATGGAGAAAAAATTGTGGAACGATGTCATATACATTGGCATCAAGCAGCATTTCCTCAGCACCAACCTGCTGACGAAAGCTCAGTTTGGGCCCTGCCAGAGCCATTCATTCAGTGACATAATTGTATCTTTGGTTTAAAGATGGAAAACAAATATAAACAAATAACTGAATTCTAGAGATTGGGCGAGAGTGACTTCAGTTAGCATCATCATAACTACGTTTGACTAAGTGTGGTATCAAGAATTAATAGCAAAACTGAAGCAAATGGGCATCAGGGATACCTGTGCACTCGTTGAAGTTACACCTGTTATAAAGGAAGATTGTTGGAATTAGTGTAGAGCTGTTCTCTCAGCTACAGGACAGTTCCAGGACAGCAGTTCCTCGAGGAGGTGTTTCTGGGTAAGTCTGTCGAACAGAAATGGAAACGTAAGGCAGCATACTCCTACGGGATGATAGGGTTGTTTGTCGTTCGACAGAGACGATTGGTGGTAGTTTAACTGGGCAGTCATCATTCCTCAGTTTGGGGCAAGATTGAGTAGGACAGTCGTTCACAGTCACTACAGTCAGTGCAGGAATTGAACCAACGTTGTTGGCATTATTCTATAGTACAAACTAGCAGTCCCAATGATTGATTAAAACAAGTCCGCACTGAACTCCTTCGGGCAGATATTTTAATATTAATCTGTTCAGATCTGTTGTTACACACCTTTGGAGCAGATGGAACTTGAAGCAAGTTTCCTGACTCCATGAGAAAGACACTGTCAAAAAGTTATAAGAGTGTTCTCTGCCCGAGGCCCAACAATCGTCAGCTGTGTCATAAAGTCACAAGTGGAGGTGATCGCCAATGATTGGACAATATTCACAATTTGACAATGTTCGCGATTACACAGATATGCCAAATATGCATGTGTGCTTAAAAGGGGCAAATAACGTTTGCAGTATGCACGGGACGGAAACAGATCACGTTTACCATAACAGAATTGGACCATATCCTCCAACATTTCATGACATCACCATCACCGAACTCGCAAACTTTCAATATCCCAGAGATTAACATTAACCCGAACTGAACAGACCATATAAATCCATTGCCAATCCTGTAAATAGCTCATGCCTGAAACGTCTGCTCTCCTGCGTCTCGGATGCTGCTTGACTTGATGTGCTTTTCCAGGGCCACACGTTTCGACCCATATAAGTTCACTGGCTACAAGAATATGTCAACCGCTCGGAATTGTAGAGTAATAACTCACTTCAAGATTTCTGAATTCTTGCGCACCATCTATAAGATACAAGTTGAATGTGTGTGCGACTTCATTTCTCCGACTGCAGATTCAAACTATTCACTGACACTAATGAGCAGCAATGCCTGCCATCTACAGAGTTCTCTGTAGAAATTTGCCAAGGCTCCTGACAGAGTATGTCTGTAACCACGATCATCAAGAAGGACAAATGCAACAGATATATGTTCAAATTCAATTCCAAGCTATCTACCATACTGATTTGGAAATATATTGGTGTTCCTTCTGCGTCACTGTTTCGAGTTCCCTCCCTAACGGCATTGTACGTCTACCTACGTCACATAGATGGCAGCGGTTCAATGTGGCAGCTCACCCCCAACTGTTGAAGGGCAACAACGGACGGGCTAACCACTTTGCATGAATATATTAAAATGAAAAAGCATTATCCAAACGTGCCCAACACTGGGCACTGAGTTTTTTTTTGAGCTCAGGCTGTTTCGGACGAATCAGTACCTTTCCTATTGTGAACAGCTGAAGGGATTTGCTGTTTGAAACAATCTGTCAGTCTTTCAGAGGTCTGGCCTACATACCAAGCATCATACAGACACTGATATTCACATACCACATTATTGAGCTGTGGGATAGTTAGAGGCAATTGAAAATATACTCACATCTGACTACAGAATTTTTCCACACAAAGTATTATTGTTGCCATGAAAATGATTATGTGTGAATGCTAGCACACAATATTAATACGAGGGAATATAACTACATTTTCAAAGTTCTTGTACTAAATAATAGTTTGATTTTGGATGCGGTAACGTGACTCATCGTTTCAAAGCCCCTCACTGTTAGTTGTGCACTGTTTTCATCCTACTGTTTTCAGAAAAGTGAACTGAATAAATGGGTTGACTTTGTGCTCCTTGGAAAATCGAAAAGTATGTATTGTCAAAGAATGTTGAACCTTCGGTAAAGACCAATATTCTTAATCTTCAGATAAATGCTGAAAATAGTTACATAGAAAATTCCAGCTCAAAACACATGCGAGGATGTTGGGCTGGGATCATTTTGGCCATCAATGGAGCTGCACAATTCAGGTTGGATACTGACGTTATGGAGCTGTCATGCACTGAATATGGTTTATGAGCGATTCAATGTATGGCGCCGTGTACTGCAGGAGACCATTGTATTTATACCTCCTTTATTCAGGATCGGATCCAAGATGCAGAATTAGAGTTGAGGTGGCACGCCAGAAGAGATAAATTTACAGGACAAACTTGTTGTCAGTTGATACTTACAAACGTTTAACTGCGTTTGGACCAGCAATGAGGCCTGTGCTCGTCCATTGTTTAGTCTTGCCCACACATTTCCCTGTTGCTCATTTATGACTTGAGCTGGTCTTTTCTGATGGATTGTGTGAATAACTGTCCAGTCCCAGTTTTGAATCTCAATGGACAGACTTTATAGATGTGCAGTATTGTGGACGTAGTGGTGTGTCCCAGTAATAGTGTGCCTGAATTCAGACATTTTTTTAAAAGCCATTTTCAACAGATTTGCTAACGGTGTGTTTTCTCATCTGAACATGAATCCGCTGTTCACTACTGTCATCGAACTGCGTAATATTTAGATGTGTCCACTTCAGTTGCTATCAAATGAAAAACAATAGTGTTTGGTTTATTTTAATACATGTAAGAAATAAACTTTTATTAACTTTTCATTGTACAAAATATACAAAAAGTAAAAGTGCCCTTTCATAAATTTCCCACAAACTAATCAAGCAGCAGTCAGTCATTGTCCTTAAAGCAGGATTTTGTGAACAGAATTACGTCCCAAGCAACATCACAATAAAACATAAAACATAGAACAATAGAGTGCTCAACAGTCCCTTCGGCCCTCAATGTTGTACTGAACTGTCAACTAATCGAAGCCCATCTCCCGACATGATTCAATCATCGTCCATATGTTTATCCAAGGACTGTTTAAATGCCCCTAGTGAAGCTGAGTTAACTGAATTGGCTGGCATGATATTTCACGATTTTACCATGGTGTGAGTAAAGAATCTGCCTCTGACATCTATCTTAAATCTACCACACTTCAAGTTGCAGCTATGCCCCCTCGTAAATGATGATGACATCATCCTAGGGAAAACACTATCACTGTCCACCCTATGTAATCCTCTGACAATTTGGAATGTCTCAATTAAATCCATTCTTAGTCTTCTTTTCTCCAATTTGTACAGAACCAAGTCCATCAGCTTTTCCTCAAAAGACCTTTGCTCCAGTCTAGGCAACATCCTGGTAATTCTCCTCTGCAACTTTTCCAATGCTTCCACACGTTTCCTGTAATGGGCCGAGCAGAAACTGTACTCAATATTACAAGTGTAGAGTTGCAGCATGACATCACGACCCCAGAACTCAATCCATCTACCAATAAAACCTAACACACAGTATGCTTTCTTAACTGTACTATCAACATTGGTGACAACTTTAAGCGATTTATGTTCATTGAAACCAAGACCCATCTGCACATCCACACAACCGAGAAACTTACCATTGACACAGTAGTCTGCCTTCCTGTTATTATTCCCAAAATCAATCACCTCACATTTATCTGCATTGATCTCCATTTGCCACGTCTCAGCCCAATTCTGCAGTTTATCCAAGTCCCTCTGCTATCTGCAACATTCTTCCAAACTGTCCACCACTCCACCGACTTTAGCGTCATCTGCAATCTTACTCAGCCATCCACTGATGTCTGTGTCCAAGTCACTTATAAAAATGACAAGCAACTGTGGTCCGAAAACAAATCATTGTGTCACATTCTAGTAACCGATTTCCAGTCTGAATATTTTCCATCAACCACCACTCGCTGCCTTCTTCCAGAAAGTGAATTTCTAATCCAGAACTCTAAATCGCGCTCAATCCCATGCCTCTGCATTTTCTCCATCAGCCTACAATGTGGAAGCTTATGAAAGGTGTTACTGATGTCCATGTACAGCATGTCAAATGCCCTACCCTCATCTACATGCTTGGTCACCTTCTCATATAAGTCAGTGAGGTTTGTGAAACACAACCTACCTTTGACGAAGCCACGTTGACTATCTCCAATCAAATTGTTGATTGCGTGATGGTAATAAATCCTGTCTCTTATAATCCTTTACAACACTTTTCCGATAACATACATAAAGCTCATTGGTCTATAATTAAGTTGGTCATCTCTTCTGCCCTTCTTGAACAAGGGCACAATATTTGCAATCCTCCCGTCCTCTGGTACTAATCCTGTAGACAATGACGACTAAAAGATCAAGGCCAAAGGCTTGGCTTTCGCCACAACAACTTCTCAGAGAACCCTCGGATAAAACCAATCTGACCCAGATGACTTACCTACTTTCACACGTCCTGGATTGGCAACACCTCCTCCTTTCAAACCTCAATCCCTTACCGTCTAATAGCCCGTATCTCAGTCTTCTGCGCCACAATATCCTTCTATTCCTGAGTGAAAGCTGTTGAGAAGTATTCGTTTCGTACATCTATGCTCCCCACAGAGTCCACACAGAACTTCCCACTTCTGTTTATGACTGGTCCTATTTCTACCCCCGTCATCCTTTTATTCCTCACATATCAATATAATGCTTTAGTGTTCGCTTTGTACCTGCTAAGGTATATTTTGTCCCCTCTTCTTCTTCTTAACTCTCTCTCTTTGAATCCTTCCATCTAATATGTAACTCGCCATCGCCTCATCTGAATCATCATGTCTCAACATCACATGAACCTCCCTCTTCCGCTTAAAAAGAGATAAATTTCTTCAGTAAACCACAGTTCCCTTACCATGTCACTTCCTCCCTGTCTGACAGGGACATACCTATCAAGAACACATAATACCCCTTCTTTGAACCAGCTCCACTTTTCGATTGTCCCCATCCCCTGAATTTTTCTACAGCACTCTAGGCCTCCTAAGTCTTGCCTCATCATATTAATATTCCCCCTTCCCGTCAATAACTCCTGCCCTGTGGCATGTACCTATCCCTTTCCATCGCTAAACTAAACACAACCGAATGATCTTAACTCATTCCAAAGAGTTCACCTTCCACTAAATCAAACATCTGGCCTCGTTTATTACCAAGCACCAAATCCAATCTGGCTTCCCCTTTTCTCGGCCCTTCGACATACTGTGTCATGCAACCCTCCTGCCGATCCATCCGACTTCCTAGCGTTAGTCCATTTCTAGTCTATCTTGTCCCCAATAATGACAACTTCGTTCCTTTCACTCCAACCCAGAATCGTTTTCAAATCCTCTCCTCCACATCCCTGGAACTTTGTGGAGGCTTATGAATAACTTCCAATACTGTGATCTCTCTTGTTTCTAAAATCAGCCCATCTCACCTCAGTAGACGAGTCAAAAGGTCTTTCAGGCACCGTTAGAATGTCCTTTAGAAACAAAGCCGCACCTCCTCCCACCCCTCCTTGTAACACTTGCCGTGAAATTAATGAAAGATCTGAACCCTCAAAACTGCAGCCTGCTCTCTCCATGTCTCCGAATTGGTCACAACATCAAAGTTGCAGGTATCTATCCATGCTGCAAGCACACCTTCATAGCGCTGACGTAGACACTCTTCAAACCAGCTTGCGAGCTGCCAGCACAGTCCCGTGACCGTGAAATGCTGTCCATGTCCTCCCTACACTCAGCTTCCCGTGCAGTGGAACTACACCACAGGTTCCCATCCCTCGCATGAGCCAGTTTCAACCCACCCAAATAACACTGGTAAGTTTCCCACCCAGGATATCAGTACCCCTCTGGTTTAGGTGATGACCGTCCAGTTTGTAGAAGACCCACATTCCCCAGAATAAACTACAATTATCCAGATACTGGAAACACTCCTTCGTGCACCATTCCTTGAGCCACCCATTCAACTGATATCTCCCACTGTTCCTCGCCTCGCTTGCATGTGGCAAGAGTAACAAACGAGAAATAACAGCTCTGTTTGTTATATGTTCTATGTTCCACGATTTTTTGCAGATATTAGGAGGAAGGTGTAAAGTAGACGTCATAGGTAGGTTCTTTGCGCAGCGCGTAGTGAATGCATGGAATGCGTTGCCAGCTGTGGTGGTGGAAGCAGTGTCATTGGGGGATTTTAACCGATTGATGGACTGAGTTGAATGGTGCATACGTTAAGTTACTATATTTTACATTAGGTTAAATGTAAACACAACATCTTGGCCAAATGGCCGGTTCTGTGCCGTACGTTCCTATGTTCTATGTTCTATTTATAATCCCACAATCAATGGTTTAGATCTATCCCTGCTGTCCTGTCATATGTAGTTTTCAAAGATCGTGGACAATGAAAGCGACCATTGGAGGTGGAGGCTGCTCTCCAAAAATGACATCCCCAGTTACGGGGGAGCCCAACACATCAGGGAAAATTTAAAGCTGCTGCATTTGTAACAATCTTCAGCCAGAGGGGCTGAGAAGATGATCCATTTCGTCCTCTTCCAATAGGCGACAAACTTCAGATATTCTATTCATTCCACACAATGTCAAGAAATAGTTGTTGATACTGAAAACTGTGATTTCAGTCCGGGGATTGTCACACCTCTAGCCAAACAGTTCCGTTCCAGCAAGAACACTGACACCTACTAAAAATATGATAAGCTGCCGAGGTATGACCTCCAAACAAAAACCAGGATAGTTGGATTGCAGGCAGACACTGGCCCATCTTTTTCGATCTACATTGAAATGCGAAGGAAGTGTCAGCAATAATGTGATCAGTCAGCAGTAAGCTGCACAGTGTCATTCAGGCAGTGCCCCGTCAGGCTCACTCAGCTCCTGACCACATGGCAAGGTCAGTTCAAAACAGTGGAATTGCAAAGGGGCAGTGAGAGTAATTACACTTAATATGAAGGAACCATGTAACTGTGTGTGACAATAGGAGCCAAAGTCAAGTTAGATCCGATCGGAATCTGGCAGAGATACACTCCTGGAAAGAATTATCATGAGAGAAAATGTTCAAATGCATCGAAACTTGCAAAACATCAAGGTTTCCTCTGAGAAATAACAAGTCATGTTCATGCCACACAAATATTAGAAAAGTACGACAATAAAGAACCAAACCATCAGTCTTTGAGTTTCAATAGCATTACTATGACTGAGTCATCAACAGGGTATTTATCATCAACGTGGGTTCTACCATTGCCAAGAAATTGCCCTTGGATATCCACATAAATAATACAATCTTCGAGAGAATTTCAGAGGCCTGCAATTCTGCAATGACTATCTCACCTGCAGACTCTCTAAAACCTATGAGAGACTGCATCTCAGGAATAACCCAGGACAAAACCAGCCCAACTAATTGCTGTCATTTCCACGATCATCTCTCCCTTCCACCACTGATGCTCAGTAGGAGCAGTGAAAACCATCGACAAGATTCATTGCATCAAGGCCTATTAGACAACACCTTCTAAACCCACTGTCATCTAGAACAACAAAGGCAACAGGTACTTTGGAAAACCAGTTGTCTGCAAGCTCGCTTCTTCATATGGTCAGATGGAATGAGGTTTGCTCGGGAGTTGATAATTCTCAACTTCTCAGAGCACAAAACCAGTCCAAACGCGTCAAGACCTGGACGAAAGTTAGGCTTGGGCTGACTTTTGACAAGTAATATTCGTGCCACACAAATATTAGCCAATAAGCATCATAACCAATATCACCATCGCTATTTAATATCCAAAGACAGTACCATTTCTGAATCCATTGGCACTAGCATTCTCAGGTTCATCCAAGACCATCAGGATCAAGAAGTGTTTATGCCCGAAGCGCGGATTCTCCTGCTCCTCTGATGCTGCCTGACTTGCTGTGCATTTCCAGCATCACACTCTCGACGTTACTAAATTTTATTCTGTTTTGCCAAATCGTGTCTGGCATCTCCGAGATTCAAGTCAGGAATATGATGGAATAATCTCCATTTGTCTGAATGACTGTAGTTCCAATAGTACTCAAACAGTTTGACACGATTCAAGACTACGCAGCCAATTGAATGGTCCCCATCAACAATCACATCCTCTCTCCACGACCGACACTTACCCGCAGTTGCGAGTGCCATAATATTTCTTCGAGAGCACCATCCACACTCATTACCACTGTCATCTGGAAAAGACAGTGCAGTATTCACGGAATAGTGATTGTCATGCATGTGATTCTAACGTAAGTACTGTAAAGGACAAAGCTGGACGAAGAATTAGAGTCCTGGTATGTCCCAGTCTCATTTTATTAAGCTTTGATGAGATTTCATTCAAGTGAACAGGAAACAATAACGCGAGGATAAATCAGGATCAGGGAAGTAGCAGATATTCTGACGGGAGAACACAATGTTTCCAAGAAAATATGTGCTCACACAGTAAATATGGTCAACCTGCTAAATCTAGAGCTCTGTGGAAGTCTAGCAAATCACAGGCAGAACAGGAGACCTTACATCAGATTATGGGAACTCAAAACTACAGAAAACCCTGTGGCATGTGGAATGTGAAGGGGTGGGATCCAAAATGAAATTAAAGACCAAATGGTGTGTATGACATGATGGTGGCAAGAAACGTCAAGCAATTTTTAACAGATTTCTTTCAAATGCAGAGAACGAAAATATGTAAGGACCATAAACAGAATACATTATAAACCATTTACTAGCAGGTGTGTGGTTGTAATAAGTTTGTATATGGTTCTGAGTTTGAATTGAACCTTCAAGGTACATCACCAATGTGAGCTATCGTGAGGAATCAGTGAGGATTTTCTGAGAACCCACCAGACATTTCTGGATGTTACTGCATTTAAAAATATAAGATCTAGTCATAGAGATAGGATGGTAAGGGTGGCAAGATTTGGAAATCCCTGATGACAAGAGCAATTATGAGTTCAGTCAAGAACAGTAAGGAACCACATCTAAAAGTTTGGAAACGGAAGACAGTTGAAGGCCTCGAAAAACATTAAAAAAAAACACACAGCAAATGCATAAGAAGGCGTTAGGAGGGCTAAAAGGCAACGTGATGTGTCTTTGACAGACAGGATTAAGAAAATCCAAAATCAGATAATCACGATTAAGAGGGTAGCTAGTGAAAGCGTAGTCGACTCAACGGCAAAGGACGGAGTTAATGCATGGAGCTGGAGGAAGTGTGTGAAGTCCTTTAGGAATATTTTTCACCTGCATTGAAAAAAAGAATAAGGACAGGGTTCATGGTCAGTCGAGAAAAGGAGATGGAGATATTCCAGAGCATTTCAATATTAAAAAACTGAGGATGTTCTGTGGGTTTCGAAAAAAGCATTAATGTAAACAGGTCTCCAGTATATGATGTGTTTAATCCCAGAATACCGAGGGAAGGGAGGGAATAAATTGCAGAGGTCTTGTGCACCCTTGTTGTATCCTCTTCAGTCACAAGAGAGGTTCTAGAGAACTGGAGAATAGCTCATGTATTTTCCTTAGTTGAAGAAGGCTAAAAGGGTTAATGCAAGAAATTTCCAAAAAAAAAAATCCAGTGAGCCGATCGTCAGTGGAAGGGAAATTGTTGGAGATTCAGAGATAAATAACTCACGCACATTTGGAAAAATAAGGGCTTATTAGCGAAGGTCAACGTGGCTTTGCGTGGGAAAATTGTGTCTCATAAATTTGATTGTTTATTTTGCAAAAGTCAGAAAGGTGATTGATGAATTTATGGCCATTTTGAGGATGTTTGCCATATTGAACTTAGCAAGGCCTTTATATGCTTCCTTATGGCAGGCATATACAGAAGGTGTAGTCAAATTAGATCAGTGGTCAGTCAGTAAGATGGATGCAGAACTGCTTGGTCATACCAGACAGAAGAGTATTGAAAGTGTGTTTTAGTGACTGTAGATCTGAGAATAGATTTGGAGAGTTGCGGATCGTCAGGATGATTGGCAGAGTTACAGCAGAATACAGGTAGGCTGGACGCTGGCATAGAGAGAATGCAGATTTAATTTAATCTGGACAATTGCGAGGTGAGGCATTGTGCAAGGTCTGCTGCAGAAGAGAAACATATAATAAATTGAATAACTCTAAGTTGCTTCAAAATCCGACGGGATCGACGCATACAAGCTGCAGTTCTCTGAAATTGGAACTTAATTCACCAGTGTGAACAGTGTGATCAAGAAGGCCTATCGCATGTGTGCACAGAGCCATCAGAGCACACGGTATAAAAATTGGCATCTCATGTTGCAGCTGAATGCAACATTACTTCGGCCACTTTGGAATATTATGGACAGGATCGGTTACACGATCAGAAAAAGGATTTAGAGGTGTGGGAGATGGCCTGTAAAACGTTTACCGGTATGTTCTCTGGTTTGGAGGCTATTGGGCGTGAGGAATAATTGAGCAAGCTTGGTTTGTTTTCAGTTCGACATCAGTGGCTCAGGGGCTACCTGATCTAGGTTTACAAAATTATGTGAGATGTGGATACAATAGATTTTTTTTTTAGATTCTCTACAGTGTGGAAACAGGCCGTTCGGTCCAACCAGTCGTTCTCAGAGTCTTTTTCCCAGGGTAGAAATATCAATTACTGGAGCCATAGATTGTAACTACAAAGGGGAAAGTTTGAAAATGCAATGAGAAGGAAGTTTTTTTCCCCTGTGCCAGACAGAATGTGAAAATGGTCTGATAGATGAGATTGTAGGAGAAGATACAGAAGCAACAATTAAGAGGTATCTTGAAACATAGATGTCTAAGGAGTGAATGGAAAGATAGAGAAATTTTCACAACTGGTAAAAGACATCATGTGCCATTGCAGGCTTGATAGGCCGAAGACCCTGTTCCTATGCTGTATTGTTTTTAAGACGAGATTTCAGCAAGGTCATGGCCAATTGCTGACTGAATCATTATAGATGATCAACAGTCACATTAATGTTGATCTTACCTCATCATTTTGCCGTTTCATGTTGTCCCGATTCCCGATTTCCGATGCCCATATCATTCGAAGCAAACAATCAGAAATAGAGTGTGGCTGCACGTTCTTCATTTTTATTCTTGGCCCCAGAGGGTGAGTGAACGATCGCCCATGTGCACAGAGACATGATTTTTCGGTTTTCTCTTGAACAGCAGATTATTCAGGAATTATATAGTCACATTCAAGGAGCTGCATCCAAGTAGGGCAAGAACTATATTGATTGGATGACCGTTACAATCAGCAAGCATCAACAGTAAAGATTAAGCCATCTATCGTTATACAATGAATGTTCTTAATCTTGTTACCTGGCTTCACATAATTAATGTTTTTCAAATTGTTAACTGGTTTCACAAACTGAATGCATTTACGCCTTTTAAATGGCTTTATATAATGATGTTTTTCCCCTTGTTAACTGGTTTATCATGATGAGTTCTTTTCCACCTCGTTGACCAGTACCCTTGCCTCCAGCACATCATTGTTTTCCTCAAGTTCTTACATGGTCAAAGTCATGCTTGCTTAGCCTTTGTCTCACAAAACTCAAAACGCTTTCCCTACCTGCTCATACCTTATATACCTTTTCATACACTCCTTTAATCATTTCATGATAATCACCTTGATGGCATTACTAGTTATTATGAGAATCTGACAGCCAACATTTAAGCAAGTTATTGACACACAGCGCGCAATGATTATAACAACAACATTCATTCATCCGTTACTTTGAATCGAATTTGAAGACTTCTATGTGGGAAAAACATTCACCAGTAAAGTTCTTAATTCCACAGTCCTTAATGACCACTCCAATCTTCTCTAAGTCAAGAGAAAACAAACCTTTTCTCTCAACCCTGCTCCAGTAAAGTTAAGCCTAAAAACAAAATTAAGTGGGTCCTTGCATCACTCCTCAGAACCATCTGAATTCTTGGATAAGGGCAGTTAAATACTTAACAAAACTGACGAGGCTTCCATCCTTCCGAGATGCTTCAGATGGAGGATACCAGCGCATCTGAGTGTACCCTGCAGCAGCTGCAGCTGCAGACGAGGTGAATGCTGCATTCTATGCTGTATCTGTTCCCGCTTGGCTGTTAAATGGAACAAAGCTAACTGGCTCTTCTGTTGATAGCTTGACCAGTGAACCTTCATGACCCGTCAATTAGCGAGAGAAAAGATAAAACTCACGTTTTTAATGCCCAGAGCAAGACCAAGGACAAAACACGCACCAACGTTCTCTTCATTTTTGCGACTTTCTTCATTTTTTTGCTCATGACTGGGGATCAGATTGAATCAATTGGATCGGGCTGTGGAGGGATGGACGGTGGTCTGAAGGCGGACTTAACATGTGAATGGAGACACTCTGGAGACGATGTTAGCTGCTGAACGTATCTTTGTATTTCCTCTCATTTCTTCCTTGCCAAGATAATTATCAGTATGAAGACAGTCACACATTTAAATACAGTAATTTGCGTCTGCCTAATTCAAAATGCTTTGAATTCCTTAAGTCTGTTATTCTGTTCACTATTTATGGAATTTTTAAGTTTCATTCAATGAATATACTTCTAAATTGTAGTGCCTAAACAATTAAGTAAATTATAATCAACCATCAATTATCCGAAAATCAGGTGACAGCATTAAGGTTATCAAAATGATTTTCCTTTAATAAATTGATACCTGTCTAATATGAAAGCTGTTAGGAAAAGTATTTCAAAAGTATATAACAGCAAGAAAACATGAAAGTTGTTCCTGTGCTTTAACAATTGAAGAGGCAGTTTCAGTTCAAATTTAAATATCAAATATTCATTGGAAACAAATACAAAATATTTTAAAATATGGTGTCCTAGTGAAACTGCTCAAATAAAACATTCGGAATTATTGTGGCAACTTTGGTAGAGACCAACGTTCTTTGAATTTGGAACATAAAAGGGCCAAATGAAGTCTTAACAATAATTAACAGAACTGAAACTTCTCAGCCTTAAGATCGAATATTCTCAGAAAACATTAAAATCGAAATGCAATCTTCAGATTGTGAACACTCTGCATTAAAAATACAGCAGCGAAGGAAATTTAATACAGTGCGATCATCTGCTTCAAGCATGACCACTGACCAACTTTTTTTTTGAACAGGCATTACAGAATTTAAAACAAATCAAGTGTTTAATCCAGTCGCTTTAAGGTTACAAGTCTAATAATTTTAAAATACATAATGTTATAAAATTCCAATAAAAAAACAAATCTGCCTCATTACATATCCCACAAAGCACACTGAATTGAGATCCTGATTCAAAGAAGATGTAACAATTACTTAAAAAGATTTTCAAAACCACTATGTAAGCAAACCAAAATTTATAAACATCGAATAATCTCATCATGGATCAATTTACATTTGCAACCCAAATTTTCCTGCAACCTTAATTTACGTGCTTCTCGTTTTTTTTAGTGTTTGCATCCTCTCACTGATGTTATACTTAGGAAAAGCTAAAACCCTTGCAGCGGAACATATGGTGCCACAGTCCAAGCCACTCTCTTGCCTCAGACCAGAGACTCGCAGAGCCTTAAATTTCACCACTGGGCGACATTAACCCCCTTTCGCACTTTACTCATCATGGGCTCTCGAATCCCAATTAAACACAGCGGACTTGACAACCTTCCCCACCCCCAATAGCGCGCAGTGGACTTGAACCTCACTTAAACTCAAAGGACTCAAACCTCTGTTTGTCAGCGCACTTACTGATCTGTGTCTCTCGACTGAACTGATTACCGTTCGAGGATTCTGTAGAGTGAAGAGCAGTTGAACGAGGGGACAGTTTCCGACATACAGGAATATCGAGAGGGACCAAAGTTTAAAGGCTTTCTTTGTGGTCCTTTCCGGCTCGAGGTACAATGTTCGAGACGATGGTTGACAGCATCCAGTCAGTTGGATCCTGCTGACTACTCTCATATTGTCGTACTGTTTCCCTCTCCCGTATCAGACGAAGCTAACTCTCACAGACACAATATGGCTTTACCTCCTTCATCTTTATTCCTGGTCCTGCACAGAGACATGAGTTCTTGGAATGATCGAAAAGCAGATTTTTAAGGTCTTATACAGTCACATACAGGGAGTAGTATCCAAATAAGGCAACAACTATATTTACTGCGTGGCCGTTACAATCAGCGAGCATCAACAGTAATTCATCTGGCGTTATGCAATAAACGTTCTTAACCTTGTCAACTGGTTTCATATTATGAAGGCTTTAAAACTTGTTAACTGGCTTTACATAACGATTTTTTAAACCAATTAACCCACTATCTTTGCCTCCAGCAACTCATTGTATAATGCAAGTTCTTATCGATTCAAAGACATGCGAGCTGAGCCTTTATCTCACACAACCTAAATGTATCTCTTTCCCTACATGATCATATCTCATACACCTTCTCAACATCCTCCCACTCACTGTGGTTAAACTCAATATGGAGAATTTCACATGTAATTCAGACCTGGTAACTAGTAACTCCATGTCGCCTCTGTCGCCTGCGGCATTCTATCTTGGACACAAACGTCTCAGGGGACACTGCACAGACAGAAAGTGCATGTACTCCACACTCACCAATGCTGACATCTGTCACATGCCAGCCTTACCGTAAAATCGCAGCACATCTCCGACTAACTTACAGTACGATTTTGTAGTTCAATGCTGCAGCTTAGAGTGTACTGACAAGTATCATTGTAATGCTGCTGCAAGAGAACTGTTGTCATAGACACACACCCAGCTCATGGACTGTTCCTGTGGGCTACTCACTGCGTGTTTTTATACACCTAACTTTGAGCTGACCTGAATTCTCACAGAATTATTGCCTTGCCTCACCCTGCCTTTATCAGTGTTTCCCGTCAGCCAAAGCTAGCAGGCTCACACGCCTGCTGTGTTGTCTTGTTCTTTACCACAGACACAAAACCAGGAAGCTTTCCATTATTGCCAACAGTCAGTCAAGGTGCCTAGCACAGTGAGTCAAGAAAAATCTCAAATACTAGTCTGGGAGCTGGAACACGGTCAGTAAGCCTCGCGTGTTGTTGGGATTAGGTTCGTTCCCCTCTTAGTAGTGAGGACCTGAACGTTGAGCATTCCCCTATCCCTGTTGGCTCTTTCTACCGTACTCTGGAATGTGAGAATTACCAAGTGGCATTAAGGATGATGGAGATTGTTGGCACAGCGTTTAGTGTGTGGAAGCGTGGCGAGGTGACCTGAATAGGAAGCAAAGACTCCAGGCAGATTTGGGGAGAGGGACACAGAAGAGGTTAGAGAGGAGAGGAGAGAAGGTATTGCATTCAGTGAGAATGGGAGAACAAGAGCCTTGCTGGGAATTGGGTGTAGTGACAGAGGTAGGGTAAGTGAGGTTCACACAATGCAGGTGGTCGATTGGAGGGGAGAAGGTCATTGACCTTCTTCCTTCACTGCTGGGCATTCACCCAAAATGCTGGCACCTCACTGACTCAGGGACTAAACTCATGCCAAGCTGGAAGGGTCTGGTGTCATGGTTTACTCTGCCATCCCAGCAGGGAGATATGGTCCCTCTCATGCACAATGCCATCCACAAGAATCTCAGGAGCTTGGACACAAAGTGGGCCCCAGTTTGTCCCCCTCTGCCAAGTCCAGGGCAGGTTCAGATTGAAAATCCAAGAGAGTAATGAATTTTTAACGATGGCTGCTGTAACAGAGAGGCCGTTTCCGTTCTGCGATATCCAGGCAGTGGGCAGTCGTTATACTGAAGGAAAAATAATTGAACGAGTGTCAAATGGGAGGAGGACCCTCCGGCAGGAAAGATAGTTAATGAGGCAGGTTGGGGATGACATCATGAGAAACTTTGTTCCAACATTCGGAGAGCAACACGAAAACAAATTAAAAGTGTTCCTAGATCTCCACCAGAAGTCCCACAGCCTCCACGGATTCAGAAAAGGTGCTATATAAAACAGGATGAAGCTGGGTCGCACTTTCGTTTTGTCCAGTGCAGTCAATGTAGAGAGTGACCTCCTCCGTGTTGTGTAGATTTCTAAATTCTTGAGTTTTGACAGTACCTGATACGATTAATGTACTGGGATGAGGGGAGAGGTCAGGAAAGGTAGGTATGTAATTTGTTTAGTGTCACAACAGTATTGATTCCATCCTTTACACATAATGCTACTTCACTGTGTTCTCCTATTTATTGTCGTGCATAAGTGGTGAAAACGCCTTGAATACCAAATTCTCTGCATCCACATCTCCACACTGGCAAGTACATCTGACCAGTTTCATACTATTTGTTATGTCTTTTCATTTGCCTTGTTCAAAAGATAGGAAGGAATTCAGGGATGAAAGGAAATGCTCGAGACCAGCATGGCTGTAAGTTGCAGATGGGCTTGCAGAGTTAGGCAGCTGTTTGCAAGTTGGGGATATTATCGGGTTATGGATGGTTCCAGGAGCACGAGAAAACAAATAACTGGCAGGGGAGTTGTGGGTTGATGGATGGTATGCACACACATACAGCCCAGACTGTGACAGAAGAACTGACCTGTCGACCTGCACAGATTATGGAGCACATTCATTTCACATCAGCTGAAACACATTGTGTTTTCACTGCAATGCTTTTCAACTGAACATTTCGGATCTGAGACTCTCTTGAGTTGGCCGCTGGTCAAAACATTATACCTTGGAGATGTTCCTGCAGGGAGTCATTTATCTTGTAACTGTTTCAGGTTGGTGTCTCATCAGAACACAGATAGAATATATTTAAATTCAGAACTGGACACGTTTCATTGCACGAGGCATTTATAGCTACACACATCCATTCTGGAAAGAGTCTCACAATGAGATCAGGAAGATTGCAGGCTCCATCTCTTGAATGAAAATGTTTAACTGCTCTCACCTATCCTGCAACTGAGCACCCAAATCCAAGCGACAAGGTTCCCGACTCTCCCCAGCCTGTGCAGTCTCAACAGCCGGTACATATTCCATTACAGGTCCCACTGTCATATAATTAAGGTTCCACACTTGATAATGGGTCTAGAAATTTGCAGCTCAATAGCTTTTTCCTTTAAAATACACAACCAGGAAAATCGCAGATTCCTTCTTCTGTGCTTTCAAATTGCCACTGTCTGTAGTTTGCTTCATGTTTTATACCCCTGCCCACCTCTGTAAAGTCTCTCGTTTCGATATTGATTCCTACTTCCGCAACATCCCTGAAACCCACAAACATCCCGTGTCTCGACAAACTCTCCTCTTCATGAAGAAGGTCACATAAATACAGGTGGATCGAAGTTTGGAAGAGTTTAGAGTTATCAAGGGACATTCTGGGTGGAGGAGGTTGAAATTGAGAGCTTGCAGAAAACAAAAAAAACAACAACTCTTGCAATGGCACTGCAGGGGATTTATGAGATGAGGTTCTACTGAAAAGGATGTTACTACTCTGGGAGGATTTCTCAGTGATAGATGAGTGTTGCAGCAGCTGGAAAAGTGTTTCGAGATAAAGAAACTTGTAGTGGCTAATAAAGGTTAAAGCTATGTGGGAAGTTTTAACATTTGCTGGAGGTTTCAGAGACGGGGAGGCATGGAGGCCTTTTCTCAGATAGGGCGGGCATTAGAATGTGTAGGTTATAGATATATAAAACTGTTTAGGGACAGACGGTGGTAACAGAATTAGGAGCACTGTGGAGACAAGAAGATGTTACCCAATGGTTAGGCATTGGTGTAGGCTGCACCACAGGGAAGATTGCAAGGGCTGGAGAAAGTAGAAGAGATATGCAGAGTTGTAGGTGCTGTAGAACGTTTCATATATAATAAACACTGTATTAGCTGGAAGAGGTTATGGAAATAATGAGATTTGTCAGGGCTGGAGGGTGTTCGTGGCATGAGTGGTGGTGTGGACTGGGCGGGGTACAAAAATTTGTAGGTTTCTGCAGATCGGAGTAGTTACAGATAAAGAGAGAGCGGTAACAACTTGACCTTTATAACAGTAAGAAGGATAGTTGTTGAGACTAGAAGAGATTTCAGAGAAAGGAGGTATATATAGACTTTATGTGTTGTAGAGATAAGAGGGCTTCATTGGTTAATGTGCGATTTAGAGATAGGAATATATCGTCCAGTATCGATGAGATTACAGAGATAGGACATTATTGGAGTTGGAGAGCTCGGAAGACATCACACCGAACCACACTGACCTTATAGCAGAGAAGGGTGCGGTTTTGCCCATCATGTTTGTACCAGCTCCTCAACTGAACTCATGACTGAGTAATAATCTCCTGCTTTCCCCATATCTTTACACATTAGTTGTAATCACAATAATTATCCAATCCTCTCTTGAATGGTTCAATTGAACAGGAATCTAGAACACATCCAAGTGTGTACTAACTATTTGTTGAGTGAAAATGTTCTTACCTACATCAATATTTCTTATTTTGCATATCACCTGAAATTTGTGCACTCTCATTTTGTAGCCTTGATGAACGGGAGCAGATTTATTCGCTATATTGAAAACCTCTACCAGATCTCTTCTTAGCCACCTTCTCTCCAACGTTTTCAGGCTGATTCCATAGCTCAAATTTCTCATCTGCGGAGTAATTCTTCTCCATTTTGACAGAGCGGCGAGAAGAGTAGCTGAGGTGAAGCGATGGCTGCCGGGAAGGTAAGGGCTTAATATATATTTGGGCAGTGGTAAAACCCGAGATACTAAACGTGTAGTATCTCCCTACAGCTCCTTGCTCTAATTGGAAGAAAAATATTCTGTAAGTTAGGCATTTATTGATTTCTTAGCTTTCTTTGTAATATATTTAAGTGCATTGTTTGGTTTTACTTCGCTCATATAAAGCTAATCTTACAATGGCAGGGGACCTCAGACACGTGGCATGTGCCTCTTGCTTGATGTGGGAGCTTAAGAACTTGTCTGACGTTCCTGACTCATACAATTGCAAGAAGTGTGTCCAGCTGCAGCTCCTAATTGATTGCAAGCAGGCTCTGGAGCTGCGGATGGAGTCACTGTGGAGCACCCGCAATGCTGAGGAGGTCGTGGATAGCACGTTGAGTGAACTGGTCGAACCACAAGTTAGGATAGCTGAGGGAGACAGTGAATGATTGACCAAAGACTGAAAAAGAGGAGGAAGGCAGTACAGGAGTTCCCTGCGGTCATCCCGCTCCAGAACAGGTATACCACTTTGGAAAATGATGGTGTAGGTACAGGAGAATTTTTCATATATAATGAACACTGTAGTGGCCGGAAGAGGTTATGGAAATAATGAGGTAACCAGGGAAGGCCAGCAGTTGTCACGATCAAAGCACCGTGGCGGGCACTGCTTTTTAGAAGGGCTATAGTCACAGGAGATTCAATAGTGAGGGGAGTAGAGAGGCGGTTCTGGGGCTGAAAACGGGAATCCCGGATGGTATATTGCCTCGCAGGTGCTCGGGTTAGGGATGTCACCGATTGGCTGCAGAGCATTCTAAAAAGGGAGGATGAACAGCCTGTTGTCTTGGTGCATATAAGCATCAATGATGTTAGTAGAACACGAGATGAGATCCTAAAAGAAGAATTCTTGGAATTAGGAGAGAAGTTAAAGAGGAGGACCTCAAAGGTAGTGATCTCGGGATTACTACCAGTGCCACGTGCAAGCCAGTGTAGAAATGAAAATAAAGGCAGGATGAACACGTGGCTTGAGAGATTGTGTAAGAGGTAGGGGTTCAGATTTGTTGGGCGTTGGGTCCAGTTCTGGTGAAGGTGGGACTATTAGAAAGTGGACGGTCTATATCTGAACCAGACCGGAACCAATGTCTTTGGGGGAGTTTTTGCTACGACTGTTGGGGAGGTTTGAAACTAATGTGGCAGGAGACTGGCAACTGGAAGAGAAAACAAGTCGGTAGCGTGGTGGAGACTGTGGGAATTATGAAGATAACATTAATAAAGGGAAGAGTAGGCAGAGAGCAGATGAGCACAAAAAAAAGACTAGTGGCCTGAAATGTATCTACTGTAATGCAAGGAATATAGTGTGTAAGGCAGATGAACTTATTGCTTGGATTTCTGCCTTAGAGTACATCGTTATTGCAATCACAGAAACACGGTTGAAGGCAGAGTATGATGCCTGACAACTAAATGTTCCAGGACATAGACGCTTCAGATAGGACAGGGAGGGAAATAAAAGGGGAGGTGGAGTTGCATTGCTGGTCAGAGACGACATCGCGGCTGTGCTAACGGCGGACACTATGGAGGACATTGGTAGTGAGGCATGATGGGTGGAGCTAAGGAATATGAAGTGTGCA
Source organism: Chiloscyllium plagiosum (assembly GCF_037043375.1). Taxonomy (NCBI): domain Eukaryota; kingdom Metazoa; phylum Chordata; class Chondrichthyes; order Orectolobiformes; family Hemiscylliidae; genus Chiloscyllium; species Chiloscyllium plagiosum. Next base: position 116,488,981 of record NW_028270151.1, read on the forward strand.
GTTACATTATTCGGGCTATATTACAGGCCTCCCAACAGTGAGCGTGAGGTTGAAGAACAAGTAGGTAAACAGATTATGGAAAGTTGTAGAGGCAATAGGATAGTGGTGATGGGAGGTTTTAATTTTCCCAACATTGACTGGGATACACTTAGCGTCAGTGGCCTGGATGGGGGTAGAATTTGTAAGAAGCGTCCAGGAAAGTTTTCTAGAACAAAATGTCAATAATCCGAAGAGGGAAGGGGCTATATTGGACCTGGTGCTGGGGAACGAGCCATGGAAGGTGGGAGAAGTTGCAGTGGGGGATTTATTTGGCAATAGTGACCACAATTCTGTAAGTTTTAGAATACTCATAGATAAAGAAGAGATTGGTCCGATGGGAAGAGTACAAACCTGGGCCAAGGCCAATTATAACAAAATTAGGCAGCAACTCGAAAATGTGGATTGGACACAGCTATTTGAAGGGAATTCCACATTTGAGATGTGGGAGGATTTCAAAGGTAGGTTAAAGTTAGTGCAGAATCGGCATGTCCCGCTGAAGGCAAACGATAAGAGGACAAGATTCATGAACTGTGGATGACAGGAGTAATTGCACGACGAGCGAAGAGGAAAACGTAAGTGTACATAATGTCGAGGCAATAAGAACAGAACGGACCCTGGAGTAATATCGGAAGAGTAGGATATGTCTTAAACGTGGAATCAAGCAGACGTAGAAAGGTCATGAAGTAGCTTCAGCAAGCAGAATTAAGGAGAATCCCAAAGCATGTTATTCTTATATGAGAAGCAAACGGGTAACTATAGAAATGATTTTTCCACTAAAGGATAATGAAGGAAGGCTGTGTGTCGAACTGAGTGAATGGGTGAGGAGAATCGATGTTTCAGGCATCAGACCTTCAACAGGAATAACGGTTCATGGCAGAAACGTCGATTCAACTGCTCCTCGGATGCTGCCTGACACTTTTCCAGCAATACATTCTCGACTCTGACTTCCAACATCTGCAGTTCACGCTTTCCCTTTGGAGTTACTTTGAGTCGGGGCCTTGGCCTAACCATCTTCACCTGTTTTGTCAATGACTTTCTTTTCAGAATTGGGAATGTTGCTTGACAGTTGGACAGCATGAAGCATAATTTTCTACTGCTCAGATACTGAAGTCGCACAAATGCATATGTTCAAGTTGTAAGTTTGCGAGCTGAGCTGGTAGATGTGTTCTCACTGACAACAAATTTAGAGCCGGAATCTCAACCTGCACTAAAGTACTTCTCAAATATCGTATATTAATATGTAATAGCACCTGGGGAGCATAGAAAATTTGCGCAAGTGGCAGTAACAGTCATATCATATATATGACGGGCAATGATATCTTTCACAAATACAATCTGAGTACCCCTTTTTTGACATTCAACACCAAATCCATTCTTGATTCCTCCACGAGCAGCATTCTAGAGTTTACTGTTGAGTAGAAAGTGAACAGGACTTACCATACAAATACAGTTGATGCCAGATCAGGACAGAGGCTAAAAATCTTGCAGCGCACAACTCACTTTCTGACTGCCCACTATTCACCACAGATAAGTTAGTTGTGATATGGAATGCTCTCCACTTACCTGGCTGAATGCTACTTCAACAACTTAAGAAACTTGTCAACGCCTGGGACAAAACAGCATTTTCGATTGTCAAACATTTCATCATCACATTCTTCACCATTGATATACAGGGGCAGCAAAGGGTACCATGTCCTGTGTAACATCCTTCTGGACAGGGAGCTTTTGCAGTCCACCAGTTGGCGAAGTACCTCCCACAACAAGTTGATACCGCAGGACGCAAAATGTCTCATAGATATTGGGAACAACAACCTGATTTATTCAGGCATGTTCCTTTTTGTGTTTGCTGGTGCTTTTTGCATCTGTCAATGTGATCAGATAATTTCTTGGGGAGGGGGAGCGCAATAGAGGAAAGATTACTTTCTAAAGTTGGATTTGTTTGTTCTTAGATTTACCCTGTATGGACATTGAAAACATTTCACAGAGTAATAGATTGAAAGAATTTAAGTTGAGTGGATCACATCAAGCATGATCTAAGAACCAACAGAGTCATTAAATTCAGCAGGACATGAAGTGTATATATTTATATTGTATGTCTGTGGGAAAAGATTGCAAACGACAGTGTGCGTGGTAAAGCGTCAAAAGCGTTAACACACACACACACACGTATACACACACACAGACATACACACACACATTACAGTGTGAGCGTTCCAGTGCACTGACTGCAGTAATTATTTCACATTATCCAATCAATATTCTTTAAAAGATCTGCAGACAAGTAATACATATGTTGTGGTTATGGGCAAGGATTCAACAGATTAAACAATTTGGTAATATGTAAGGAGATCAGCAACATGGAAATGTCTGGATTGTGGGAAGGATTACAACTGGAAGCTCATCGACACAGACATTCTGAGGAGAGACTGCTGACCTGATCCATGTGTGGAAAAGAATTTACTCGGTTATCCAGCCTCGTGTAACATCTGCGGTTTTACACTGACAAGAGGCCTTTCCCCTGACCTGTGGGGAAAAACATTTAAGAGTTGCATATGTCTTAAATTCAGAGGTCTCAATTCAACATCAAATTATTCCCATGGGTGAGAATTCGTTCAGCTGTTCTATGAGTGGAAATGTATTGACTTGGGGATCCAACCTAATGTCACACAAGCGTTTCTGCTCCGTTTGGGCAAGGATAATCTTCACAGTCCAATCTAATGTCACCCAGTCGAATTGAAACTGGAGAGTGAACATGGTCAGCTCTGTGCTTCAGAAGACATTTATGAAATCAGTCAAGCTTCAGATACACACGCTTGACCACACTGGATGGAGACCGTACGCCTCCACTGAGTGTTGAATTCGATTCACTTAGTCATTTGTGCTCAGTGAGCACCAGTATATTCACTTAGATGATAAATATTTACTTGCTCCGTGTGTGGGAAGTGATTCATTTGGTTGTCCAATCTCAAGAGATATGGGCTTGTCCATACCAATGAGAGGAAATGTAAAAGCTCTGCCTATAAAAAGAGCTTCAGGGGTCGCAATGCTTTGATGAAACACCAACAAACACATTACAGGGAAGAGGCCGTTCACAAACACTGTGTGCAGCAAGCGATTCAATAAACTATCCGCACATGTGACACTTCAGTGAGGAGGTATTGGTTGAGCTTAGTTGGCCGGGTGGTTGGTTTGTAAACTAGTTTGATGCTAACAGCATGGGTTTCATTCACATCACCAGGTTGAGAATACCATAGTAACTGTCCTTCTCAACCTCTTCCCTCACCAGCATCCTGTACAGCTGCAACATAACCGCTCTTCTTTTAAAGGCATCCCCTTTAGTAATGATAGAGAATATTCCATTTGCCTACCTAATTACAAGTTGTATATGCAGACCAACCCTTTGTGATTCATGCATAAGCACACCGATGTCCCTCTGCACAGCAGCATGCTTCAATATTTTAGTAGACAACTAATAACCCCTAATAACCGTTTTTCTCTAACTTCTATCAAAATGGAAGACTTCACATTACAACTGCCAGACCTTTGACCACTCAGTCAATTTTTCTATATTCCTCTACGAAGTTTCACAGTCCTCTGCACACTGTCCTCTGCCATTCATCTTCGTATCATCTGGAAAGTTAGACGTGCTACACGTTGTCCCCAACACCAAATCATCAACGTAAATTGTAAATAATTGCAGTCCCAAAACCCATCGCTGAGGCACACGAATACACATTGATTGCCAGCCAGAATCATACTCATTTATCGTCACCTTTTGCTTTCAGTTAGTTCACCCATCCTCTACCCATGCGTATACTCGACACTAACATCATGCATTATTACCTTATGCATCAGTCTTCTTTACGGCACCTTGTCAAAGGTATTTTGGAATCTAGGAACATCACATCCACTGAGTCCCCGTGGCCCGCCATACTCGTCATATCTACCAAGAATACCAAAAGACTTTTGAAGCATAACCTGCCATTCATGAATCCATGCTGTGTCTGTTCAATCTTTATCGCAGTATCCTCTTATTCCTTCCTTGATAATAGACTCAAGTACCTTCTCTATTACAGAGGTTAATCTAACTGGTTTATCACCCCCTCTTTTGTCCACCTTCCTATTTTAAACCAGTGACGCCAGATTTACTGGATTCCAATCTGGTCGAATTGCCCCAGAGTCCAGCGAATTTGACAAATAGCAGGCAGTGCACGTGTTATATCCAACGCCAATTCTTTTATCACCCTGGGATACCTTCCATTAGGCCAGACGACTGTCTGTCCTTAGCTGTATTACTTTGCCAAACACCAGCTTACCCGTAATAAAGGTTGTTTCCAGGTCCTCATCACATGATTTCCAACATGTCTCATAATATCTCCTGAATAATCCTTCCTTTTTACATCTTGTTTCCCATCACGTGTACATTTACTTCCTCCATCCTCAGACTCCAAGAGCCCAAACATACCTTCCAGGTGAACAACACTTTGACTGTACTTCGCACAACACAGTCTACTACATTCTCTGCTCGCGATGTGGTCCCCACTATCTTCGGAAATGAAGTGTGGACTATGTGACTGCGTTGCAGAACATCCACGTTTCGTCTTCAATAAAGACCCTGAACTACCATTTCCATGCCCCATTAACAGACCAGCCCGTTGCCTGGCCAACATCTCTGTCTCAGGCTTACTGCAGTGTTCCAGCGAAACTCAGTACATACGTGAAGAACAACATCTCATTTTCCGTTTGAGGATCCTGCAGCCTTCCGTACTCCATCATTGTCAATATTTTTAGGACCTGAACTCCTCCATCTCCTCGCCCCCTACCCCACACGCCACTCCTTTTTATCACACAGCCAGCCTTTACATACTATCTATGTTTAGTCACTAACAGTCTCCATTACAAGCTACACACCCGCCCAGCCAGATCCATATCCATTAGTTTGTACAATTATTCTTCTGTCTCTTCGAGTTCTATACTCAACTATCGTTTACTTCTTACCCCAATCCCACCAGCCTATCTTCTGCATATAGGCCAAAATTTTCTCGGTACCATCAGTCCTAAGGAAGGCTCTCTCGACCCGAAATGCTGAATCGTCTTTCTCTTCTGAGATGCTGCCAAACCTGCCAAGCTGTTTTATCACCTTCTGCTTTTTTCCTGTTTGGAATCTGACACGGTGAATTATCGAGGAAGAAAAGGAGTGCTTGCGTCCTGATGGAAGCCTGAGATTGTCCATGCGCAATGCTGGGAGAAATGAGGACTGCAGATGCTGGAGATCAGAGCTGAAAATGTGTGGCTGGAAAAGTGCAGCAGGTCAGGCATCAACCAAGGAGCAGGAGAACCGACGTTTCGGACATGAGCCGTTCCTCAGGAATGAGGAAAGTGTGCCAAGCAGGCGAAGATAAAAAGCAGGGAGGAGGGACTTGGGGGATCGGCGTTGGAAATGCGATAGGTGGAAGGTGGTTAAGGTGAGGGTGGCCGGAGTCTGTGCGGTGTCAGTACTGCAAACCCTCTTACATGGATGCCTTCCTTGAAGAAGCTCTCTTCCTCCCTCTACAAGGATTTCAGTGAGTCCCTCTCTCACTGCACACCCCAGGTCATCTCCTCTGCCCAGAAGCTCTTCAGCCACGTTCTCAAACAGACTCGCTACCACAGCCACATCTCCTTCCTCAGCACCTGCCGACGGAACTGACAGACCCCGCACGGACACCGGATTCCTCATTTCCCCTTCCCCCACCTTGTCTCAGTCCCAACTCTCGAACCAAGCACCGCCTTCCTAACCTGCAATGTTCTTCCAGACCTCTCCTCCCCTACCCCCACTCGGCCTATCACCCTCACCTTAACCTCTTTCCAACTATCGCATTTCCAAAGTCCCTCCCCCAAGTCCCTCCACCTTACCTTTTATCTTAGCCTGCTTGGCACATTTTCCTCATTCCTGAGGAAGGGCTCATGCCCGAAACGTCGATTCTCCTGCTCCTTCGATTCTGCCTGAACTGCTGCGCTTTTCCAGCAACACATTTTCAGTTCATGAGCAATGATCCCCTGCACCAAAGAAAGTACTCTGTTCGTGTTAAAAACTTCTCTTGTGGATTGACCCTATTACAATGTTAGCCATAGGCATCAACTTATTTGGTCAACTAATACAGCAATCATATGCATGGGATTTGTACAGCAGTTCTATTTTGGATGCGATGAACAACAGAGAGAGAAAAAGAAAAACCCTTATGTCAAGTCTGAATATAGAACATAGAACATAGAATAAAGAAAAATACAGCGCAGTACAGGCCCTTTGGCCCTCGATGTTGCGCCGATCCAAGCCCACCTAACCTACACTAGCCAACTATCCTCCATATGCCTATCCAATGCCCGTTTAAATGCCCATACAGAGGGAGAGTCCACCACTGCTACTGGCAGGGCATTCCATGAACTCACGACTCGCTGAGTAAAGAATCTACCCCTAACTTCAGTCCTATACCAACGACCCCTTAATTTAAAGCTATGCCCCCTCGTAATAGCTGACTCCATACGTGGAAACAGGTTTTCATGGTCAACCCTATCTAAACCCCTAATCATCTTGTACACCTCTATCAAGTCACCCCTCAACCTTCTTTTCTCCAATGAAAACAGCCCCAAGTGCCTCAGCCTTTCCTCATACGATCTTCCGACCATACCAGGCAACATCCTGGTAAACCTCCTCTGCACCCGTTCCAGTGCCTCCACATCTTTCCTATAGTATGGCGACCAAAACTGCACACAATACTCCAGATGCGGCCGCACCAGAGTCTTATACAACTGCAACATGACCTCAGTACTCCGGAACTCAATTCCTCTACCAATAAAAGCCAGTACGCCATATGCCTTCTTCAACGCACTATTTACCTATGTGGCAACTTTCAGAGATCTGTGTACATGGACACCAAGATCTCTCCGCTCATCCACACTACCAAGTATACGACCATTAGCCCAGTACCCCATCTTTTTGTTGCTCTTACCAAAGTGAATCACCTCACACTTACCTACATTGACCTCCATTTGCCACCTTTCTGCCCAGCTCTGCAACTTACCTATATCCCGCTATAACCTGACACATCATTCCTCACTGTCAACAACTCCACCGACTTTCGTATCATCCGCAAACTTGCTCACCCAACCTTCTAGCCCCACCTCCGGGTAACTTATAAAAATGACAAACGGTCCCAAAACAGATGCTTGCGGAACACCGCTAGTAACTGCACTCCAAGATGAACCTTTACCATCAACTACTACCCTCTGTCTTCTTCCAGCCAGCCAATTCCTAATCCAAACCTCCAACTCACCCTCAATACCATACCTCCGTTTTATTTGCAGCAGCCTACCATGGGGAACCTTATAAAACGCCTTACTAAAATCCACATATACCACATCTATCGCTTTACCCTCGCCTACCTCCTTAGTCACCTTCTCAAATAATTCAATAAGGTTTGTGAGGCACGATCTGCCCTTCACAAAACCATGCTGATTATCCTTGATCACATTATTCTTATCCAGATGTTCATAAGTCCTATCCCTTACAATTCTCTCTAAGACTTTGCCCACAACAGAAGTGAGACTCACCAGCCTACAGTTACTAGGGTTATCCCCACTCCCCTTCTTGAACAAGGGAACCACATTTGCTATCCTCCAGTCTTCTGGCACTATTCCTGTAGACAACGAGGACATAAACATCAAGGCCAATGACTCTGCAATCTCCTCCCTTGCTTCCCAGCGAATCCTAGGATGAATGTCATCAGGCCCAGGGGACTTATCTATTTTCACCCTTTCCAGAATTTCCAGCACCTCTTCCCTACATACCTCAAAGCCGTCCATTCTAATTAATTGTGACTCAATATTCTCATCGGCAACAATGTCCTGTTCCTGAGTGAATACTGACGAAAAGTATCCATTCAGTGTCTCCCCAATCTCTTCAGCCTCCACACGCAACTTCCCACTACTATCCTTGACTGGACCTATTCCTACCCTAGTCATACTGTTATTTCCGCAGGAGGTAGAATTAAGTGACTGTTTTCTTTTCAGAGGGAGAACACTTAAACCCTGTCTCACTGTGACAATGTGCCAATGGTTATCAAAGCTGAATGATATGTCGGCGCAAAGGCTGAAACAGCATTTTCCACTTATAATACCTGAATGACATCCCTCCAGTGTAATAGTGCTGTTGTGTCAGTAAATAGATATTTGAGTTAATAACGTCGCATATTCACCTGGGGAACAGTCCTTGAGTGGTAATATATAGCTACGGAATGCTGGACGAAGAACTGAGAGTTGCTTGAGCTGTTTCACATCGCAACTGAGACGGTATTAGAGGTTTTGCAAAGCGAAACGTGGGCAAATCCTTCGCTCGGGATGAAGTTGTGACTCACTTTGCTTTGTGAGACAAGAGAGGAAATTGCACATGTTCTGACCAATGTTTTACATTGCATTTTGGCCAGATGGGAGTAGTTAGAGGACTGCAGGACTCCTAACGTGGTTCCAGTTTTCAATATGTCTCGTAGAGATAATGCAGCGAATTACAGAGCCGTGAGCCCATTATTACTAGTAGGGAAACTTTTGGAGAAACCTCTGAAGGAGAAATTTAATTGCAACTTCTCCAAAGTTTGACCAGCGAGAGTCAGCTTGGTTCTGTCAGAGGAGGTCATACATTACAGATCAGAGTATTTTTTTTAGGAAGTGATCAGATGTGTAAACGAGGGTAGTGAAGTTGATTATGTTTATGAGGATTATAGAAAGCATTTGACAAGATTCCACACGGGAGACTGGTAAAAGGATTAAAATAAAATGGATTCAGGGTCATGTGGGAAGATCGATGCAAACTTATTTGGGTGCCTGGAGACAAAGGATGGTGCTGTTTCTGTGACTAGGATCTGGTATTCAGTTGTCTACAACAAGGATCAATGATGTGTCCCTTAATGGTCGTGATTGCACAAAAACAATGTAGAAATAATGTGGTGGAAATGACAAGAAAAAGTGAGGAGGATAACAGTGAGGAAGAACGTCCTAGGTTCCAGAATTTTATAGGTGGATTAGTCAAATGGGCAGATAGTGGAAGCTGAAAATAACAATAAAACATCAGACGATGCATTTTGTAAGTAACACGTCATAGGAGCACTCAATTAACTGCGAAACCCAAAGGAACAGAGTGATCATGCATGTGGGCCTCAGATTCGTGAAGGCAGCAGAAAAGCATAGTTAAGAAGACAAGCACGACATTGTAAGCTGAAAATGTGTTGCTGGAAAAGCGCAGCAGGTCAGGCAGCATCCAGGGAACAGGAGAATCGACGTTTCGGGCATAAGCCCTTCTTCAGGGCTTATGCCCGAATCGTCGATTCTCCTGTTCCCTGGATGCTGCCTGACCTGCTGCGCGTTTCCAGCAACACATTTTCAGCTCTGATCTCCAACATCTGCAGACCTCACTTTCTCCACGACATTGTAAGTCAAAGCAAAGATTATAACAGCAGGAAAATTGGTGTCACGTGTAGAAAAGTTCGTGAAGAAAGCATTTGGCACGCTTGCCTTCATTCGTCAGATCATCGATTATTGGAATTCACATCTCATTTTGTGGCTGTGCAGAACATTAATGAGGCCACACTGACAATACTGCTGACAATTCCGATCACCTTCAACAGGAAATATGTTGTAAATTTTGAAAGTGTGCAGAGAAGATTTATAAGGATGTTGCAGTGTCGAGACGGCTTGAAAGGAGAACGTGTTTGAGCAGGGGCTTTTCCCGGCAGCCTGTTCCAGGCTGGTGTGTAACCTTCTAGACAATTATGAAATCATGATGAGGGGTGGATAGGCGACTGGCCTCGGTCTTCTTTTTACCCAGGTTGGCGGAGTTCAAAACGAGGAGGCTCAAGGTTAATGTGTTTCACACGGACAAACTAAACAAGGGACAAAGAGTGATCGAGCGATATTTGGATTTCCAGCAGGCATTATTTCAGCTAAATCTTCGATTTATAAAAAGAACATTTTACTGTTTGAAAGTTAAGCCGTGAATCGAACGTTAAAGGTATTAAAATTGAGTGATTTCGAGATGAGGAAGTTTGTGAGTAAAATATTGACCCATGCAGTATGAAGTGGAGAATGAGATGTTTGTCAGGAACATTCAATAATGATCCTTTAATTTAAATGAAATGTTGCAAGACTGTAAAATGCAGAGGGGTCTGGCTGTCCTGCTTTATGAATCAAATTGGCATGATCTGCTGGGGTAGCAACTGATGAGTAACGCAAAAAGTCTTCTTTTTTCATTTGTTCAGCAATGGCAGGGCCAACATTTATTTCCCCATTCCTATCAGCACTTGAGACGGTGAGAGCCTGATTGAAACACTGCACATTATATTTTTTTTGAGAAATGTAGCAGTTTTTAAATTGAGGCTTTCTCATTTCCTGATCCCAGTTTGATGTTCAACTATTCAGTTGAACTGAGAGAATGCAGAGTTTCTCCAGCAAATATTGCTTGTGTTTCAGATTTCCAGCATCCACAGTTTAGTTTTATATCGTAATCTGGATGTTCTGTTTCATTTGAGGAATCGGATGTTGAAAGCTGTCAAACATGTGACATATGAATCAAATTGAGTGGTGACAAGTTCATCATTAATTTTCCGACGCAGATGAGCTGAGGTGGGATAGAGTCAAAAAGTGTGGTGCTCGTCAAGCAGCATCCGGGGAGCAGGAAATTCGTTGTTTCACGTATAAGCTGTTCATCAGGAATGCTCGAAACGTCGACTCCCCGCTCCTCAGATGTTGCGTGACAGGCTGTGCTTTCCAGGTGCTGCACTTATTGACTTTGATTTCCAGCTTCTAAAGACATCACTTTCTGCTGAGGTGCGATACAGTCAGGTACTGTTCCTGAGACGTAATCAGGTGGCCGTAATGATAGAGTGGATATGTAGTTGGAAACTTATCTGTGACGCAATATTATTCTCCCGCTCCCACTCTGCCAAGGAGAGGCTGTATGGATGGAGCTTGTTGTTACAGTCAGTCAATTTCACAATTGTGCATTTGGCAGGTCGCGGAAACGTAATTTCCCATCCATTGTCGAGAATCCAATAAGATACAGAGACGTTCGGTCTTGGGTCTGCTACGGCCTGAATTTGAATGTGGTTTTGCATGGTTGCAGGTGTATAGTCAGTGTAGTGTATATTTGACTTTTAGAGTGCAAAACAGTTTTTTAAGGAGTTTTAAAAATGAAGCCATCAACAGAATACTGAATTTCATTTTTCTTTGATGACGTAAATCAGAACGGAAAAAGCGTGAATTGTTGGAGAAACTCAGCAGGCCCGACAACATCTGTGGAGAGAAACCGAGTTAAAGTTTCAGATCGACAGAACACGAGTGTTATACATTTCTATACTATAATGCTGGGAAAAGTATCAGTCTTATCTGCAGAATCAGGATATTTATAAAAAAACACTCAGTGGCTGACAACTGTCACCTTTACAAATTCAAAAGGACTTTATTGACTGTAATGCTGCCTCCGTTGCTCTCAGCTGGTAGAAAGCTGTGCGTAAATTATTGCCTTTTCTTGTTTCCTTCCTGTCAGTTTGCAGCAATGTCGAATGGAGAATTGTTCCTTTCAGTGTCTAACTCAGCATGTGTCTCCATTTGTCTCTATTTGTCTCTGTGCATCCACCTCACCCTCTTTCTCTTTCACATTCTCCAACACTCTGTCTGTGCATACAGCTCATTACCTATTTCTGCTCGATTAAAAGTCTGACATTTCGAGACAGTTTGAGTGCGCAGCTGCTGAGAAGATTGTTGCTCATTGACTGGAGTGTGTAGATCGGGGCTCACATTCTCCGGATAATGTGTCTGTCAATTCGATCTCAGATCAGGCGACGTTTCTTCCTCAAACATTTGTGACTGTTTCGAATTCAAAGTAGAATTCTGAATCCACCATAAGAAAAAAACGCAAGTCTACTACAACTAAAGAAGCACAACGATGTATACACTGTTGGTTTAAATGAATGAACTTTGACATCAGAGAATGAGAGTGATCAGCTGGTGGTGTCTCGGTCATTACCACAAAGTTCCCCGGCAAATCTGCAACACCTCCTGTGTAATCTCGTTATTCCTACCAAACTGGGAATGAAGGAGGGGGAGAAAGAGGATAAGAAGCAGAAGTGCTTGTGGAATAACGGAAAGAAACCACAGACTTTATTGATAGTTCGGGACTAAAAAAAAAGTCACTGTTGTAACTTAACCTGGTCTCCAATTCATAACAGGGTGAATGTCCAAAAAGGCGCTGACTTGGTTGACACGGCAGTTGTAAAGAGTTGAAACACCAAGCACAAATACGAATGCAACAAACAGGCACCGCTGGGAATTGAACCCAGGATCGCCTGTTTACTAGACAGGCGCTTTAACCAACTAATCCACGGCGCCGCACGTCTCGGGAATTTACTCATCCATATGTGAAGTTGGTTAAGCACTTCTTCACAGTACTTGGAAATGTGTTTTCGGATCAATGTTGCTCACAGAGAATTGCAATCAGTCCTCTAATTTACAAATACAGAGAGTTTACAGCTAACATTCTCCACTGAAAAGGCACAGAAAAAGATAATCTTCCCTTACATTAATTTCAAACTGATACCTTCACCTGTTTAAACTGACAGTAGAAAGAGGATGTGTTCATCCTCTCCGGGCCTATGAAACACGTTAATACACACAGAGGGGACCTCAACAACAGGAACAAGGTCATTGTGGAGATTTAACGAGGTGAAATGTGTAAGTAATTGTTAACATTGGGCAGTAAAAGTTTAACGATTAGCACTGACACTGAGTCTTGCACCACCAGTTCCAAGCTCACTTCCTGCCTCATGCCTCCCAGCCATCATTGCCGATCACTAGATTTCAATGTCCTGCTCCACTTCTCAACTTATTTCCAAACGATTGCAGGTGTCTGATAGGAACCTTCAACTGTTAGAAACGTTTTCCTGGAATATAGTCGTCACTCAATGGGATAGGATTCAGTTCATATCCCGAATTACCACAGTGATGGAGGGGATGAGTTACTTTCCTGAACCTTTCTACTCCTCAGCACGGACATACAGCCATGATACCGATGGGGGGAGTTCCAGTATTTACACTCAGCGACACTGAAGAATCAGCCAGATACTTCCAACTCAGAACGGTGATATGATTGGAGGGGGATTTGCGGTGGTAGTTTCCCGTGAATCTGCTGTCATTGTCCTGATAGACGGATGGAAAGAATCATTGGACCGATTCTGGCAGGATCCGGGTATGTGCTTTGCACGCAAGCAGGAATTAGTTTTCCTTCGAATAATTCAGAAAACGAGAAAAGATATCTTCATTATCTTCGTGGGAATTATATCCAGGTCTGTGTGATGAAAACTCGGACTCCTAAGCAGGGACCTCCAGTGATGCTGACCGTAAACCTTGTGACCTGACTTGTACACATTCCTGTGTCTGTCGTTGACTCCATAACGAACTTCAGCAGCAAAGTTGCCTTCCCCAAGTTTCGAAACAGCTCATATTATCGCCTTGTGTTTCAATGTGAAAAAAGCGGAGCTGTGATAATCTGATGTTGTTCAGCAGATGTACTGCAGAAAGGCACAGAACAGGCTGATGGTCACAGTGCCTCGTTTTGACGCGCTGGCCTCCAGTGAGCCGGCGGCACTAATAAGCGAGCCGTTCAACTCGTCTTATTCTAGGTCCGGGGCTAGAAATAAACAGAGTTTTCTCGCTGAACTTGTTCAGGCTCTTGAAGGGAAGAGCCCTTGACTCAAATTATGAAAGTGTACATTTCACTGAAGTGGATCATGAAATCGTGTAGTGACTGTGAATACAACAATGGAAACTTTCAGCAGAGATGCAGACAACACTGAAGGGGGCACCTGAAGACAAATGTGTTTCGTTTTTTAAGGAAAGGCACTGCTTCACAAAGTGGGACTTATTGAATTAATGCAGTGACGCTGATTACCTTTGCTAGTTCTTCACCTTCTCAATCTTATTTCTCCCGATCTGAATGTCTACATTGCACATAGTAAAAGCTGAGAGGAAGTCGGCGCTCGGTCGGCCCAGTGTTGTAATGGATAACGCGTCTGAATTCGATTCGGACTATCATAGTTTTGAATTCTACCTCGCTCAATTGCAGCATGTCGCTTTGCTGAAATCAGACATAACTGGTTTTATATAACATTAAGGACAAAAAAGAGTCTGCGAAGAGTAGAGGGACACCTCAAAAATCAATAAGCCAGTCTCTGTTTGGTGCCACTCGAGATGGGGGAGATATGAATCCTGTCCTTTGTTTGAATGTTTACTATCTGGAAGGACATACAACATGGAATATAAAGGAATACAGCGCTGAACAGGCACTCAATGTTGCACCGACCTCTGAAATATTCTCAGCTCATCCCCCTACACAATCCCAAGATCATCCATATGCTTATCCAAGAATTGTTTAAATCTCCATAATGTGGCTGAGTTAAACACACTGGAGGGTAGGGCATTGCGCGCCCTTTCAGCTCTCTCAGTAAAGAACCGGCCTCTGACATCTATCTTAGAGCTATCACCCCTCAATTTGTAGCTATGTACCCTCGTACAAGCTGACGTCATCATCCTAGCAAAAAGACTTTCATGTCTACCCTATTTAATTCTCTGATCATCTTGTATGTCTCCACCAAATCTCCTCTGAGCCTTCTTCTTTCCGAAAAGAACAAACCCATTTCTCTCAGCCTTTCCTCATCAGACCTTCCCCCCAGACCAGACAACATCCTGGTAAACTTCCTCTGCACCTTTTCCATGCTTTCACATCCTTGCCGACATACGGCGACCAGAAATGTACAAAATATGTCAACTGCCACGGCAATTGCGTTTTGTACATTTGCAGCATGTGTTTGCGACTCCGGAACTCAATCCCTCTACCAATGAAACCTCACACACCGTATGCCAGCTTAACAGTACTATCAACCTGGGTGGCAACTTTTCAGGATCTATGTTCATGGACATCAAGATTCCTCTTCACATACACACCAGCAACAATCTTTCCGTTGACCCAATACTCTGCCTTACTGTTATTCTTCCCAAAGTGTATCGCCTCACATTTAGGTGCATTTAACTCAAATTTCCACCTCTCACCCCAATTCTGCAGTTTAACCAAGTCCCCCTGCAACCTGTAACGTTTTTGCAAACTGTCCACTACTCCACCAACGTTATTGTCATCTTCAAATTTACTAATTCATCCACCTATGCCTGAGTCTAAGTCATTTATAAAAATGATAAACAGCAGTTGTCCTAAAACAAATCCTTGTGAGACACCACTGGTAACTGGACTCCAGTTTGAATATTTCCCATCCATCACCACTCGCTGCCTTCTTTCAGAAAGCCAGTTTCAATCCAATTTGCCACATTACCCTCCATCCCATGCCTCTGCATTATTTTCCAACAGCCTACCATGTGGAAACGTATCAGAGGCTTTACTGAATTCCATGTATAACACTTCAACTGCTCTACCCTCATCTACATTCTTGGTCACGTTATCAAAAAAAATACTCAATGAGGTTTGTGAGACATTACCTGCCCTTCACGAAACAATGTTGACTATCTGAAATCAAATTGTTGCTTTATCGATTATTATACATCTTACCTTTTATAATTCTTTCCAAAACCTTTCTACAACAGAAGTAAGGCTCACTGAACTATAATTACCTGCGTCATCTCTAATGCCCTCCTTGAACAAGAGCACAACATTTGGAATCCTCCATTCCTCTGGTACTAAACTTGTAGACAATGACGACTCAAATATCAAAGCCAAATGTTCTGCTTTCTGCTCCATGGCTTTTCAGAGAGTATTCGGATAAATCCCAACTGGCCTAGGTGACTGGCCTACTTTCAGTCCTTCTGGAATTGCTAACGCCTCTTCATAACTAACATTGACCGTTTTAAGTCTAATATCTCGTATCTCATTATTCTCCTCTACAATATTCTCCTTTTCCTGACTAAAAACCAATGAGAAATGTTCGTTTAGTACCTCTCCGATCTCTAGGTTCCGCACTCAACATCCCACTTCTGTCTTTGACTGTCCCTATTCCTACCCTAGCCATCCTTTTAATTCTCATATACCTATCGAAAGCTTTAGGTTTCTCCTTTATCTATTTGTTAAAGACTGCTCATATCCTTTCTTTGCTCTTCTTAAGTTTCTCTTTAAATCCTTCCCAGACGATCTGTAACTCTCCATCGCCTCATCTGAACCATTTGTCTCTCAACTTATAAGCCTCCTTCTTCCAGTTTACAAGAGATTCAATTTCTTTAGTAAACCTACCTTATCACTTCCTCCCTGCCTGACAGGGACATACATATCAAGGACACGCAATACCGGTTTCTTAAACCAGCTCCACGTTTCCATTTTCTGCATCCCTTGCATTCTGCTACCCCATTCTCTGCATCCTAACTTTGCCAAATCGCATGATAATTGCCCTTCCCCAATTGATAACTCTTGACCTGTGGCATGAAATATGTAGTCTGTGGGGAAATAGATGTTGTTATCTTGAAATAAAGATTATGTTAGAGTGGAGGAAGCACTGGATGTATTGAAACGGATACAAGTTAATAAATCCCCATGATGTGATCAGATCACACCTCAGAGCTCAGTCGGAAATGAGGCAAGTGATTTCTGGTCACTTGCTGAATATTGTGTCATCAATAATCAAAGGTGAGGTGCCACAACACTGTAGGCTGACTAACATGATACTACTATTTACGAAAGGAGGTAATGAAAACCAGGCAACTATAGACCTGCGAGTCTGACGTCGGTGGTGGCACGTTGTTGGAGGGAATCCTGAGAGACAGGAATTAATGTATTTGGAAAAGCAAGACTGATTACGAATAGTCAGCAATGGCGTTATGCGTGGGAAATGATGGCTCGTTAAATTGGAAGAGTTCTTTTATGAAGTAACAAAGAGGATTGATTAGGGCAGAGAGGTGTGCGTGATCTATGCGGACTTCAGTGGTCGACAATGTTCCCCATGGGAGTCTGGTTAGCAAGGTTAGGAGATCCAAACATTTGAATTCAGAACTGGCTCGAAGGTAGAAGACAGAGGTTGGTGGTGGAGTGTTATCTTTCAGACTGGAGGCCTGTGACCACTGGAGTGCCACAAGAATAGATTCTGGGTTAATTTTCGTCATTTTCATAAATGTTTTGGATGTGATCGTAGGAGGTACAGCCAGTACTTTTGAAGGTGACACCTAAATGAGAGACACGGTGGCACAGTGGCACAGTGGTTAGCACTGTTGCCTCACAGCGCCAGAGACCCGGGATCAATTCCCGCCTCAGGCGACTGATTGTGTGGAGTTTGCACATTCTCCCCGTGTCTGCGTGGGTTTCCTCCGGGTGCTCCGGTTTCCTCGAACAGTCCAAAAATGTAAAGATCAGGTGAATTGGCCATGCTCAATTGCCCGTAGTGTTAGGTAAGGGGTAAATGTAGGGGTTTGGGTGGGTTGCGCTTCGGCGGGTCGGTGTGGACTTGTTGGGCCGAAGGGCCTGTTTCCACACTGTAAGTAATCTAATCAAAACTGGAGAAGATGATCACCTCAGATTACAACGGGATTTTAATTGGATGGTCGAAAGAGCCGAGGAGTGGCAGAAGATGGAAATTGAGAAATATGAGGTCTGCATTTCGGAAAGACAAATCAGAGCAGGACTTGTACATTTTGTAGTAAGCTCCTGTACAGTGTTCAAGAACAAAGAGACCTTAGACTGCATATTCATTGTACCTTTCATGTGGAGTTGCAGGTACATAGATGGTGAAGAAGGCGATTGTTATGCTTGCCTGTTATTTTGCAGGACATTGGGCACATGAGTTAGGAGTCGAGAGTGTGCTGCTGGAAAAGCACAGCAGGTCAGGCAGCATCCGAGGTGCAGGAGAACCGACCCTCCGGGCAAAAGCCCTTCATCCCGAATTCCGGGCATTTAAACAAGACGGAATTCCAAAAACTGAAACCAGACGGGACCAACACCCCACAAAAATGCCTAAACCAGGAGCCCTCCTGATCCATAGTCTCGCTACCCGCAACACCAACTTACATACTGGCAAAGAAGTACATGCAAGACTGAAATACCTAGTAGAAGAGTCACAGCACTCCATCCACTCCACCCAGGAATTCCTAAAAAATCATCAAAAACACCAACAATGATGTCATTCGACGTAACAACACTCTTCACCTCCATCAACATCAACCTGGCAAAGGAAACACTTGCCACACTTTTAGAACAGACCATCACACACACCCCAACCGCCATCAATCACATTACCAACGAAAACATCCTGAAGCTAGTGGACCTGTGCGTCACCACCCACTTCATCTTCAACAACATAATCTACAAACAAAGCAACGGCACACCCATGGGATCTCCACTATATGGATTCACAGCAGAAGCGGTAATGCAAAGACTAGAACAAACAGCCCTACCAACCATCAAACCAAAAATCTAGTTCCGCTTCAGAGATGGCACCTTTGCCATCACAAAACGAAACGAGATAGAAGAGACATTTAAAATCATCAACAACACCCGAACAGGCATAAAGTTCACCAAGGAGGAAGAAACCGACACCAAACTCGCATTCCTGGACGTCACAATCGAAAAAACTGACAACGGAGAACTACAAACCTGCATACACAGAAAACCGACAAACACTGACCAAATACTTAACGGCACCAGCAACCACACCAACACACACAAACGAAGCTGTATCAGAACACTATTCCAACGAGCCACCTCACACTGCAGCACAGACGAAATTCGGAAAACAGAGGAGAACCACCTATGCAACGTATTCAAGAAGAACAGATACTAAAAAAAACAGTCCGCAGATTCCTCAAGAACGAACCACAAGCAGACCAAACACAGACAGAAACCCTAACCATCTTACCATACATCAAAGACATTTCAGAAATGACAACCAGATTACTAAGACCCCTCGGAATCCTAGTAGCACACAAACCCACTAACACTCTCAAACAAAAACTAACAAACTTAAAAGACCCAGTACAACCCATGGACAAAACCAACATCATCTACAAAATTCCATGCAAGGACTGCGACAAACACTACGTAGGACAAACAGGAAAAAAGTTAGCCACCAGGATTTACGAACACCAGCTAGCCACAAAAAGACACGACCCTCTCTCCCTCGTAGCCCTACACATGGAGGAAAAAAAACATTTCGACTGGGACAACGCATCTATCCTGGGAGAGGCTAAGCAAATACATGCCAGAGAATTCCTAGAGGCCTGGCACTCCGACCACAACACCATAAGCAAACACATAGATCTAGGTACCATCTATCATCCCCTCAGAAAACGAACAGGAAATGACATCAGCACAAATCCCAGGAACCCCATCCTGGACAATCATATAAATAGAATTGAGGAGATAACAGCTTCGCTTCACTTGGAGGTCGCCACTGATGATGTTACCGAGGACATTGGTTTGGCTTCTTTTGGAATTCTACGTGCAGTTCTGGTCACCTTGCTACCGAAAGAGTGTTGTGAATATTGAAATATCTCAGAAAAGATTTGCCAGGTTATGATCTATAGAGAGAGGCTGAATAGGTTCGGGCTATTTTCGCTAAACGTCATGCTGAAATATGACCCTTTAGAGGTTCATAAAATCATGAAGCGCATGGATAGGGTACATGGACAATGTCTTTTTTGCCAGCAAGGGCGAGTCATGACTTCAGTGCATAAGTGGACGTTGAGGGGAAATATTTAAAAAGAACACGAGGAATAACGTTTCCACAAAAATGGAAGTACTGCATGGAATAAGCTCCCAAATAAAGTGGAGGAGTTTGGTTCAAACAAAACATTAAAAAGACATCTGGATGGGCATATAAAAGGAAAGGTTGAGAACGATATGAGTCAAATTCTTGCAAACGGGACGAAATAAATTCAGGATGTCTGGTCGACATGGATTAGTTGGAATGAAACAATAGGTTCCATGCTGTACATCTGGATGTCTCTATGACTCCATCCTGCCATAATATTCAGCTTACAGTCAGGTCCTTCCCTAACCCGTGCTCTGTAACATTTGGGATATCTCAGACCTAAATTACCATCTATTCCATCCGTTCACCTTCCTTACGTGTCATTCTTTTAAAATATACTCTGCAGTACCTGGGCGATTGTATTTTCTCGTAATTCTTTCTATTCCTTTTCCAACCACTCTAAATCTCTGCCTAATCGTTCTCATGACTTCGAAGTGAGTGAGTATTTTCTTCATCTTGCTTCCATCTGTCCCGCCTCCATGCATTTAAAAAACTTCTGTTATATATCCTTCGCGTTATATTTTTCTCTTAGAAGGCTCGAACGGGTAACTAAACCCGGGATCTCTCGCACGTTTCTATTGCAGGAGGCTCAAAGCGAGAATCATTCCACTTGACCAATGACCCACAGTCTCAACTTGGTGTCCCGACAGGAAACAGCTGAGGCTTTCACAGCATGAAATACATTCCACATTGCTCTAGGAATTCCAAGCAGCAAAGGATTTCCAGGATATCTGCTTCTCATTCTGTCTCCCTGGTCCCTGTCTCTTCCCCAGTGTGCCACTTCCCCAGGGACCAGGGTTTCTCCACTGGCGATTAATGTTGTTTCTAGTCACTTTAGGTGGGGGATTACTGCAGGTAATGCACAAACCTGCAAGTACTGTATTTTAACTTTCCCAGTTCATTTCCACCTCAGAGAAGACGATATATGTTTCAGTTCAAAGAAGACCGACAGAAAATAGGAGGCGACCACTGAGACCTCCACAAGCGTGTCACCTCACATGTGTACCTTTGGCTAGTGCATAAACATGAGATATTTCTTTCAGATGCAGGAAGTTGCGTGAAACAGTAAATTGACCAAAAGGCAGTGTTCAGAACTAAGCCCTTCCACAGGAGACATGCGCATGTAGCGACTAGCAGAGGATAGCTTCGATTTATTGACCTGATAATTATGGGCCTGGCAGACAACGCCTGCATCACTCCAATACTTGGGAACATTGTGTTTCAGAGTAAGTCCAGGAATATCACCGTAATCACGGACACACGGATCATAATGTGAAAGCACATAACTTGAGACATAGTAAGGTATTTTGCCCAGGCCGTGCACGTATCTGGATTATTGGAACTTCGAGAGTTCATTCATTGCATTAGATTTCAAACAGTGTGGAAACAGGCCATTCGGGCCAACAAGTCCACACCGACACTAGGAAGAGCAAACCACCCCGACCCATTTCTCTCTAGCTCACGCACCCAACATTATGGAAATTGAACATAGCCAAACCACCTTCCCTGCACATTTTTGGACTGTGGAAGGAAAGTCCATAGCGATAATTGCCCCAGGCTGGAATCGAACCTGGATTATATGAGGCGGTGAGGTAGCAGTGCTGACGAGAGTGCCACCATGCCGCTAGCGCAATAACTGCATCAACGAAGCTGATTCTGCATGTTTTCAGCTTTTGTGTCTTGATCAGAATTGAAATCACGCTTCCTTCATGAATAATTGAACCAAATAGCATTTGAACCCAGCCCTGTCCATACTTGCGTTCTCTCCCCGAGGCGAAAATTATTCCCTTAAACCAATGAACCAGCTTCATGCCAGTTGTGTTAACAATAAACTAGTTATATGCTTTATTTTAATAAAGGACTTTTTGTTGCTTTGGGGAGGGAAAACAGTACTGAGGTTTATTAACAACTTATTCCCATTCTGACTCCCTGCTCCCAGAAGGCAGCGATATCCCCCCACACCCACCCCCCGCACACCCATGCTGGGTTATGTCAATTGGCGCCTCGACTCACGCATCTTCTACTGTCAGACAGTGCTGGGGGAGAGCAGCACAAATATGCTCTTTGGTTCCTTGTCAAACACGGCATTGCGGGGCAGGGGATTAGGGATGTCGTGATTTGTAATTATAGAAGGTGTTGTAGGGTGTAAAAAAGTGAAATCACGCATGCAGAGGTACTAACGTTCTGTTGGCAACCTTGATCAAATTATTTCATCTTAGACAGAGTGAAAGTTGCAAAGGTGCTGGGAAAGAGAGAATCTTACCCAATAATGGGGAACTTTGCCTCTGTCCTGCTCGATGATACAGGGTGGTCACTGCAGTCTGAATCAGAATGGGGGTAACTGCAGGTATTCATGTCGCTCAAGCACAATTAAAGTGATGTATATGAACTTCAGCACATTGTACGTAGCTCAGAGAATAGATGTTACTGTTCAATCAATTCCACAGTGGCAGAGAACAGGAGAAAGGAATTCAGACCAAATTCTTGACATCACCCGGTGAAACAAACGGATGTATCAGAGCGAATAGTGTCGAGTGGTGCTTGTTTCTGCATTTACAACTTTGGTTCGTGTGTAAATAAAAGCAATTTGAGAGATTAATTCAATTAATTGAGAGATAGAGAGAAAGTAGAAAGTGAGACACAACGAGAGAGAGAGTTTGAATATGAGAATATGTCACTTAGTCAGCAAAGTCAATTCAACAGGGAGGAGGCTAAAACAGAACGTAGTGATGTATACAAGTATGTCGAATCTCTGCCACATTTTTAATGAGAAAGATGTTGAATTCCTTATTTATTTTATTGCACAAATGGCGGGGGAGATTGAGTGATTTGAGGATATGTGTGTAATGCTGGTACAGACTAAACTGGTAGGCAGAGCTTGTGAGACATTTGCGAGCTGTCAGATGAGAGGTCAATTGATTAAATACAGGTGAAACAAGCTACTTGAAATGCATCTGAATTGGTACCAGAAATGCACAGACAATGGTTCAGAAACATAAAGAAGGAACCAAGTTAGACTTATGTTGAGTTCGAAACAATTAAACATCGGCATTTTGATGCATCAATGCGTGCCTTAAAAATAGATTGGACATATGAGGCTGCAGGAAATACTATTCTGATGGTGGAGTTTAATAACTCACTTCCAGAGATGGTAAGAATTCATCTGGTGGAACAGAAATTTCAGGAAGTGATGAATACATGTTGATGTATAAGATGAGATTTCAGGCAGAATCTTGCCGTGTGAGAGATAGAAGGTGGGAAATGAGGAGATCCTCCACTACAAAACCAGGAGTAGAGAACACTGGTAAGAGTTTACCACAGGTTTAAAAATGTCCACTATGGGCGAAGGTCGTGAAAGGCCTTACACAATTCAATTGTGGTACATTTGGACAAATAAAGTCACAGAGCAGGTCGTTTAACCGACGCAACGTGGGAAAAGATGCAGCAAAAGAAGATATGCCGGTGGGATTATTGAAGATAGGAAAGGAAAGCCCAATAAAAGCCGAGGGGCTGAAGGATAATGCACAGCCCAGGCAGGGTCTGGGAATTGTGTTAGTACTTGACCTCTATAAAGAATTTGCCTGTGTGTGTAAAGTTTATGCTGAACGAACGGGGGGAGAAGGAAGGGAAGTTATAATTTTGAGAGATACAGAATTTAACCAGTCACTGATCGTAAGGGATGAGTGAACTTTCTGATTGTTCATTTCACTCATTTTGTAGCGGTGCCTTAAGTTTCATTTGTGTGGTAACTTGAGAAAAGCTGATCTATCGTAGTTGTGCGTATGTTTATACATACTTTGAGGAGTGTGTCAGTGTTGAGCAGCGTTCCTGGAATGGGGCGGCGTGTGAAACATATCATTCTTTCTGATGTGTTACCTGAGAGTGTAGTAAATTGTGGGCTACATGGGCAGAAATCTAGCGTTCCCTCCTAGCGTTAGGTTGGACAGGTAACCGAAGACTGAGGAATTTACAGTGCGCCTGATTGACAGAGACTCAATTCCAGGAATTCAGTTCTCTGTTGGTAATGAATTAGCAAATTTCAAGGTAGGAGTGATTTTCCTTTTGGTGAAGAAGCCCAAGGAATTCCAAGAATCTGACGAGTGAAAACAGAAATATGCTGGCATTTTCTCAGATTGTGTATGAACCAGATCTCACTATCAGAAGTCACAAACTAAGGATAGAGATGAAAAAATTGAAGTTCAAATCGCGGTCGCAAAGGTGTTGGACACACCTGAACGGGTAGAGGATCAGAAAGAGGTGTTCAGATTCTTAAATAGTAAAATATTTGCAACAGGAAATCAAAACGATAAAAAATATATAGGAGGCATATTCCGAAAAGGAGTCCGAATATACTCCTGAGGGTAATTACCGAAAATATATAATTTTTACATAGGAACAGAGACCACGACAGGTTAATGCAGAGGAGAAATGGGCCGAAATGCACCAGATTGTGTTGACAATAACTTAGATAGTAGCTGTTACGTGTAGCACACGACCGAACTGTAGGAGGTCGCCTTGGGATATGAAAGACAGACTCAGGCACAAAAACTTTTTCATGGGGGTAGAATGCACAAGAATGTGATTACCTTTTGCCTAACCTGCCACACATGACAAAATAGTTAGCAAGCCACAGGCGGTACTGAAACCAGCGCCTTTGTTCAAATTCCCGCATTTGAAGCACATTTCACTCGGGTTATATTGATTGTGTAGGTCCTCACCCGCGAACTAAACATGTGAATCAATACTTGTGAACCATAATGAATGTGTCCACCACATTTACAGTTGCAATTTCATTACGGAGTTTCAATGCAAAAAGGTTGGTCGAGAAGTTAGTAGCTTTCTTCATACCGTATAAACTATGCAGATAGAGTCAGTCAGATGAAAGGACACGTTTTACTGCTAGGCTGTTTATGGAAGTATAGCTCAGATATGCAGAACTTTGAATCAAGTGCCATATCATCCTGAGTGATCTTTAGAAGTGTGGTTTCAGACATTGAAGACCATGTTGAGAGCATACTGTCAGGATTACCTGAATAATTGGGATAATGATGTCCCAACAGTTTTGTTTGTGATTGGAGAGGCGCCAAACGAACCAATTCACTTTGCAACCTTCGAGTTAACTTCGGACATGAAGTGAGCGGTCCTTTGAAATTAATTTAAGAGAAATTGACAGCAGCGAATTCAGAGTTCTCATACCTGTATCGGATGTGATGGAACGATTAAATCGAATAGGTGAGTTAGCTAAACAGCACCGACGGAGGACACAACCAACAATGAGCTGAAAATGTGTTGCTGGAAAAAGCGCAGCAGGTCAGGCAGCATCCAGGGAACAGGAGAATCGATGTTTCGAGCATAAGCCCTTCTTCAGGGCTTATGCTCGAAACGTCGATTCTCCTGTTCCCTGGATGCTGCCTGACCTGCTGCACTTTTCCAGCAACACATTTTCAGCTCTGATCTCCAGCATCTGCAGACCTCACTTTCTCCACAACCAACAATGAAACAGGTCGCAGTTGAAAAATCCAAGGGGATTACGTGTTACTGCTATAACCAATGTTCAAATCCAGGTTTTTTTGGACCCTATCAAACTAAGAAAAAGGAATGTATCAGGTGAACTATCTAGTTAAGATGCCAGATGAAAAAAAAAATACTGTGGTATGTCTCGAGAACGTGTTGAAACCGTATTATATGTGAGAGAAAGAACTGGAGAAACAGTTTATACTTACTGCCCTGCAGAATGAGGAATGAAATTCAGAAAGTGTGAATTTTGATGTTCCTCAAAATATATTTTTTAAAAAATATAGCCCTTGACGAGTGGAGTAGGTTAGTCAACTATCTGTCGCAGAAGCAAAAAATACACGAGAAAGTTTTGTTACTTCAGTATGAGGGCAGATGTCGGAATCAAATTGAGAACACTTATGCTATTGCACATGATGTAGACGAATGGTCTGCTTTTCAGATGAAAGAACACACGAATTGGGGGAATCAAAGGCAGACACGTCCTAATTGAGGTGGAGACCATTCTCAACAGGGATTGCAACAAGTCAGAGCAAGTGGCGGACACCGATCGTCTTAGTTCCTAAACGAATTGGCACTCAACGATTATGCCTGGATTACTAGAAGGTCAACGCTGTAACAGAATTAGATACATATCCAAGACCAATATTGGAGAACTGCATGGAAAAAGCTGTACAACCTATTAATATTACCAAGTTAGACCTCCTGCGTGGTGACTGGCAGGTACCTTCATCAGAGATGGTGAAATAAATGTCTGTTTTTTTAATGCCAAGTGATACATTTTGGAATGGAGAATGGACCCGCCAAATTCGAAAGCTGTGGCTGGGTTGAAAGAAGTTCAATTTACTTGGATGATGCACTGATCTTTGATGAGTGCTGGAAATATTGCATGGTACAGTAGCAGATCTTGTTGAACGACTAAGAGTAGTAAAACCAGTAATAAACTTCCATAAAACTGAATTCGCGAAAGAAGTGGTGACGTGCTTGAGACATAACATCGGTCATGGAAGTTTGATCACATGGAATGTAAAGACGAATGCCGTCGAGGAATTTTATCACTCAATCTCAAACAAAGACATGCTTCGATTTTAGAGGCTAAGCACATTCTACCTGAAGACAGTCTAAAGATCAGCAATGGAGAGGTACCATTAACAGATTTGATGAAGAAGAACAGAACGTTTCCTCGGACAGAATAATGCCAGGAGGCATTTGTACATTTAAACGCCATATTAACCATCACACAAGTTTCAATGACACCAAACCCTTCAAAGCTGTTATTGACAGAGGAGGTTTAGCTGTATTGCAAAGGAAGATGATGATAGCATTGTACTGCTAGTTGGTTTCTTCTCAAAGAAACTCAACATGCACCAGAAAAAAAACTCCACGATCGAAAAAGAATCACTGAGTGTGTAAAGTAATTAAAGCATTTTAATGTGCATGGGACGAGCAATGCATCAGAGACAACTGTGTTCATGGTTTACAAGAGCCCTGACATACTTGGAATGCGTGCAAAACAAGATTATGAGCATATTTCATTGGAGTCTTACGTTACACATTTTTAATTTACAAACATAAATGTTGCGAGTTGTAAGAATGTAATTGCAGATGAGCTTTCACAGATTTAACTGATAAAGTTTAGATGAGATAAGTTTCTCTCAAATGTTTGTGCACGTACACAACCTGACACGCACACAAACATGCATGCGCACACAGACACAAGGTAAGATGAACTTAGCTTAAAGTTCTATGTATGTCACGGGCAAAGTGTTTAAGGAATATTAAAAAAGAAGCCAACTTTTCTTCATGATGACTTATATGAAATGAAAGGGGGAGTTGTTATAAAGTTGTAAAGATGTACTGTTCCTTTAAGGGAGCTGAAACTTTTCGCTGGTACAGAGCGTACTGAAAGACTTAAAAATGTAACATTTGATTGTAAACCAAATACCTGGAGCCACATCATTATAGTTAACAATAAATTACAATTCAGAAAATCAATTTAAATCATGCCAAATATACGAAAATCCAAGGGTATTTAATTTTACTCTTTTCGATTACATCAAACCAATGAGCGAGTCCACTGTCTTCAGGGCTCATTGCCAGTTTTTGAACAGTTTGGTTCTCGGATTCCTCATTTGGTTAGGTTCAGACAGACTTTGTGTGTAATTTGGACAGCATTGAGTCTATGTGCCGTGCGAGAAAACCCAGTAGATTTTAAATCTCGCAGTTTAGTGACCGAGATACTGGAATGAAGCTTAAGTGAGAAAATGTGTTTACTTTTGGTGACTTGTGGAAAAATAACAGGAAGAAAAATGGATCTTAAGTTTGGAAAGAGGTTTTGGGATTTGAAGGTGATTCACAAATTTGACACGAAGGCTTAGAAGGAAAGAGAAAGGTCGTAACTGACAGCAAAAATCTTCCAAGCACCAACAGACTACCAGCAGAATAGCTCTCTGACATTCACCTGGCTACACGAAAGTTGTGCAGCAGAAGACCGAAGACGACCGACAGGAACTACCAAAGGACGTTCGAACCCAAAGATGACAAATGGTTTTGAAAATAGATTTGCCATAAATTTAAGGGGGATTTTATAACACCAGTATTGCAGTATGTGTGGTAAAAACAGTGTTACGAGAAAGAACTTGTAACAAGTTGTTGTTTAATGTTCTCTTTTGGGCTTAAAGAATAAAATTGTCGTTTTTATCTTTGAATAATGGTATTTGTGATAACGCTTCGCCACTCGAAACTGAAGAGATCACGGCACGAGATGAGCTTTCCTGCATGTCTGTTTTTAAATTTGCAGAAGGGTTTACCCTGTGTTGTAACACGATAAATGCTAAGTATTAGATTAAAAAAAAAACTGGAGAAACTTCGCGGATCTGGCAAGAGCTTCGCAGAGAGAAACGAAGTAAATTGTAGAGACATACATAGTTGGTCTTAATTACTCAACGGAAATGAAACAGTACTTATAAAAAAACACGCATATAGATGTGTATGTGCGGGGAAGAAGGTCTCAGGGGAACAAATACAACAGGAGAGAATATCACGGGTGTGGCCAAAGCATAAGACAAAGGGAGTGAACATAGTCAGAATGGACAAGTAGAAATATAAAATACCCTTACATATGAGATGTGAAAATGAGAAAATCTGTCTCCCCACTGGTCCTCACCTACCACCCCACCAATCCAGGACAGAACCCCACTGGTCCTCACCTACCACCCCACCAATCCAGGACAGAACCCCACAGGTCCTCACCTACCACCCCACCAATCCCAGGACAGAACCCCACTGGTCCTCACCTACCACCCCACCAATCCCAGGACAGACCCCACTGGTCCTCACCTACCACCCCACCAATCCCAGGACAGAACCCCACTGGTCCTCACCTACCACCCCTCCAATCTCCATGTACAGCGCATCATCCGCCGTCACTTCCGCCACCTCCAAACGGACCCCACCACCAAGGACCAGGACAGAACCCCACTGGTCCTCACCTACCACCCCACCAATCTCCATGTACAGCGCATCATCCGCCGTCACTTCCGCCACCTCCAAACGGACCCCACCACCAAGGATATATTTCCCTCCCCTCCTCTATCAGCTTTCCGTAGAGACCACTCCCTCCGCGACTCCCTTGTCAGATCCATACCCCCCACCAACCCAACCTCCACTCCCGGCACCTTCCCTTGCAACCGCAGGAGGTGCAACACTTGCGCCCACACCTCCCCCCTCACTTCTCTCCAAGGCCCCAAAGGAAACTTCCATATCCGCCACAGATTCACCTGCACCTCCACCCACATTATCTACTGCATCCGCTGCAGCCGGTGTGGCCTCCTCTATATTGGGGAGACAGGCCGCCTACTTGCGGAGCGATTCAGAGAGCACCTCTGGGCCACCCGGACGAACCAACCCAATCACCCTGTAGCACAGCATTTCAACTCCCCCTCCCACTCCACCGAGGATATGCAGGTCATTGGACTCATCCACCGCCAAACCACAACAACGCGACGGTCGGAGGAGGAGCGTCTTATCTTCCGACTGGGAACTCTCCAACCACAGGGGATGAACTTGGACTTCACCAGTTTCTTCATCCCCCCTCCCCCCACCTTGTCTCAGCCGAATCCCTCCAGCCCGGCACCGCCTTCCTGACCTGCAGTCTTCTTCTTGACCTCTCCGCCTCCACCCTACTCCGACCTATCACCCTCACCTTGACCTCTTTCCACCTATCACATTTCCAACGCCCCTCCTCCAAGTCCCTCCTCCCTACCTTTTATCTTCTCCTGCTGAACACTCTCTGCTCATTCCTGAAGAAGGGCATGTGCCCGAAACGTCGAATCTTCTGTTCCCTAGATGCTGCCTGACCTGCTGTGCTGTTCCAGCAATAAAGTTTCAGCTTTGATCTCCAGCGTCTGCAGACCTCACTTTCTCCTACTTCTAGTAATACACAGAATGCAAAACTGGATATAGCTGTGTTGGATTGTCATCAACATAAATGTAGCTGCGAAGTTATTCAGCAGAAAATTGAGTGCAAGACGCTGTGAGTTGCCTCAACGGAAAACAAGTTGTTTACCGTCAGCAT
Source organism: Chiloscyllium plagiosum (assembly GCF_037043375.1). Lineage (NCBI taxonomy): Eukaryota > Metazoa > Chordata > Chondrichthyes > Orectolobiformes > Hemiscylliidae > Chiloscyllium > Chiloscyllium plagiosum. The sequence continues at coordinate 116,518,924 of NW_028270151.1, forward strand.
GCGTTGAGCTTCTTGAACATTGTAATTTTAAAGTTAAAGAGCAAAGAACTCTACAGCACCGGAACAGGAATTCCCAAGACTACCCCAACAGGTATTGCCTTTCTAAACTAAATATCGTTTGTCTCTATGTGCTCCGTATCTCTCCTTTGCCCGCCTGTTCAGAAACCTGGCAAGATGCTGGTTAAATGTAGCCATTGTTTCCACCTTCACAATCGTCTGTGTGTGTACTCCTGGCACTTCGCACTTTCTGCGGACAAAGTCGAAACTCGCCTCTCTCATCTCCTTTCGTCTTAAGTGCTCTCATGTTAACTCTATGTTCCCACGTGATTGATATTTCAAACTTGGGATAAAAAGACACGAACTATCCATTAATCAACCTCTTGTCTAATGTTCAAAGCTTTTATCGGATTGCCCGTCATCCTCCAACTTTAAACTGAATTCAATCAAGTTTAATTATCAAAGCTATCCTCGCAGCTAATGCATTGACAACTGGGTAACATCCCGATAAGCCAGCTGTGTAGCCGCTCCAAAGCCTCTACATCCCACTGGTCGTGTGACAAAGAGAATTATACACACTATTCTAAACGGGGCCGATCTGTAGTTCCATAAATGTGCAACATACTTGCTAGTTATTATACACTATGCCCGAAAAACTAAGCCCAGCATGACGTATGCATTCTTGACGACCTTAACTATTTTCGTTACCACTTCCAGAAAACTGGGGACCTCTAAGCTCGCATCCCTTTGTCTGTTGATGCCATGGTTGATGCAATTTATCTATACTTGCCTCCTGTGTTAGATATCAGACTTACATCATCACCAAATGTCTTTTCTCCGTGCAGGTCTCGAGGCCATTAACGCGATGCTGTCTTCTTCGCAATCCTCGTAACAGTCCTTCGATACGAAAATCTTTTTATTAATGGCAAACTTCTTAATCAGGGCACCTGCATCCTCGTCCAAATCATTTACAGGTTACAGAGCATTGATCCTTACGGTACATACTTGCCAATGTTTGCAGTCTGGAAATTATTGTTCCAATGTATGATCAGTCTTCTATGAGTAAGGCTTCTTTGAATTAATGTTTGTATCTCACAGTAGATCTCATGTGACTTTACATTTTGTATCATCCTGACTTGAATAAGTTTGTCAAACGTTTTCTAAAAGTCCACAGAGGAAACATACCTTGCTCTGTGCTCATTAACCATCTTTGTCATTTCCTCAAACAATAATCCAGTTAGTGAGATGCGACCTTCTCTGCACGCAGACTAACTGTTTTTACTAATAATAATGTGCAGGTGCCGGTGTTGGACTTGGGTGAACAAAGTTAAATATCACACAACCCAAGGTTATAGTCCAACAGGTTAATTTGAAAGCACGAAATTCCAGAGCGCTGTTCCTCGATCAGATCATTTTCGGAGAAGATCATTAGACACAATATTTATCGCAAAATACTTCAGAGTCGTGCAACAGAGATGATATATGGAACCAATCTAGATAGTTGTTAAGTCTGTCATGTAAAATATTGAAAGCTCTTCGAAAGCTAGTGCTTCCAATTGAACCTGTTGGACAATAACCTGGTGTTGTCTGAGTGTTGTGCATAAGTTCATTTTTTTTCTATTCTAAATGTCCTATTTCTAAGACACGTCTGCAAGAATGTCTCTGCTATTGTCGTAAAACTCAATGGCCTGTACGTTCATGAATTATTCTTGTCGAAAATGTGAAAAAACGTTGTTGTTCGTCTCCAGGCTTCTTGCACATCCCCGTGACTTAACATGTAACAAATATTTCGGGCAAAATTTCAACAATTGTCTCACTTGCCTTCTTCAGCATTCCGTGATTTATGGTATGAGGTCATGAGGATTGTCCTCCGTGGAAGCGATTACTAATAGCTGAACATGGTGCGCCCTGCATCAAGCAAGCCTGTCTCTTCAGGTGGCTATTCATTCGAATAAGTATCATAAAAAACATTAAATTATTGTAATTAGGATGAGAGCCCTTCAGTCCATGTTATGTGCACAAGCTCTCCAACTGACCTATCTCTTAAGTTCCTTCCATATATCTACACATTTTTTCTTCTCCAATGATAATCCAACTTTCTACTGAATACATCGATATCATTTCACTCCACAACACTCTTAACTCATGGAGTACAGGTATTTCACACTCACTGTTAGAAAAATATTTCTTGTGATTAAAAAAAGTGTCATGCATGAAATTTGTAAACAACTGAATAACAACACTTTGGACTATGTATTTGTTCCGAGTCAAAAATACAAATCAACCTAGAGAATAGAAACAGGAGATCGTAGCACACAATTATCGGAATGAGAGATTGGAGCAAATAATACGGTGAAAGTGATCACTGAGAGATGTTGCTGTAATATCATAGATGAGGACCAAATAACTATTTATGAAGTTTGAACATCACGTCTGTCATTTTGTAATCTACATTTCTATAAACTCTCGACGCTGACTGCATTTTGACAATCGTATGCCATTATATTTCTAATAATAAAGAAAGCACACCAAGTAAGCGTGCTCCTTCTCCCTTGTACAACTGACCCATTAAATTGATATCGTCTGCCCACAATCCTTACACCTGAGGTATTCTGCATTCTACGTTGCATGCAGTATAGATTCGCTACATGTGGAAACAGGACATTTTACTCAGCAATTCCACATTGACCCTCTGAAGACCATTGCACTCAGACTCACCTCCAACCTGTCCTCGTAACTCTTGACTAACCTACATGCTTCTGGATACTGTGGGCAATTTAACATGTACAAACCACGTAGGCAGCGCGTTTTTGGACTGCAGGAGAAAACCGAAGCATACGGAGAAAACCCACACAGACATGGGGAGAACGAAAACATGCTCCACACAAGCCAGTCGTCCAATTCTGGTCTTAACCCGGGAACTGCCTCTGTGAGGCTGCAGTCTAATCACTGAGCCAGTCCGCCACATGAAGGCTTTGCGACTGAGATTAAAAAACTGATTTCTCCAGAATATCATCACAGCAACCATCTTCCCACATTCCATCTAATTTTCAATGTTGTAGTCGATGTCATGTCCAGATTATCTATTCCGTGCATTCAATTTGATTGCCACTCTTCTAACCAGGACTGTAAATGCACATGAACATGTTTTGACGTGAAGTTAAGCCAATGAGCTGAGTGAATTTGGTATAACATTTCCTTTACCTATAGAGGCTTGATGTCCTTCAAAGATAAATATTTTCAAAACATCAACTTATTTCCCGACGTTTAGGACTACAAATATTTCCGAAATGTTTGATAAATAACAACAAGTTAGTGGACTTGATTATACTGTTTACTTCTTCTCCTTTTTCACGTAAAGATAGATGTTTCGAAAATCTCCAGACCTCTGGTAGATCTTCATGTTGAAGTAGGATGGACTGATTACCGACTGTCCCTCTGCTCCTGCCATCATTATTTCCATAATTAATCCCAATAAGTACCAGAAAGACTGACTAAACATAATTAATACGTGATAGGGATAGAGACCAGGCCAGATCCGGTCGAAACACTTGAAGAATGTACCCCAGACCCTCACATGTCTAACTGTTTTTAGCAGATGTACAGATGTACAGTGGATATTCCAGGAGTGATGTAGCTGGTCCAACCACTCGGTATTAATTGACACAGAATGCATTTACTATTGAAACATGAACCAAAGAGAATTGCATTTGGAATAACTTGGCTGAAAACCAAATCGAATATATAACAACTTAATGATACTGCTGCAGTTAATTGTAATTTTCCCTAAACACAACCTTTGCAATGACAGGTAGAATAAAATCCGAATTCTTGCTGGAGACATACCAGAAAAAAAATGTTCCCAGTATCTTCTTTTGGTTTGTATCTAAAACTTGAGCAGCAGGTGCAAACAAAGTATCTTGATAAAACCTAATCAAAACAACACATGAAGTGCGATAAGTGGCATTCCTCTTTAATTGCACACGTATCTTCCATAAAAAAACAATTTGAAGGTTTTTCCATGTAGAATGTTCCATAAATATCGGACCTTTAACCTTTAGGATCCCAGTGGAAGAAGCTAAGGACAAATTTTCCGGGTTAAATGAGCAGCATTTTCACAATAGAAAGGCTTTGGATGGAAAACGGTGAACCGAAACTGTTCGTACATTCACGTCAGTTAATTTCAGTCTGCATGAATCCTAATTCTCCCAATAACCAGAATCCACCTTCTTCTAAGAAGTGGTGCCTAACCCTGTGTTTTCCCAAAGTAACAGTGGGAGCATCACTTGCGACACGATAAGGAATCAACAGCTGCGCAGTGAGGGTTAGGCAGACCAGAATCTGACAGCAACAGACTTAAATATTAAAGCAAGGGATTGAAGTTGTCTTTGGGTCTTCATGGTACTTTTCAAGTTTGGCCATCATTAGCAACGCGGATAAGGTTTATGCTTTGGGTAATGCAAGCTGGTTGCGATCCTCGCAATTGTTGGTCTTCCTAGTAAGTTACTCCTTCTGACTATTAATTCAATAAAAATTTGAACTACATTAGTGATTTAATTATTCCATCTTTGTCAACATGGGAAAAATTTCCATCATTTCGGCTGGCAAACCCCATTGTTGATCAAGCAAGTACAAGTCCATTATCTGAAGAGGAACCAGACTGTTTAAACGTTATAAGTGTTATTGATCTCAGATAATTTTATTTCTGTCCGCATGTAGTAACCTGCCCAATTCGTTTCACTACCTGCTCTCGACACGAATGTTCCAATTCTCCTCTCACGATAGTTACACTTGCGAGCAATTCACTGGAAGCTTCAAATCTTCAGATTTCATTAAAGCGGATTGTGATCTTGTAGCTTTCTGAGTAATCCAGATGCAAAGGAAAATGCAAAAGAAGTGGACACAAAATCGCCATGTAGCTGCTAGTTAATTTTTATGTATATTATATATAAATATACACATAGACACACTCGCATACATATACATACACATGAACACAGATATGTACATATGCATATGTGTTTGCGTGTTACACATGCGCAAAAATAGATATGAGCAGTCCCTATTACTTTGCAGGATTTACATCACAATGCAGTTATTTAATTCCCTTCAGGAAAGGTCTACCCTGCTTACTCTGACCAATATTTGAATACAGGGCCGCACACATATCAATTTTAACAGTTACCTGTCTTCCAGTTTGGCCAAACCAGCCACTGATTTGGTCGAATTTATAATGGAGATAAAATGCTGCCCTGCTCGTATTGTGCATAAGCTATTATGGAAGAAAACTAAAATACATGAGTACCCTTGCTCTAATGTTTCCAATCTATCAACAACACACTTCCATTTCCGAATGCATCGAATTCTAAGCCTAAATTGTATTTTATTACTCTCCGTGTATCCTGCGTCTGAACGTCGTGCTTAGCTTCAAAGGCAACATTTTTCTGACATTAGAGTTGCGGATCGATAGAAAATGATGCGAGCTACACTGCCAACCACTTCTTTGGATGAGTAAACTGTCCATTTTTGAGGTTGATAGGAGCAAATGGCCATGTTCCTCCAGAACAGTTAAATAGAAGAAAGGGAAGCAAGTGCAAGGGAAGTTTATAATAATTATCGAGGTGGCATCCCGTGCATGTGCAACAGTTGCTATCTTTTTCACATTTGAAATGTTGGCGAGATGCTGTGAATGGTTTTCTGCATTGTTACGTCGAGCTGTTACGTATTTTCAAAGAAGATCTGAACGTGAACTGACAAATTGAGCAAACAATGCAACTGGGTCAAACATTCTATTAAAAGGGAGGAGCAGGAAATTTGGTGGCCAACGTACTCTAAGTTTTTAAGTACACTTTTTCAATTTAATGATAATCCACGAGTCCATTGTAACACAAGTGGGATCCGAAAAAGGTGTGATATCAAAGGTATGCATGTTGATGCCCAATGCCACAAATGTCGCTTTCTTTAACTTCCCATGCACCTCACATTCGAAGGTAGATGTGGGGCTATCGCAATACGATGTTAAATAATGTTTCCAAATTTTGGATATCATGACGACTGGGTGAGGTGAAAATATTGTTTCTATCCTCCCGAAGGGCTGTCGAAAATCCTCCAGTATCATCAGCGAACGAAGTAATTTATTTTATTTTATTATCAATTGGTTCATGGAATGTGACAGACGTTTTCTGGGACAGAAGTCGTCTTTAGTCCCCAGTTGCCTCCAGAAAGATGGTATTTGCTGCGGTCATGATCCACTGCCCTTCTCCTTCAGAACGGATGGGCCTGTCGGTTTAAACCTTGCTGTCACAGGACGCTTGCTGATTTTCCTTTCCAGCGCACTTTGTAAACGGAACTCACGAGGAATTGTTTAACGTTAGCATTAATTAAAAGAAGGTAATTGATAAAGAATTCGTGTCAGAACACTCATAGCGACGAGACAATTTGGCCCTTGATCTCTGACATTCTTTTACGTTTATATTTAGATTTTATTGCCACGTGTCCTGAAGCTCAGGAGCGCAGTAAAAAAGTGTGTGGTCTCAAAAGAGAAGGCACCGCTTTCGATAAGGTTACCTTGGTACAAGAAGCTGAGATGCAAAGCAGTCAGTTCAATAGAGTTAAAACATGAAGCATTACTTCATACACTTCGTCGAAAAATGAAAACACGAGGTAACGGTAAATATTAAAGTCTTTCTTATTTTAAACTGGTAAACTGAGAGAACGCGTTGAAAGTTCAACATATTTTATTGAGACTTTTCATTTACGAAATTATGACGCCTCTGTTTCTGTTATTATTGCCGCTGTTTTCTACCTCCAGATATAATTCATTCACCTCCTCAACAAGAAACCATCCACATCTGCATTACAAACAAATGAAGAATTCATTTCTATCAATCTCTGAAGTGTATGAGAAGAAAATCATTGATCCGGTGAGTGGAACAAGATATGAGAAATAGACGATTATATTTTTAAATGTGAATTTATTCCTGAGGAATTATCATGAATTGATGAGAGGTCACAGAGAATGCACAAAATGCGGTAGGATCCGGGTGTCCTTATGCAAGAATCGTAAACCATTCTTGTTCAGATTGAGTAAGTAATAAGGGAGATGTTTTTGTCTGAGTTTTTATAAGCAGAACTGAATATAGATTTAGGGAGTAGTGCTTTTGTATCCAGCCTCCAGGAATTTAGTGAGGTCAGTTGGCTAGATGTCCAATTTGCAGTACCGAATAATGCCAATTGTGTGATTTGAATTCCCGCAGCAGCATAGGAAATTTAAGTGTTGACTTCATTAAGGCACATCGGCCAGAAGATTTTCCTACCGAAGCATAGAAAGCTATGATCAAGGTAGCATGCCTACATTGGACCCCTTTCTCTGGTGGAGTGCCAGACCGATCGATATTGAGGCGTATATTGTTTATAATAAAATGACGTGGGTGACGGAAGGGATTGTACTCACTCAATGTTTGCTAGGAGAACAAAAATGAATCACGAAATTACTTCATGAGGATTTTAAACGAAGTCAGTGATGGGATGCAACACGACAAGTTATTGGATTGTATTTTCGCTAATGGAAACTTATGTAGGAATAAGAAAAGGACAGGTCAGTGCTGTTCAATTCAGAAAATACATCAGAAATAGATGTACCAAGTAATTTTGGATCTCGAGTTGAACGTCAAAAAATCTTGCTTCTAATGTCCGTCGGTATTTGGGAATGCAAATGCACTGTTGGTCATAAGTTCAAAGCAGTTGGTTCGCAAGTATTATATCATTAGTATACCACTCTCTGTGTGACCAATCCGATGAACAATTATGGTCGTCTTCTTGTTAGAAACAAGACCTCAGTATTAAAGATGCCCTGGAGGCATGCCAGAGAAGGTTCAGAACATTTATGCCGGGCATGTATGTGCTTCCTCAGAAATCGAACTTGAATAGTTTGAGCACGTATTCATTGTAGTTGGTAAAATTGAGAGAAGACCTTAATAAGGAAAATAAATATGAGATTGCTTGTGGGCTTGACAGGACTGTTGTCAAAAAATTATTTCCCCTTGCGGGAGATTCTGTGATCGTGGAAAGTATCTTCAGATTAAACAAACCCAATAGCTTTAAAATAAGGGGTGGTAGGTATAGGACAGATGTTAGGGGTAGGTTCTTTGCTCAGCGAGTCGTGAGTTCATGGAATGCACTGCCAGTAACAGTGGTGGACTCTCCCTCTTTATGGGCATTTAAGCGGGGATTGGATAGACATATGGAGGATAGTGGGCTAGTTTAGGTTTGTGGGCTTGGATTGGCACAACTTCGAGGGCTAAAGGGCCTGTACTGCGCTGTATTCTTCTATGTTCTATGTTCTATGTTCTAATTTATAACAGAGACAGTGATGACTTCTTTCAGCGAGCAGTGAATAAAAGAGTTTTCCAAGTTGTGTCTGTAATTCGAGTCAAGGGAAATGGTGGAGACATTTGCAAGTACGAAGTAAAAGAAGGACTATGAGACTAAGATTAAGGGGTGTTTTTGAGAATGCAGGGAATAATATACCCATCACTGAAGCGGGAATTGTCGGTTAGTTCCCCGACATGGTATCCAATCTTTTCTTCCACAGACGGCTATGGAAATAAGGGTTGAGAGCGGGATTAGACGGGTAGCACTTGAGGGAATTGATACACAGCATGGATTGAATGGCTTTCTTATTTACTGTTAAATTCCACAATCATATCAGCCACGATGTTCTTGAATAGTGCAGAGCAGATTGGTGGTCTTAATTGATTAACTCTGCAGCTTTGTGGAAATGTCTTACTCTGATATTGTGGGATCTTGATGGGGCAAAATCGAAGAGAATGCTTCAATTTACGATTGCATCCAGGACACGAATTCACTGTTTAAAATTCAGGAGTCGTTATTGAAAGCAGAAATTACTTTCCTCTGTTTAAATGCAGTGATATTTTCGAACAGATGCTGGAGGAAATATCCGACCATATTTATAAGGAACTGATCGATCCTTTTTCGTTAGATAAAGGAGTGAAAGTTTATCAAGAACAGGCGGGAATGTGGATTGAACGATACAGTCAGGTCAGGTATGGTGTTGTGAATTCGGGTGCAATCTTCAGAGACTGAATGACTTACTGATCGTTATGGTGATTGTGTTTGTCTGGACTGAAACAAAAGATGGAAACTGCCATAAACTAATAAGATAATAAAGAAAAATGATACTTTCCGTCTCTGAAATTAAAAAAAAGGATGAAACATACATTAAACAAAATTTAGTTGGACTTACGACAAGGTGAATTCTCATTTTCATCGAGGCAGTGTTAGGACAGCGGGGAAATTTCTAATCTTCGATCAATGCACCTCTCTCTCTCATTTAAACTCCTACACAATCGAGGTGCACTTTTCACGTAAAATAGCTCATGCATGTCTGTCATGAACTAAATATATTTTCTCTGGAATGCATTCATAGCATGAACGTAATTAATATAATTTGTGAACAAAACTGCTCAGGAGATTCATGATGTGGTCTCACTGATGCCCTGCATTTCAGTAACATACTACCTTCACACTCACGTACATAACACAGTCCATACAGTCAGTGAGAGATATAGATTGTATTTTTTTTACTTGCTCTTCGGTTACTTTGACAAACATTGTCGTGGTAATCACATCATTATAATTTTGTTCGGTCCCGATTCTACAGTGATTTAACTAAAGATAATATGTATCATTATAAATTAATTTCTCTTTCTACCTCCTAATGGGATTCATAGTCCAACGGAGCTTCCCAATCTTCAATGATAAATGTGCTTTTTATCCACTCCCTGTCAATGACTGAGTCTGGAACAGTAAGTCTGCAACACTTGGAATGCTACTTTTCACAAAGACGGGTTTCTGGACATATTTGAAGTCGATTAACAACAACACATAATTCGACCACCATTATATTCCCAACCCCGGTCGATGCCTCAGTTCCTTGGCGACTGGAACATGCGTGCATGTCGGTTGGATGACTGCAGACTCAGTTATTCTAATACTTGTCTCAACGACATTCCACTCAACATCCTCGAAAAAACATCAGCTTTGCTGTCTAGACCCACAATTACACAAAGTACTGTTCACTCATCACTTCTGCCCTCACTGACGTACATTGGCTTTCGTTGTGCTATGGCTTCCATTTTAATATTTCCTGCCTTTGTTGGGTCCATCTAAAGTGTCACTTTACCAATTAGTCACACTCCCACATCTTTTTCACACTTGCTCTGAATCTTTTCCTCTCCAGAATTATTCAATTCTCTATATTTTGAGTGAATGACCTTTTTTCTTGAATTCTCTCCCTGACCATGAGATTGGAATCTGTAGAGTGGTGCGAGTGTCACGACGTTCATAACCAATGAAATGTTGTAACTTCTGCTGCATTCACCTCCATTGTATGCAAAGGAACTCTCTGTTGACCATAGCATTTCAGTCATTATGGCACTCATCTTTGCCAGTTGTTCTTATTCTGTTATTTGGTTGTCTGCTTGTCACTTTGAGGTAATTATGTGTTCCCTCAAATAAGGAATCCCCCTTTCCCGCCGCCAACCCTTGCCCCTCAGCTTGGAAGTTTGGCAAGGAAAATAGCATAGCAGAAACAATGTTTGAATTACTATTGATCAAAGTAAGCTGTGAAAATAGACGACGTGGAAAGTCAGTTGATGACCTGTAATGGATATGTGAAGAAGTATTATACAACTTTTCGCGTGAAAACGTCAAAGTAAATCAATGAGACGACAGATCACACAAGATTAACGGAAGTGGTTTATGCGTTTTCAGGGTGATCGGAATGTAAGTTAAGCTAAGCCTGGGATTGTGCAGGTGGTACGTACACAATGAATCTTGGTCTAGAGTATGACCAACAAATTAAGCAAAAATTGCAGACTGAGGAAGCTTTGTAAAGCGGGATGTGTGAACTTTCCGATAGCAAACTCGTGTTTCCCAAGCATTGTTGATCAGATTACAGGTAACGGTAAATTACAGCTTTAAGAGGCTGCAAAAGTTTATCCCCTACTTCAATGCACAGGGTTGAGAGATGATATGACCTCCCATTGCACCAGTGAAGCAGATTCGAAAAACTGAATAAAAAATAGGCACGGCGACTGAGGACCAAGTGTAGACTATTCCACGATTTGGCTAATTTCAACAAATTAGTTAGACAATGGCTGATTCGTTTGTGATCTTAGCGGTAGTGTTATATCTGTTAATGTTATCCATCATTCGCTCATCGGTCAAAAATGTAAGGGAGCCTCAACATAATTTAGACACACACAATGCGTGAATTTGTGCCAGAGAATTCCAATAATCATTATGAAATATTCTTCATATCCGTTTTACTGAATTTTGGAATGAATTCTCTTTCCTTTTCGGTATGCATCATCCGGTCACAAAAGGCTTTTCAATGAAAATGTCGTGTGATATGGCAAAACACGTGCACCGAAACTATTGTAAAATCTCAAGCAGCCGATACATATTCCAGTACGGATTCTCACCGTCACAAAAAGAAGGTCCCAGTCTTGATAATGGGCAATTTGCAGCTCAATAGCGTTTTCCTTTAAAACAGGCATTCAACCAAGAAAATCGCAGAGTCTTTCTTCTGTGCCTGCAAAATGCCAGTCTTTGTAATATTCTTCATGTTTTATAACACTGCCCAACTTTGTAAACCCTCTCCTTTAGATATCGTTTCCTACTTTTGTGATATCCCTAAACAGCACAATTATTCCGTGTCTCTCCAAACTCTCCTTTTTATGGCGAGGGTAACACACATACAGATGGGCCGAAGTTTGGAAGAGTTCAGAGAGAGCAAGGGACCTTCTGGTTCAAGTGGGTTGAAATCAAAGCTTGCAGAAAACAAAAAGTAATAAATGTTGCATTGTCACGGCAGGACATTAATATGATGAGGTTCTACTGAAAAGGATGTCACTACTCTGGGAGGCTTTATCAGAGATAGATGGAGGTTGCAGCACTGGAAGAGGGTTTAGAAGTAGAGAAATGTTTAGGGGGCTAATGGAAGTCCGACGTATGTGGGATGTTGTAACGGTTGCTAGAGATTTCAGGCACATGGATGGATGGAGATATTTAGACAGATAAGGAGGGCATTAGAATGTAAAGTTTGTAGATATAGAAAGCTGTTTCTGGGCAGACAGTCGTAACAGAATCAGGAGCGCTGTGGCGACAAGAGGATGTTACAGAAATAGTTAGGCAATGGAGTAGGATACACATCAGAGAAAATTGTATGGCTGGAGGAAGCTGAAGAGATATGCAGAGCTGTAGGTGTTGGCAAAATTTTCATGCATAATCAACATTATAGTGGCTGGAGGAAGTTATTGTAATAATGAGATTTGTCAGGGCTGGAGGATGTTCCTCGCATTGGTGGTGGTCTGGACTGGGCTAGGTACAAAGATTGAGAGGTTCCTGTGAATTGGAGTAGTTGCAGATAAAGACGGAGCTGTAAAAACTCGATCTTTATAACAGTAAGAGGGAGAATTGTCGGGAACTGGATGAAATTCCAGAGAAAGGAGGTGTACATTGCCTGTATGACTTGTAGAGATAAGGAGGGCTTCATGGGTTGGTGGACGATTTAGCGATTGGGATGTATCATCCAGGATCGATGGGATTAGAACGGTGGAGCATTATTGGAGTTGGACGACGCTGAAGATACCAAACTGAACCACACTGACCTTGGAGCAGAAAAGGATGTCATTCGGCCCATCACATTTGTACCAACTCTTCAAATGAACTCACGACTGAGTAATATTCTCCTGCTTCCCCCATATCGTTATATATTAGTTTGAATCACAATAATTATCCAATCCTCTCTTGAATGATTCTATTGACCATGAATCTACAGTACACCCAAGTTTATCCTAACTATTTGTCAAGTGAAAAGATTTCTTACCGACATCAATATTTCTTCTTTTGCATATCACCTGAAATGTGTGTCCTCGATTTTCTGTTCCTTTGATGAACGGGAGTATATTGATTCCATCTATTGTATTAAGGCCCTCTATAAGTTTGAAAATCTCTATCACATCTCCTCTTAGCCACTTTCTATCCAACTGTTTCAGGCTAATTTCATAGCTTAAGTCACTCATACGTGGAGTCATTGCTGTAAATCTCTTCTTCATTCTGTGAAACGTGCTCACGTCCATCCTATCATCTGATACCCGGAAATGTGTACAAGACTCCAGTTGAGGTCGAAGAGGCGTTTGGTACAAGTTCAAATTCCTTGCTCTATTACTCAACCGCAATCTTTATAAAACCAGGAAACTGCATGCTTTACTTGTGATTAATATCTTGCCGACTCCAATATACTTTACAAAAATATCACTTAGTGTTTCGCTTCTGTACTCCTTCTGATTTTATGTCCTATTTTATGTTGTCTTTTAATGTTCTTGCCAGCAAACTGCGTCGACTCATGCTTTTCTACACTGAACATCATCTGCTATCTCTCCGCTCACTTGACCAACTTGTAAATGTCTTTTTGGAGTTCTCCAAATTCTTTCTGCTCTGTGTCAACCGTAAACTTTAAAATGCTTTTGTGCACACCAGAGGTACATCGTTCATACATATCAAAACGAATGAGGGCCAAACACTGACTCTTGCATAAATTCACTGAAAAACTTCTTCCAGCGTGATAAAATCTAGCAATCATCCCTCCTTGTTTCCGATCAGTCAGTCAATTATGTTCCCACAGTTACACAGTCGTTTTAGTTCCATGAATGAATGAATGATTGAATGTCACATAAATTGAGAAAAATACAATGCAACATGTTTTCTCGCCTGTTCCATAGACCTCTATAAAATCAATATTGTACCTTCTGAATTATTGAGTATCCTCTGTTCTTTCTTCACAGAATAAATCCTCTTTCTAGTTTTTGCCATCTTTGAACACGCTCACTATGAGGTGACCACAGAGAATTCTGGGGCAGCTCTATGTTGGCTCTCAGTTTTCCCATAATTCTCCCCTGCTCTGCAAACTGCATTCTGAACCAAAAGCATTTCTCCTGGTTCCAATTCAATTTTCGACCTGACACCTCATCTATTGTTTTTTCCACGTCATGCAGGTAGCGTTGGGTTTGATTATCCTGCTTTTCCTATTTGAGGAACCGTTCCTTGACTGGACACAATACATCTCCTCTTTCTTGGGAGGTCATTGTCATTTTTTTCTTTGCCTGACCAACTTGGCCTTACACTAAAACATTCACAGCTTCATTCTTGCCCCACTGAAGGCTGCTTTCAGTCATTTGATTTTTCTTATGCTCAATTATTGCATATCACTATGTACTGTCATCCTGAAATTTAAAGTGAAATGATCCATGTGTGGTGGAATGTTTGTGACCTACAGATGATCTGTTTTCCCCATCTCTTTTCCAATGACTTAGTCCAACATTACCTGCATTTTTGGGCTGAATGTATACTCCTGTAGAAAGCTCTCCTTATTGCAATTGAATGAACAATTGCTCCTTACTGCCCTGACATTATCAGTGTCCCGTCTACATCTGAAAAATGTCAGTTTCTTAGTATAACTTATCTGTAATGTTGCTATTGCTCTTAACACTCCATACACACTTATTCTCTCCATCCTTTCCATTAGTTGGTGGCCTGCAGACGGTACTTCACAGTGTAACTGTACACTTACTGTTCTGTAGTTCCAGCCAAATTTATTCTTGGAGGTTTCCTTGTTCTTTCGGACACATGAACTGACGCTATCCTAAATCAATACTTCTACCCTTTACCATTTCCTTTCCTTCCCGATGCTTCGGAAAAATTTATAGCAAACAATATTTAACACCTTGCTCTGCCATTCCTTGAGCCAGCCTTTGGTTATCGTTATGTAATCAGCTTTCCAGACACGAGTCTGCAAAATTCCTGAAGAAGGGCTTGTGCCCGAAACGTCGATTCTCATGTTCCTTGGATGCTGCCTGACCTGCTGCGCTTTTCAAGTAACACATTTTCAGCACGAGTCTGCATCTGCAAATTTCCCAAAACATTCATGGAGAGTACCTAGGATTTGGATTTTCTGAAATGTCTTATGGTCAATCAGAGTCAGGGGAGACAAACTCTGAAATGCGGTGCTTGAGAGTTTTGGGAACCTGAGAACCAAAGTCACCGATTCACTTGGTGTAAACCCCAAGCGAAACAAGTCATGAACAACACCTTACATTCATACAATACAAATTCTCCACAATGACTTTCTCCAACAAGTGCAAATATCACATCTCTCCTCGGCATTCAGTGGCGTTACCATCACTGAGTCCCCCACTATCAACGTCCTGGGGTACGACAAAGACCAAGTTCTGTACTGCATCAGACATAAATAATACAACATTTAGAAAAGCAGGTCAAAGACTAGGAATTCTGTTGCAATTCACTTTTAAAAGCCTGTTCGATATCTACAAGGGTCAAGTCAAGAGGTTCACAACGCTCAAGAAGTTAACATCATTCAAGACAATGCAACCATTGAATGGCACCACATCTACAAGCTTCAATGTTTGCTCTTTCTAATATCAACATATATTTGCACCAATGTTAAATACATGATTCACTGTTCGTATCTCACATGGCTCACTCAAAAGCATCTCCCATACCCATCTAGAGGGACAAGGCCATCCGATGCAAAGGAGAGGCCAACTTTAAGGATTTTTAAATCGTCATTGGATAGATATATGGATGAAAATCGAAAAGTGTAGGTTGAATGGGCTTCAGATTGGTTTCGCAGGTCGGTGCAGCATCGTGGGCCGAAGAACCTGTATTGCCCTGTAATGTTCCATGCTCTATGTTATGAGTATTGTGAGAATTCTGGTAATCTCCACTCCTATTCCTTTCTGGTTCCCATACTTCCACCAATTTAGTTTAAAATGCTCCCAAATGCTCCACAACGAAGTCAGCACCAGCTCTGTCATTTGCTACTCCATCCAGCGTACACAGTTCTGTCTTTCCTAGGAGCCAACCCAATGTCCCATGAACCCGAATCCCTTCCTGCTGCACCATTTTGCAGTCAGACGTTGATCTCTATAACACTCCGACTCCTGTATTGCCTTATGCACAGAGCTGGAAATATTGCAGGGATTGCTACATTTGAGATCCTGCTGGCGATACGTCCACCGAGATCCCTAAATACTGATTATTAGACCATTCACCCATTCCACCCATGTTATTCCAACCAAAATGGACATGTTCTCTTTCTGCTCACTGTCTCCCACCATAATGCCCTGCAGACACAGTGATATTCTTGACCCCACAATCCCGCAGTTACACTGACAGTCACAGTTGCACTTACATTTTCTCAATTTACTGAAACCACATTACCCCTCCCCCCGCCCGGACTATTGCAGCTCCTTCCTTCGCCCTCAACTGCTGTACAGATCAGGCTGCTTCTGGTGCCACAAACATTGCTCTGACTGCACTCCCCCAACAGCCCGCACTGATATCAGCTTCCAAACAGCAAAACTGAAGTGCGAGTGAGAAAACTGACTATTACTGTATTCCCTGACTGTTTGTGTTGGGCTCAATGATAACCCATTCACTTCCTTCTGCCACGCTGTTATGACTGCAGTGTGATCCCCTGTCTGGATGTGCTATCCATCTAATGCTCAGCGTAGAATATGTACCACTGTGTCCCATCGTGGTCTGAGCTCCCAGATTTTGTGCTTGTCTAGAACACAAGCAGAGGGTATATCTTCTCAATGAAACAGAACACATTTTACATTTCACTGATCTCTGATACCAGGTCTTCCATGAAATGTAGCAAGTGACGTACTTAATATCTTTAAGATCGATTCCTTTATCCAACTGTGTTTACGAGCAAGTGAGGATTGCAGATGCAGGAAACCAGAGTTAAAAAGTGTGGTGCTGGAAAAACACTGCAGACCAGGCAGCATCCGAGGAGTAGGAGAATCGACGTTTCGGGCATAAGCCTGAAGAAGGGCTTATGGCCGAAACGTCGATTCTCCTGCTTCTCGGATGCTGCCCGGCCTGCTGTGTTTTTCCAGCACTACACATTTCAACTCCAACTGAGTTTACTTTGGTATGTTGGCTCAGACTTTAGTATGTCCTTGGTATTACTGAGTTCAAACACACTTTCAGAAGAGGGAAAAATTGGCTAACATACTGCAATTTAGAGACAGTCACTAATAAAAGGTTCCCCAAAAATGAACTGACCGATTTTCTGTGATTACCGCCGTGTTTCCTTCAAACTCCATGCAGGCAAATCTCAGCAGCATCTAAGTGTCTCTGGGGCTTCCAGGTGCGAGTAATCCTTTCGCCCCCACTCCACTCTGCTCACTCACAGTGTCTCTATGTCTCTGACTCCCAGGAACGTGTAATCCCATAGCTCCCCCTCCACCCTGCTCGCTCACAGGGTCACCATCTCTGTGAATCGCAGGTTCATGAATTCCTCATCTCCCACTCTACTCAGCTCCCTCACAGGGCCACCGTCTCTGTGACTAGCAGGTGCATGTAATCCTCCAGCTCCCACTCCAATCTGCTCCCTCACAATCTCACCAACTCTGTACCTTGAAATTACGTGGTATTCTCCAGTTTCCACTCCAATCTGCTCCCTCACAGGGACACCGTCTCTGTGACTCCCAGTTACGAGTCATCCTCTAGCTCCCACTCCTCACTGCTTCCACACAGCGTCACCGTATCTGTGATTTCCTGCTTCCACGGCAATGTGCTCTCTCGCCGGGTCACCGTGTCTGTGACTCCCAGTTCCGAGTAATCCTCCAGCTACCCCTCCAATCTGCTCCCTCATACTGTCACCGTCTATATGGTTTCCAGGGACGTATAATCATCCAGCTGCCACTCCACTCTGCTCCCTCACAGGCTTACCATCTTTGAGACCCCCAGGTACGTGTTAACGCACAGCTCCCATTCCATTATGCTCGCTACTACTCACGGGGTCACAATCTCTGCGAGTCCGAGGCAGGTGCAGTCGTCAAGACCCCACTCTACTCTATTCCCTTCAGCTTCTCCGTCTCGGTGATTCCCATGCACGTGTAATATTCCAGCTCCGACTCCACTCTGCTCGTTCACAGGATCATCGTTTCTGTGACTCCCCGGTACGTGCAATCTCACAACTCGCACTCCACTGTGCGCCCTCACAGGGCCACCATCTCTGTGATTCCCAGGCACGAATAATCGTACAGCTCCCACTCCATTCTGCGTCCTCGCATGTCACCGCCTCTGTCACTCCCAGGCATGTTTTCTTTTTCTTCAGCTCCCTATCCAGGCTGCATCCTCATAGGGACCCTTTGACTCCCTTATGTATTAGGGCTCATCCCTCAGTGCACATGTGAATCCTTCCACTTTGCCGCAACTATATCTCCTGTGCATGAATTAGTGTCACCCTTTGCACACGTTGCTCTCTGACGTGTTCACCATCTCTGTGACGCAGTCTTAATTTAAAACATCCTGCTCTACTGCTTCTCCAACTCCAAGTCCCAGTGGGTGTTGATCCTCACTGTTGATTTGTATTCACCGACTTGTTGACGATCACTTTCAAGTTCTCTGCCTTTGGGAATCCCAGGTAGCCATCGCCCTCAAGCCTCCTCTGAGAGTTGGAACATCCCAATGCGCATTGCTGCTTCATAGCGTCTCATTTCTACCTGGAGGGCAGTGGAAATGAGAGGAGAATAAAAGGGCACAGAGGTGTTACACTGATTAAAGCACCGTAGAGTTTGGAACCATTTATGTGGAAACGTAGGGAGAGTCGCAGGGCCTGAAGCAGGTTACTGAATGTTTTAGGCTGCGCTGCCGGAACAGAAGTGGAAAAGAAAACTGATTGTAGCTTGTTGGTGTTGGAAATGGTTACTCGAGTTAGTGCTCGGTCGATAAAAAAAGATTTCTCGTAGATGGTTACAGAAATATGAATACTTGAACAAAGGTAAAAAAATGACAGACAGGGACCTTTGGAGTACTAGAATCTTGTGGATGTTAGAGTAAAGTGACTTATGGTGACTGGAGTGAGTAAATATTTAGGAAGCGCACTAAGGGAGCATTATCAAGGCTGGATGATGTTATAGAAATAGCGGAGTTGTAGGGGATTGTAGAGTTCAGTCAACGTGAAATATATAAGGAGGGTTGTTCAGTCTGAAGATTATGAAGATATGGAGGCAGGGTTTTTTTATACACAAAGTGTGAGGAGTCTGGAGAATGCTGACTGGTGTGGTTCTGGACGCAGACGCGATATGGGCAGTGAAGTGGCGGTTAGATAAGCACATGATGATACAAGGAATGTCGGGAAATAGAACAAGGGCATGCAGAAGGAATTAGTTAAATTTGGTGTCACGTTTAGCACAACATCTTCGGCCTGATCCTTTGCTGTACTTTTTAATGTTCTCCGTAACTCTTTTACAATGATACATCAAGGCTGGATCTGGACTTACGGAAGACTCTCAGTGATGAAAGAGAAAGAAAAAGGGGCGGGGGCGTTTGGGCAAAAGTAGTAAAGGGAATCGTGTGTGTAAGAGGGTGCACGAAAAACAAAAGGAAGCAGGAGCTTCGAAGAGGCCGAGTGATGTTGGGAAAGAGGCCACGTATATGAGTGGAATAAATTAGCAGCACAGAGCGGAGGGACCTGCAGTGGTGAAACCGTCTTTTGAACATGACTGGAAGAAATAACAATAAACTAACACACAAAGTTAAAATGCTCATTATTAAAGATACGACAGGTTGGACAATGGCAAAGATCTGGTACAGATCATGGATTTACATCCACTGTGAAGAGACCACACCAGGATCTGACCAATGAACCACAACAAAGCAAGTTAGATATCGAATTATAGATGAATGCTCAATAATATTCACTTCTGAAAGAATGACATCGTACTTCAATGCCAGCTTTCCTCATGGACCTTGTAGTTGAAAAGTTAGCCCAGAAATGGAATCAGAGAAACACTTCAGCATTCATATCTTCCACTTCTTTGTAAAATGATATGATAAAATAAATATGTTGAGAGGCATTCAGAAGAAACCAATACATCTCTTTGTTTGAGTGCCAAACGTCCACATGTTAAAGGATTTTCCAAAATCTATCACCCTCAGTACAGGATGAGAATTTAAAAATGGTTTGAGGAATCATCTATTTTAATGACAAGGTTATGTTGTCGAGAGGATGTAAGAGATGTATCGATGCATGCAATTTAAAATGTCTTTGCAACCACCAATTATGTTTTCCAAACATTATTTGGAAGGAGAACCTTGAAATGCAGGAAGAAGAAAATTAGTAATGAATACAATCAACATTCTGTAACAATTGGAGTCAACTGGATTCAGAGTCAGTTCAGAACACTTAGTGCTGTCAGGTAGTTCTGCTAGCTTTAAACCGTCTTAAAACTACCGTGCTCTTTACCTATTCATAACAATTCCCGCCTTGAGAAACAAAACACTCATAATTAAACAATGGCCTTATTTTATGCTTTCCTTTAAACACATTACCCTAACAAATGAATAATTTTACTCTTCGTTCATTTCATTTCATCTCATACAACTGTTTTTACCATATCACACTAAGTAAATACAGACATCATCTAAACTTCATCAGTTAAATCCACGACAACGCATCTGCAATTAAAGTATTACGCCCCGCAACGGAATTTAAATTAGAAGTCTGTAACGTAAACTCCAACTAAATAGTCTCATATTCTTGCCTTTAACGCGTTCTATGAATGTAAGCGGATTGTGATACGTGCACAGAACCGTCTCCAACACATTGTTCGTGACATACATATTAAAATGTTTAAGGCCAGTACCAAACGCAATAGTTTCTTTTTCGTGTAGTATGTCCTCTGTTGGATGTTGTTCTTCGAAAAGTGTCCAACCAGCTGTTCAATCCCATTCCACTTCTTCCTGTACGAGTACAACTCTAACTCCTATGTCAGTAGTATCGATGCCGACATTCAAAGGTTCTGAAAATTTGGTGTAGCTAAAAGTGTTTTAATTCTTAATATTAATTTAAAATGTTCGAATGCCTCCTGCCATTTTTCTGTCCAGCCAAACGTTGTGTTGATCTTCAGCAAAGCAGTTAACGGTTCCACTGCACTGCGGAAATCTGGAACAAACTTCCAATGGAATGTGCTGTGTCTGAAAATTCGAAGCACCTCTTTCTTCGAGGTTGATTGTGGAAATTGCTGAATGGCCTTCGTCTTTCAGTTCCCTAGGATCAACCCTCCGTGACCGATGCTATGCCCCAAGAACCTACTTTCTGCTGTCTCAAAATCAGTTTTATTTAAGTTTATTACCAGTTTTGTTTCCCGTAGTCGTGCAAAGAGCTCTGCCAGTTGTACCATTAATCACTACATCGTACAAATAGACGGCACAGGTTGCTAACCCAGCCACAACACTGTGCATGAGTCTTTGGAATGTGGCGGATGCATTCTTCATTCAAAAGTGCATAACTTTAAATTGATATAACCCATTTAGTGTTACAAACACAGAAATTACTTTTGCCGTGTCTGTTAAAGTGCCTGCCAGTAACCACGCATTCAGTCCAACTTGGCGTTGCAACTGGCTTGTTCAACTTTCTCCATGCTAGAAATTGGATATGAGTCCGGTTTTGTAACGACGTTGACCTTCCGATAGTTAACGCAGAATAATCGAGTCCCGTCCAAATTGGTAACCAAGACTATCCAAGAACTCCATTGCCTTCACCTCTTCCTGGACCTATCCGGATTTGAAGTATTGAGCATATAGGGGTGTTGTTTTATTGGAGCAATTTTCTCTTCGTCAACTTCATGCAAGGTGGCATTAGTCCTCCCCAGCTGATTGGTACATATGTCCTTGTACTGCAGTAAGAAACCTTTCCAATGAGGTCTATCCTCCTGAGACAGGTAACTTACTGACTTATCGCACTCCTCAAGGACTTCTAATACATTTTGAGGGACATCAAAATCCACATCACCTGACTTTGATTCTCACTCTTCAGATTAGCAAGACACAACTGTTTCTCCAGTTATTTCTCTCGCCTATTACTCTGAAGGTCACCGATACCCTTAAATACACTGCACGTGAAATAACCTTCAAATATGAGTATTGGTAACAAACGTACCGGTTTTATTGCCGCCGTGTGTTACCTACCACTTGTTATATACGGTACATAGATCAAAAGCGAATCATATCTTAGTGCATTCCAGGCAATGAAAAGATGTTTTTGTACCTTAGTCTGAGACTTTTGTATCTCCAGGTGACCTCCTTCATGCAGTTCATGTGCTACCTGTAACACCCGATTGTGTCCGTGTTTCTTCTATTACCTTTCTCGCTGTTGCTATTCTCTTAACCTTTCAGGACGAATTACTTTGGAAGGCCATCTACCTATTCAAATAACAAAGAACAAAGAAGGTTTACAGCCCAGAAACAGTCCCTTCGCCTTCCAAGCCTGAGACGATCCGAATGTACTGTCTAAAACTGACGGTCAATTCCGAAGCATTTGTATTCCTCTGCTCCCCACCTTCTCATGCATCTGTCCAGACGCATCTTAAATGAATCTACCGTGCCTGCCTATACCACCTCTGCTGGCAACGTTTTCCAAAAGCCCACCACCCTCACTGTGAAGTACGTGCACCGTATATACCCCTTAAAATTTCCAGCTCTCATTGTTCAGATTACCTACAGCGTGGGAACAGGCCCTTTGGCCCAACATGTCCACACCGAACCTCCGCAGAGTAACCCACCCAGACCCATTTCCCTCTGACCAATGCACCTCACACTATGCACAACTTCGAATGGCTAATGCACCTGGCCTGCACATCTTTGGACTGTGGAAGGAACCGGAGCACCCAGAAGAAACCACGCAGACACGGGGAGAATGTGCAAACTCCAGACAGACACTCCCCCGCGGCTGGAATCGAACCTGGAACCTGGTGGCTGTGAGACAGCAGTGCTGACCACTTAGCCAATGTGCCGGCCCTTTGAATCCATGACTTCTCGTTATTGAATCCTTCACTCTGGGGAAAAAAAAACTGTCTTTATCCACGCTGTCTACTCCCTTTATGATTTTGTAAACCTTAACCGGGTCCTCCCTCAATCTCCTTTTTTTTCCGTTGAAAATAAACCTAACCTACTCAAACTCGCTTTATAGCTAGCGCCTTCCATATGAGGGAACGTTCTCGTCAACCTTCTCTGCAACCTCCCAATAGCGTCCACATCCTTTTGCTAATGTGGCGACAAAAACTGTAGACAGGATTATAAATGCGGCAGAACCAATGTCTTGTACAATTTTAACATGACTCGGCAGCTCTTATACACAATACCCCGTCCACTGTAGGCAAGCATACTATATGTCTTCTTGACCACTCAATCCACCCGTGCAGCAACCTTCAGGGTACAATGGACCTGTTCTCCCAGATCTCTCTGCCCATCAACTTTTCCCAAGGCTCTTCCGTTCATTGTACAATAGGCCTTAGAATTAGACGTGCCTAAATGCATCACCTCACATTTGTCTGGATTGAAAGCCATCTGCCACTTACCAATGAACTCTCCAGTCTCTCTACATCATTCTGTATTTTCTGACGGTCCCTGAGGCTTTGTGCTACTCTACCAATCTTTTTATCATCTGCAAACTTGCTGATCATACCAACAGTGACCCCTTCTAGATCATTTATGTATATTAAAAACAACAGCGGCCCCAATACTGACTCCTATGAAATAACACTGGTCACCTTTCTACCTTTCGAGAACCTCCCGTCAATTATTACTCTCTGTCTCCAGTTGCTCAACCATTTCTTCATCCACCTATGCAGAACACCCTGCATACCATGTGACTTCACTTTCACCATTAGTCTACAATGTGGAACCAAATCAAACGCCTTTCTAAAGTCCATGTATATGTCATCAACAGCCCTTTCTTCATCTATTAACTTGTTCACTTCCTCGAATAACTTATTACGTTTAAAGGCACCATCTCCTCCGCACAAAACCATGTTGCCTATCACTGATTAGCCCATTCTTTTCACATATAATTCGATCCTATCCCTTAGTACCTTCTCCAGCAACTTTCCCAGCACTGACATCAGCCTCGCTGGTCTGGTGTTACCCGGTATTAGTTATCCTGACTGGCCTTCTTGTAGAGGGTGAAAACATGAGCAACCTTCCAGTCCTCCGGCACCTCACTTGTAGTTATGGATGCCACAAAGATATCTGTTAGGGCCCCAGCTATTTCCTCTCTCTCCTCCCTCAGCAACCTGGTGTAGGTCCCATTCGGTCCCGGGGATTTGTCCACCTTAATAATCTCTAGCATACCCAACACATCTTCACTACTAATGCCAACGTGATCCAGACTAATCAAACGTCTATCTTTCATCTCAACATCCATCATATTCAGGTTTGTCCTGCACCATTAATTCAAACAGAGTATCAGTATACAATAGCTAATACACAAGAGGTACATGAGTAGGCCATTCGGCCCTTCGAGCCAGCACCGTCTTTCGTTATGAGCATGGCTTATCATCCTCAATCAGTATCTTTTTCCTGCCTTATTCCCATAACCCTTGATTCCACTATCTTTCCGAATTCTATCCATTTCTTTCTTGAAACTATCCAGAGACTTGTCCTCCATTACCTTCTGGGGCAGAGCATTCAATATATCCACCACTCTCTGGGTGTCCGCTGACTGAACCTCAACTCCTTCATCTTTCTCTATACTTTTCACTTCGTGCTGTCACTTCGATAGTGGAATTGGGTTACCATGCAGTCTGGGAAAATACCGAGATATTTTACCTCCTCAGTTTCTTGGTCTTTCTTGGACTTCTCCACAACAATGTGTGTCACTCCGACCTTGGATCCTTCCAAGTCATTCACAAGAATAAACTGAATTTATGGAACTGGCATTTTGTCGATCTTCCGCAGTCACTTCGCAGTCTTGATATGGAGTTATAACCTAAACTTCCATAGGCATACGCTAACTTACTGCCTATCTATCAAACAAATTAGGACACTCTCGTGTAACAGATTAGAAAGCGTGCATTTTCACTCATCCCTTAATATCAGTGCCTGATTAGATCCCGTATCTCTCAAAAGTCTGTCTCGTTTTCCATCTCCTGCGTTCTTTCTGAGGAAACTTTAATCACAGAAGCGAATTATTTATTGAGATCAGGTACTAACTCCATAGGAGAAAGTGAGGACTGCAGATGCTGGAGATCAGAGCTGAAAATGTGTTGCTGGAAAAGCGCCTATCACCCTCACCTTGACCTCCCTCCACCTATCGCAATTCCAACGCCCCTCCCCCAAGTCCCTCCTCCCTATCTTTTATCTTAGCCTGCTGGACACACTTTCCTCATTCCTGAAGAAGGGCTTATGCCCGAAACGTCGATTATCCTGTTCCTAGGATGCTGTCTGACCTGCTGCGCTTTTCCAGCAACACATTTTCAGTACTAACTCCATACCCAACCCTCCCTCTGCTGTGCAATCTCGTGTAACTCTTCTGCTCTTCTTGGATTTCCTTTGCAACTTGTTCTCATGCAACTGGCGAAGCTCCTTTTATGGCATGTTTCCCACTGTGCCCTTACTTACCGGCCAGCATAGTGTCTTTACATGTCCCACTTTCGGACAGTGAAAATATCTTTTTCCAGAGCCTTTCTAAAACCGTCAGCACCATAGGTTTCGGTGTCCCACTCCATTACGGTGAAAACAACTGAGATCTTCCACCTCTTGACTACCTTCTTACCTTCTTGGGTTTCTTTAACCTGTGGTAAACTCTTCCCAGTGTTCTCTACACTTTGCTTAATAGTGCAGGGTCTCCCCTTCTCCCAACATTAGCCCCTAACAGGACAAAAGTCTGCCCGGAAGATTGTCTTGTGCACTGACATGCATTCATCAGTTAATTCTGGTAGCCTTCTCACTTTCTGAACTTTTTGTTCCTCCACGTGAATTCTTACAACCTCCTGAAGTGAGTTTTATATCATCCAGGTGAATAATCTCTCTTCGAGCATCAATCGTCGCAATCAAAGCACAAAATATCAAAATAACTGTGCCTAATTCTTTCGAACTCGACATAAGCTTATGAATTGGTACAAGAAACATATAGATGGCGATTCTGAAACACAAAGAAGTTAATAGTTCGAAACTTCTTTGTGTTTCGGAATCGCTATCTATATGTTTCTCGTACCAATTCATAAGTACTTAAAACAGCCAATTTATCCTCTTCATAATCTCTTGATTCCTCAGCTGACAGCAAGGCAAACGCCTCACTATCACTGCCGACCAGTTTATTCGGAATTAGCATTCTACATGAATCTTGTCACCACTCCATCAAACTAGCCATTTTTCCAGGTGAAATAAAGAAAGTAGGAACATAATTTTAAGCAAAATGAAGCAGAGTTTTGACAACTTTGTCTATATCACTACCATCTCTTTCAATCTCCATTAAGTGAACATGAATTTGCTTACTAAGTACTGAAAAATGTGTTGCTGGAAAAGGGCAGCAGGTCAGGAAGCATCCAAAGCAGCAGGGGAATCGACGTTTCGGGCATAAGCCCTTCTTCATGAATGAGGTCGGCTAAGATAAAAGGTCTGGAGGAGGGACTTGGGGGAGGGGCGTTTGGAATGCGATAGGTGAAAGGAGGTTAAGGTGAGGGTGATAGGCCGGAGAGGGTTTGGGGCGGAGAGTCGGGAAGAAGATTGCAGGTCAAGAAGGCGGTGCTGAGTCCGGGTGTTGGGACTGAGATAAGATGGGGGGAGAGGAAATGAGGAAGCTGGAGAAATCTGCATTCATCCCCTGTGGTTGGAGGGTTCCGAGGCGGAAGATGAGGCGCTCTTCCTCCAGGCGTCGTGTTGCCATGGTCTGGCGTTGGAGGAGCCCAAGGACCTGCATGTCCTTGGTGGAGTGGGAGGGGGAGTTAAAGTGTTCCGCCACGGGGAGGTTGGGTTGGTTGGTGTGGGTGTCCCAGAGATGTTCGCTGAAACGTTCTGCAAGTAGGTGGCCTGTCTCCCCAATGTAGAGGAGACCACATCGGGTGCAGTGGATGCAGTAAATTATGTGTGTGCATGTGCAAGTGAATTTGTAACAAATATGGAAGGATCACTAGAGGCCTTGGAGGGAAGTGAGGGGGAGGTGTGGGCTCAAGTTTTGCATTTCTTGCAGTTGCAGGGGAAGGTGCTGGGAGTGGAGGTTGGATTGGTGGGGGGTATGGACCTGACGAGGGAGCCACGGAGGGTGTGGTCTTTCCGGAACGCAGATAGAGGAGGGGAGTGAAATATATCCTTGGTGGTGGGGTCTGTTTGGAGGTGGCAGAAATGACGAAGGCTGATACGATGCATGTGGAGGTTGGTGAGGTGGTAGGTGAGGACCATTGGGGTTCTGTACTGGTGGCGATTGGAGGGGCGTGGTTCAAGGGTGGAGGAGTGGGAAGTGGAGGAGATGCGGTGGAGAGCATCTTCAACCACGTCTGAGGGGAAGTTGCAGTCTTTGAAGAAGGAGGCCATCTGTGTTGTTGGGTATTGGAATTAGTCCTCCTGGGAGCAGATGCGGTGGAGGCGAAGGAATTGGGAATATGGGATGGCGTTTTAATAGGGGGCAGGATGGAAGAGGTGTAATATAGGTAGCTGTGCGAGTTGGTCGGTTTATAGTAAATGTCCGTGGTGAGTCGGTCGGCCGAGATAGAAATGGAGAAGTCTCGAAAGGGGAGGGAGGAGTCTGAGACGGTCCAGGTAAATTTGAGGTCGGGGTGGAAGGTGTTAGTAAAGTGGATTAACTGTTATACCTCTTCGTGGGAGCACGAGGTAGCGCCAATGCAGTCATCGATGTAACGGAGGAAAAGTTTGGGGGTGGTGCCAGTGTAGCTGTGAAAGATGGACTGTTCCACATATCCGACGAAGTGGCACGCATAGCTGGGGTACCATGCGGGTGCCTTTGGCTACTCCTTTGGTTTAGAGAAATTGGGAGGATTCGATAGAGAAGTTGTTCAGAGTGAGGACCAGTTCAGTCAGTCGAAGGAGGGTGTCAGTGGAAGGCTACTGGTTGATTCGGCGGGAAAGGAAGAAGCGGAGGGCCTTGAGGCATTCGTGATGGTGATAGATGTGTATAGGGACTGGATGTCCATGGATAAGATAAGGCGTTTGGGGGCCGGGGATGCTAAAATCATGGAGGAGTTGGAGAGCCTGGGTCGTGTCCTGAACGTAGGTGGGGAGTTCTTGGACTAAGGGGGACAGTACTGTGTCGAGGTATGCAGAGATGAGTTCCATTGGCCAGAAGCAGGCCTCGACAATGGGTCGGCCAGGGCAGTCAGGTTTCTGGATTTTGAGCAGGAGGTAGAAACGGGCTGTGCGGGGTTTTGGGACTCTGAAGCTGGAGGCGGTGGATGAGAGTTCCCCTCACGTGATGAGGCTATGGATGGTCTGGGAGATGATGGTTTGGGAGATGGGGTTATGGTCAAGGAGGCAGTAGGAGGCGGTGTCCGTGAGCTGGCATTTAGCCACAGTGGTGTAAAGATCAGTGCGCCAAACTACCTCCACGCCTCCCTTGTCTGCCGGTTTGATAGTGAGGTTTGGATTAGAGCGGTGGGAGTGGAGGGCTGCACATTGCGATGGTGAGACTTTGGGGTGGGTCAGAGGGGTGGACAGTTTGTGGTGGTCAATGTCGCGGCAGCAGTTGCCGAAGAAGAGATCGAGGGCTTGTAAGAGGCCAGCACGGGGTGTCCAGGTGGATGGTGTGTGTTGTACGCGGGAGAAGCGTTCGTCTGAGGGTGGGCGAGAATCCTGGTTGGAGATGTAGGCGTGGAGGTGAAGGCGGCGGAAGAATTGTTCGATGTCTCACCGTGTGTTGAACTCGTTAATCCGGGAGCATAGGGGGATGAAGGTGAGACCTCTGCTGAGGACCGATCTTTCATACTCCGAGAGGGAGAGGTCTGGAGGGATGGTGAAAATCACTCCAGGGCTGGGAGCTCGGACCTGGTGTGGGCTGGAGCTGGGAGTGGGGGCGGGGTTAGGCATGGGGGCTCACTAAGTTACAAGTTCTGCAATTCAAATTGTCTCACGTTTTCTCTCTCCCTTTATTCGCTCTCTTTTGTTCTTTGTTCAGAAAAGAACCGTAAACGTCACTCTTTTTCGATTATTTCTCTTCTTTATTTCTCTTTCCGTTTGTTTATCTTGTAAGTGCATTTGCTTCGAATGTAACTTGAAATTTTCTGCCTCTCCAGCACTTGCCTGTTTCTCTGACACACCAAAGTGTTTGAATAATTACTTTATAATTTCAGCTTTAATTTTGTCCGTGGTTAAACCCAAATCTTTTTTTTTCTTTCCTACTTCAAGAAGGTATGGCCTTTTTTCTGTCATCCTAAGCTTCCTTGGCAAATTAGAGAATCATCTTCCAATCCTGGAACCTCTTCAGCAAGTATAATAGTCATGTTTCTCAGTTTGAATCAATAGCAAATCACCAAAATTCAAAAATTGTCTAATTTATGCTTTATATTAGGATCTTGTATCTGCAAGTGTTTATATCTGCTGGGATTTTTCGTTTCAAGGGAATATCGAAAATCGAAACATACAGCACACAACAGGCCGTTTGACCCACGATGTTTTGCCGAGATTTAATCTTAATGGAAAATATGGGAACTTAAACTACACACCCCTCAACCCACTGCTATCCATGTGTATGTCAGGAATTGGCTGAAATGTTCCCAAAGACTCTGCTTCCACCTTCTCAGCTGGCAACGCATTCCATGCATTCACAACGCTCTGCCTAAAGAACCTACTTCTGACGTCTCGTTTATACCTTCGACCGAATATCTTCAAATTGTGCTTCTCGTAGGAGTCCATCCTGCCCTGGGCAAAAGTCTCTGGCTATTGCCTCTATCTATTTCACTCATTACTTTATACACCTCGATCAGATCGCCTCTATTCACCATAAGCAAGCACTCCAGTCCAGGCAGCATCCTGGTAAAGCTTCTTTGCACCCTCTCCACAACATCTGTACTTTTCCTATAGTCGGACGACCAGAACTTGACACAATATTCCAAGTGTGGTCTCACCAGGGGCTTGCAAAGCTGCAGCGAAACCTCGCAGCTCTTAAACTCGATTTCCTGTTAATGAAAGCCAAAACAGCATATGCTTTCTTCACCAACCTATCCACTTGGGTGGCAACTTTGAGGGATCAATGTACTTCCAACACAGATCGCTCTGTTCCTCCACACTGCCAAGAATCCTGTCTTTCATCCTATATTCAGGATTCAAGTTCGACCATCCAAAATGTATCATCTCGCATTTATCCAGGTTGAACTCCATCTACCATTTCTCAAGCCAGCTCTGCATCCTGTCTATGTCGAGCTGCAACCTGAAATTGCCCTCTATGCTATCAATGATACCTCCAGCCTGTGTGTCATTTCCCCGAAATCTATTGAAACTGTCCAAGCCAGTGAAATTCAAAACGAATCACAACCTAAAATATTCAAAACCCGACGACGAACCCCCAAACTGTTCCGACACGTGGTAACCCCCAACCGCAACCCTGCTCATTCCAACTAGCATCACACAAATGATTGATCCAATGGAGTAATCTGTAAAACTTCAAGAGGCCAATAACTATTTAAAGTTAAAATTAGAACTTCACTTCTTAAAGTACAACAGAGAATAATTAACAAAACAAATTTGCAACTCATCCCTCTGAACTATCGTTTTCCTTTCCCTTCAATAATATTATTCCGATAAATCCCACCAGTAAGATTGGCCAAAATGTTCACATTTCAGAATCAGCCAGCTGTCGAAATTTCCTTTTCTATTTTCTTCTGCAGATTTCCTTCTTCTTAGTGGTTTCTGATGTACAGATTATTGATAGACAATGGTTCTTCTGAGAGAGATGTATTTCAGGCAATCTGTACATGCTAGTGGTTTGGTAGTCCTCCCCAGCTGTTCAGTTATTGGCATTCACCTGTTCAAGGTTTTTACAGTGAAACGGGAGAAGTTTATTCAGCCTTTTCCAAAATTCACTCATTGGGGCTGTTGCTCACAATGTGGTATTCGCTGCAGTGGCTAAACAGGACGCCAACTTGCGGAAAGTTTTAAAGAACACCTCTGGGATATACGTACGATAGAAATACCCACGACCCTGTGACAGAACACTTCAACTCCCCCTCCCGCTCCGCCAAGGACATGCTAATCCTGGGCCTGCTCTCCAGCCAAACTCTCGCCATCTCCATCTGACACTGGAGGAATAAACCCTCATCTTCCGTCATGGGACCCACAAACCCTCCACTCCTCGAAACCAAGGCGAGTGCGTGGCTAACACCTAAAGAAACCATTTTTTGTGGGTTCAGGTGATGGAGAAATTAGTTGAAGAAATAATGACTCTGTCAGAATTCGAAATCTGTTCTCATCATGTGGGAAAGGTGCCACCACTCAAAACGGCCTCCCATATCTTTCTACACATTTGCACCACTGACCCCATTAAATCCGTGAAATGAAACACTTAGTACAACAATCACACTGTTCCTGATGCACATTCAAAGAATGTACGCGCAAGACTGTTGAATAATAGGATTTGAATTGGTTGTCCATTTAGAGATGGGGAGTCAGTGAGTCCTGGCACAAGGTTTGTAAGATAAAAGGAAGATAAAAAGCAGAGCTCCAGAAAAATAGCATGTGTTGGATTTAATGTTCCTAATGTGTGGATTCTGGAGATGTGTCTGCAAAACTGTCCAAATAAATGGTGCTACTTTTAAATTGAACGTTAGACCTTACTCTGTTGTTACATTGACACAAATGCCACATCCATCACCCCCACGCTCACACCGCCTCCATCACGTTCACTCCCCTGTACACTTCACCACCGGTACGCTCAACTTCCTGCACAATCCCCCACTATCATGGTTACTACGCTGCACACGACCCCAAACGTACTAACACTCCCTCTCACACTCCCCGATCATCACTCTCACCCTCCTGCACACTCCCTGACCAAGATGCACACTCCCCTACAGACTTCCCACTGCTACCCTCCCTGCCTGTCACAATAACCCAGTTTAATGCTCAATTCCATGCACACTACTCCACCTTCACGCTCACTGCTCCGCATGCTCCCCCACCATCATGCACATTTCTCCACTCAGTCCCACACCATCATGCTCCTTCCCATGCACACATCTTCACTCTCATCCGCAATCCCCCACTTTATCTCCACTCTGACACACTGACCCCTGCACAATTCTCCACTGTTACACTTACTCCCTGGCACACTCCTCCAATTGCACATTCTTAACCCTGCACAGTCCCGCATAGTCATGTTCACTCACCCAAACATTATTCCACCGTCACACTCAAAACATGCACACTTCCACCACTGCCAACCCCGCTCCATCGCACACTCCCCCACCGTCACACTCAGCCCACACAATTACACTCACTCTCGTGCACACTCCCCCATCGATATTCTTATTCAGCCACAAGCTCCCCCACTCCCCAGAACAGTCAATAACTGCCACGCTCACTCACCCAAACTTCCCCACTGCCAAACCCATTATCACACACACGTCACCACCAACACACTCAGTCGTCTGATCATTTTCCCAATCCTCATGCTCACACTCACGCATCAAGCTCACGCCAACGCATTCTCACCCACCAGCACACTCAACTCTTGGATATTCCCTTTCCATCACACTCGCTCCTCGCACACGATCCAACCACCATGCTCACCCCTCGGCAAACTCCACTACCGGCAAACTCAGTCAACTGCACAATTCCCCACCATTGAGCTCTCACTCCTGCATCCTCCCCCACCGTCAAGCTCACGTACACAAGCACACTCCCATCAGCACACGAATCTCGTGTACAATCCCTTTCCACAACACTGTCTTCGTGCACACTATTCCACCACCACACTCACTACCCCCGGCACATTCCCCCACCGTCAAGCTTACTCAGTCTCACACACACTCACCATTAATGCTCACACCCCTGCACAATCCCGCACCGCACGCTCAACCCCTGCAAATCCCTTCATACTCAAGGTCATTTCCTCACAATCATGCTCAGTCCCTAACACAGGCCCCCACTGACCCGCTCCACCACCATCATCCCCACATTCCCGCACCTACCGCCACCAACACAGTCGGTCCCCCACTCATGCCCCGACCTCTATGATACTCTCACACACACTGGCTCATCATCACACTCACTCCCCCACACTCCACCACTGTCAATTTCAATTACTGCACATTCCCTTTCCGTCACGCTCATTCCCACGACAACTCCCTCATTTTGACACCATCGTGTCACCATCGTGGTGACTCCCACGCACACTCTTATACAATCAGGATTAATCTTCCTCATACTCTCACATCGTCATGCTCACTGCCCCACACATTCTTGCACTATCATCCACATGTCCCTGCACACTTTGGAATCGTCACACTCCCACCCTGGTACACTCACCCATTCTAATTGCCACTCCCCAACTACTCTTCACCGTCATGCTAACTCCCCTGCAAACTCACCCAGAGTTATGTCCACGCCCCCGCCCATTCCCCCCTGTCAGCCCCACTCCTCCACATCAATCTCCACCATCAAGCTCACTCCCCCAACCTATCCACTGTCACACACAATGCCCCAGACACTTCCCCATTATCACACTCACTCCCCAACACATTGCCCACCATCATATTCACAACCCCACACACTGCCCCACAGTTAAGCTCACTCTCCCGAACACTACACCGCCGTCAAACCCACATTCAGCACACTCACCCACATCCAATACCAGTTCTATGCACACTCCTGCCGGTCACATTTGCCCACAGGATTCCACAACCTCATGCTCACTCTCCGGCACACTCCCCCGCCGTCACGTTCATTCCACTGCACACACCCGCACTGCCCCAAACACCCCACAACCATCACGCTCTCTCCCCTGTACACTCGAACACTGTCATCTCCCACTTCTTTGCACAGTCCCCACCGTCATGTTCACTCCGATCCACACGCCCCCACTTGCACTCTCAACCCTTGCACACTCCGTTTCCATCGCACTCACTTCATGCACACGATCCCAACACCCCAGTGACACCATTTTATACCCCATTGTATACTTACCCACGGTCACACTAACTCCTCTGCACACTCCTTCACTGTGACGCTCACTCCCAAAGACACTCCCCCACTGGCACACTCAACCCATGCACACTCCCTTTCCAGCACACTCACTCCCCTACACTCTATCCCACTGTCACACTCACTCCGCCTGACACTGCCTCAGCAATGTGCTCACTCTCCCGTACACTCCTCCAATGCCACGCTCACTACCCTGCACACTCCCCAGTGTCATCCTCATGTCCTTGCACTCTGCGGAATCATCACGTTCATTCCCTGGGAAAATCACCCTCTGTTACCGCCACTTACAAACAAATCTCGACCGTCATGCTCACTCTCCCGCACACTCACTCAGAGTTATCTCCATTCCCCCACTACTCCCTCACGGTCATCCCCACTCACCTGCATACTCTCCACCATCATGCTCACTCCCCCAAACTAGCCACTGTCACACACAATCCCCTGCACACTTTACCACTGTCACGCTCACTCCCCAGCACAATCCCCACTGTCACATTCACAATGCCAAACACATCCATAGTCACGCTCACTCATCCGAACACTGCATCACCCAGCACAGCGACAGCCAAACCCACTTCTCCACACACTCCTGCCGGCAGAATTGGTTGTACACACAATTCCCCACCCTCACGCTCACTCTACAATACACTCCCCCACTGTCACATCCCACTTCCCCATACACTCCTCCACCGTCATATTCACTCCAATGCACATTGCCACACTCCCAGCAAAGTCATCCCCGCATCCCATGACGCTTCCCCGTACACTGCCCCACTGTAATTCCCACTCTCCTGCACACTATCCCCCACCATGCTCACTCAACCACACACTTTCTAATTTCACACACTATCCCCAGCTCACGTCCCCATCGTTGTACTCACTCCCCAGCACATTCGTCCACGTTCACATTCACAACAACAATCACTTCCGCACAGTCATGCTCACTCACCCTTACGCAACTAACAGCCACACTCAAACCTGGCATTCTTCACCACGCCAAGGGCCATTAGCCCACAATGCACCCCCGCCATATTCAGTTGCCTGCACAATTCCCAATGTCACACTCACTTTCCTGCACACATCCTCACCATCAGTTCATTCCACCACACTCTCCCCCACTGTCCCACACACTCCACAACCGTCACGCTCACTCCCCTGTACACTCCATCACTGGCACCCCCACTTTTCTGCACACTCCCCCACAGTCATTTTCCCACCCACTCACACTCACCCACTGTAAGCTCCGTTTCCATCACAATCGCTATCCCACACTCTATCCCACTACCACAGTCAAACCTCGCCCCCTCCCCAAAAGTAACGCTCAGACCCCCACCGTAATGCTCACTCCCACACACTCCACCACTGTCACACTCAACCCCTACACACTCCTGTTCCAGCACACTCACTTTCCCGCACACCATCCCAGCATCACGCTCAGTACCCCGTACACTTCCCCACCATGCAGTCAACCCCTGCGAATTCCCGCACCATCAAGCTCATTCCCCCATACACTCCCCGCAGCATGGTACTCACTCCTTTGCACACTTTGACATGTCAAACTCACTCCCCTGTAAACTCCAACACCATCACGATCATTCAATTTCATGTTCAATCCCTGCCCACCCACCTGTGTAACTCCATTCGCCCGTACACCCCCCCCCCACCTTCATGCCCCCACCCCTTCACATTCCCGGCCTGACATGCATACACCGCCCCACACTCCCCCAAAATCACGCTCACACCCACACACACTCCTTCATGATCACATCCATTACCCCACACCCTGCCCTACTTCCATGCTCTTTCACCTGCACATTCTCCCACTGTCATTCTCACTTCTCTGCACACTTTCCCTCCATCAGACTAATATTACCGAACACTCTCATCGCAAGACACAGTAACACACATCTTCACCATCGTCACGCTCTTTCCCCGCACAGTCCACCACTGTCAAGCTCACTGCCCACATCCTTCCCACCATCATGCTCACTTCCCACAGACTACCACACTATCATGTTCACACCCCAAACCATTCCACCACTGTCAGTCTTACGCCCACACACATTTCCTCACTTTACCATACACTCACCATTCACAGCCGCACTGTTACTTTCACTCACTGCACACTCCTGAACCATCATGATCAGTCACCTACGTACTCCCACAGCACCACTCTCACTCCACAAAACAATCCCCCCACTGGGACATTCAGTTCCCAAAATACTCCACCTCTGTCGCGCTCACTTTCCCATGCACACGCGCTGTCACGCTCCCTCCATCCATCACTGTCCCACCATCGCACTTACACTGCCACACACTCTGCCACCGTCAAATTCAATCCCCTGTAAACTCGCTCGTCATCACGCACATTAGCCCACCCACTCGCCCATCGTCAGGCTCAGTTGAGTGCGTGCTGCTTCATGCTCACCCGCCTGCACACTCCACCACAACAATGATCACTACACTAGAAACAATCCCCCTTCATGCTCACTGATCTACATACTCCCACATGTCATTCCCACGTTCCTGCACACTTCCATTCATCATGCTCATTCCCCAGCACACAGTTCCACTATCATCCACAATTCCTGCACACTATCCACCGTCATGCTCACTTCTCCACACTCTCACCCACAATCATCAACTCGCTCCCCACACACTCCCCCACTGTCACGCTCACTCCACTACATACTCACCCAGTGTAACATCCATATTCTCGCACACTCGCCCACCTTCATGCTCTTCACTCCCCAATCCCCCAGTATCATCACATTCCTGCACCATCATGCTCACTTCTTGGCATTCTCCATTGCTTAAATATACACTCCCACACCGACTGCCCAACTGTCACATTCACCCCACGCAAATTCACCCAGTCTGACGCCAATATTCCTGTGCACTAACCCACCTCCATGCTCTCTCGGCTTCACATGAACCCATTCACTCTCCCGCACTCTCCCCCACCGCAGAGTCAACCCTTGTTTAATCCCACGCCGTCAGGCTGACTACCTCACCATTGCACTCATTCCCCTGCAGACTCTGCCAATGACACTCCCCCAAACTCCCAATCTGTCACGATCACTCAGCCACTCATTGCCCAAATTTCAGTTCCACTTGCACACACACTTCCTGACTGCCACGCTTACTCCCCCGCACACGCCCCCATCATCATGCACATTCCCCCTCCCATTCTCTCACCATTATGCTCAAACCCGCACACTCTCCTCCACCAACACACTCATGTCCCCACACACTATCCCACGATCACATTCAGTACCCCGTCCCCTCCCCACCCATCATGACCTTTACCCCGTGCACTCTACCAGCTTCAGCCTCACAGACCTGCAGACACCACCCACATCACACTCACGTCCCTGCATACTATCCCACCACACACAGTATCCCGCACCCTCTGTCACGTTCGCAATCTTACACCCACACACTCCCCACTGTAACCTTCTCACTCCACACAGTTTACCGCTGTCACACTCACGCCCTCGCCCTTTCCATCACCGTCTTTAACACTCACTCCCCCAGACACAGCCTCAGCGTCAACCTCACACACCACAGACTCCCACGCCATCTGTGATCAGTTCCCCACACATTCCCCCACCATCAGGCTCACGCCCCAACTCAGTCCACCACAGTGATGCTCTGTCTCCCGCACACTCCCGCACCATCACGCTCACTCCCCAATACACACTTTTACTGTCATTCCCCTCCTTGCACAGTCTCCACTGTCATGCGCACTCCCCAGAACATTCACCTCCATTCATCTCCACGCCTCACACAACCTCCCACTGTTACCCCACTCCCCCTCCCATTCCCCACCATTGTGCTCAAGCCACCACACTCTACTCCACTATCATACTCATAACCCCAAACACTCTCCAACCATCACACTCAGTACACTGTACCCTCCCCACCAGTCATCCTCATTCCACTGCATAATCCACCACAGTCGCAGCCACATCCACGCTCCTGCAGTCTGTCATGCTCACTCAGCTGCACACAATCCCAGCATGACGCTCACGCCCCCACACATTCACCCAGTGCAACACCCACATAGCTGCACCACTCACCCACTGTCATGCTCAGTCCCTAGCGCACTGACTCACCTTCACCCTCGTGACTCCCCCACTGTCAACACAATTCCCATGCGCAATCTCAAACCATCACACTCTACCCCCTACACTCTCCCGTTCTTTCAGACAGGACCCCCGCATACACACCACTGTGAATCGCACTCTCCCGAACACTCCCCACCATCACGCTCATTTCCCCACACACTGTCCCACCTTCAGGTCACTCCCCCCACACAGCCCCACTGTAAGACTCACTCCATTGCACACTCTCACAACGTCATTCTCACTGCCATACACACTCCACCAACAGCACACTCAACTCATGCACATTCCCTTTCCATCACACACGCTCCCCCTCACACTATCCCACCGTCTCACTCACGCCCCGTCTCCCACCAATGCACTCACTCCCACACACACTGCCACGTCATCACGCTTATTCCCCCGCAAACTCCTCACCGTCACTCTCACTCACCTGCAAATATCCCCGTCATCAAGCTCCGTGCAAGCATACTCCTGCACCATCACACTCACTCTCCTCTACCCTGCTCACTCCCTCGAACACTCACCTATATTAGTTCCCACTCACCTGCACACTGCCCCATCATCATGTGCACTCATCCACAGACTCCCACCATCACTCTCACTCACGGGCATACTCTGCCACCGTCATGCACACACCTCCACCGTATCATCCTTTCTCCCATCATCAGTTTCACTCCCCTGCACAATGCTTCAAGCGTCACTTTCCCTCTTCCTTTCAATCCTCCACAGCTACACTCACTTCCCTGCACAATCTCCCAACCTCACATTCTCTCCTCTGCTCAGTACCCCACCATCACATTCACACCTAAGCACACTGCCCACCTTCATACTCACTCCCCCGCACACTCCCCCAAACACTCACTCCACTGCACACTCACCCACCATTATACTCCCCTTCATGTCATTCACTCTCCCACAGTAAAGCTCACTCCTATGTACAATATCCCATCGTCACGCTTACTGTCCACATACTTCCCCACTGTCATGCGACCTGCCCCACACTTTCCGACTGAAATACTCACACTGCTGCACACTTCACATCTTCACACTAATATCCTACCCACTTCTGCACTGCCACATTCAGTCCCCCACACAATCCCCTACCATCACATTCACCTCTTCACACAGTGCACTGTCACACCGACGCCACTGTAACTTCCCCTCCGACAGGCACACTACCCCACGCACTCACCCCACCGTCTCCTTCACTCCCCCAGTACATCATCCATTCTCCCAATATCACACTCACATCCCCACACACTTTACCGTGTGTCCTTCTTCAATCCACATGGCCCTCCTTATCTTCATAATCTCCTTCAATCCCCATGACCATCGCTATCTGTGTAACCTTCTTCATGTCGCCACAGCCCTCCATATTTGAA
Organism: Chiloscyllium plagiosum; assembly: GCF_037043375.1. Taxonomy (NCBI): domain Eukaryota; kingdom Metazoa; phylum Chordata; class Chondrichthyes; order Orectolobiformes; family Hemiscylliidae; genus Chiloscyllium; species Chiloscyllium plagiosum. Next base: position 116,558,480 of record NW_028270151.1, read on the forward strand.
TAACCTCCCCTCATCTACAGAGCCTTCCCTATCTTCTCAACGCCTTCAGTCCCCGAGGTCCTGCCTAACTGTGTAGTATCCTTCCTCACCCAAACCTTCCCTATCTGTGTAACCTCCTTCAGTCTCCATCACCATCCCTATCTCCATAACCTCCTACAGTGGCTCCAGCTCTCCCTATCCCCATAGCCTCCTTCAATCCACAGATAATTCCCGATCTCCATAACCCCGTTCGGCCCTCACAACCCTCCCTACTTCTACAACCTCCTTCAATTCTCCCTGTCTGTGTAACTTCCTCAGTCCCCAACATCCCCCTGTCAGTGCAGCCTTATTCCATCTCGACAACTATCCCTGTCTGTTTAACCTCTTTTAGTCCCCACGCCCATCCCTATCTCCATAACCTCTGTTTGTAACCATAACTGTACCTATTTCTTTACCATCCTCAGTACCCTCATACCTCCTATCTCCGTAAATTCCTTCTTCCCCCACGACACGCTCTATCTCCATTTAGGTCAGCATGCCAGAGCTTTTTTCACTGCCTGCTGTACCTGCATCCTCGATTTGCATGAATCCTGCCTGAATACTTCTATTTCACCCGATCTTTTTAAATTCCAGATATACTAAACCCTCCTTATCTCTGTAACATAATTTCCTACAGTGTCTAAATTTCTCCCTGTCTTTGTATGATCCTCCAAACGCTCAAACTCTTCTCTCTTTGTGACATCATCCTGCAATTTTAAACCGCTTGACAGGTAAAACTTCTTCAGGCACTGCACTTTCTCAATTTCTGTTACCTTCCCCTGCTCTTCGGAACCTGCCTGTCTGCATGACCCCTGCTGTTTCTGCCGCCATCCCTATCTCTAAATCCCACCAGCCTGCATTGTCCTCCTTATATGTGGAACCTTTTTCCAAACTTTTCAACATCCTCTTTGACTGCAAACTCCTTCCCGATTTGCCATTTACCAAGCCTATTCCTGCCCTTCCAATAAATGTCAGTGTCTGAAACCCTCTAGTGCTCTCAACTCCAAGTATGTACAAGTGGGTCTATAATCCATAAACGTCTCCTGCACCACAACCACTGTATCTCTCCTCACTCTTTCAGACCTATTAAGCTTCCGATTTCTTCACACCAGTCACCCCTTTTCTTACGACGGTCCCTAAAAACTTCCCTCTCTTTGTGAACTCCTCCACTGTCTCCATAAACTCTTGCTGCTCCTCAGATCCTCCCTATCAGCTCATCCAGTCTCTTCATCCAACTACTTACCTTCAGATAATTCTGCAGCTTTTGCACCGCATCTTGGTAAAGTCTACTCTTCCCTTCAATCCTCCCTATCGAGGGTAAATCATCTAGTTTGTGAGATACCGCCTATGTTGGAAACCGTTGCTGGCCTGTAAAGTCTGCCGTCTCCATAGCCTTCCTGTTCACGTAACTTCTAGAACTTACAAGCGTTCTTATATTTGCAACGAAATCAGTCACTACACCCCTCCATATCGCTCTTAATTTCTCTAGTCCTCTCTCTTAAAGACACCTCATTATGTGTGCCTCTCACTGCCTGCTCATCCGTGTATCTGGAATCTAATCCAGCCTGCTCGAACTCTGTCATTGCCTGTAATCCCAAAATCTCTTTCTTTCGCTATCACTCTCGACTGCTTGTAATTATGCGTAACTCTGTTACATAATTTGCCCCTGAAAGCCTCCCTATCTCTGTAAGCTCTCTCCATCGTATTATCCCCACAATCACCGAAACACTCCCGGGATTTGCAACAAAGCAAATGTGTTGACAGCATTAACTGAAGTGAGCAGATATGATCGAACTGTCATTACGGAGATGGGGCTGCACAATGGCCATGGATGGGAAGTAAATATTAAAGGATTGTCGGGATTCAGCACGACAGGCAAAACGATAAGCAAGTTCCAGTAACGTTGTGAAAAAAGGTTGTGGTCAGTGAATTATGAGGTAGCCACGTTGATTGGAAGAACAAAGTTCACATTCTATTTGGATGGAGCTGAGAAACAGCAAGGAGCAGCAGCAACCTTTACAGTCAGTAAACATTGATGGCAATGTAACTATTATTACAGTCAGGAAATTGAATGTACTTGTCGCAAGGGCATTATAGCTACTGTGTGTAACAGTAGTTACCATCCCGACTGGATACCTAATGAGCATCAGGGTTGCAATGGATCAAATTCTGGAATGTATAAGTGATGGCTTTCTATAATAGCATATCAAGGGCCCATCAAGAGAAGGACTAATTCCATATCAAATGTTGTATAATGATAAATGTCTAATAAGCTCATTCTAAAAAGCTTTGTGAGCGTAATATTCCTAATCTCGTATTGCGTTTCAATCTGACTAAGCAAAGACCATCTGATGTAGAAGTGGAATTAGGTCATTTGGCCCATTGGTCTTTCCACCATTCAGTGAAATCATGGCTGATCCGGTATCCCCCAACTCAAAATTCCTGCCTTTCCCACTTAAACCTTGTTTCCCCGATAAACTAAAATCTGACCTCTTATTTAAACAAATTTCATGTCATTGCCTCGACAGCCGTATGCAGGAAGACAATCCACAGGATCACTTCCCTGTGAGTGAATATGTTACCCCTCATCTCAATCTTGAATGGGTGAGCCTTTGCTGGGATTTTATGCCCACTCGTTACAGTCTCTCACACAAGGGAAACCAAATGAAGTGACAAAGGTAATTTTAGCTGACGACAAGGAAATTTGTGGAGTTGTGTATATTGAGGAAACATATCAAAGGTAACATCGGGACACGCATCAGCTGGAATGATGCTTGGAGAGATGGCAAATGGAGCTTAGCTTGTGATGTATGAAATGACGAATTTTGTGTTGTATAATGCAAGGAATTAGCATATTAGGAGGGAATTGATGCACAATGGGATCTCGATATATGTCCATACCTGTCTGCAAGTGGCAATACACGTGGTTAAGATGAGAAAGAAAGCACAAAACATATTCTTCCTTATCAGTCGCAGGACTGAGTGCAGAGGTTTGCATGTCATGTTGTAACTGTATAAAACTTTGATTTGGCCACATTTGGATACTGTGTGCAGTCCTCATTGCCTCATGACAGGAAGAATGGAGATAATTTTCGAAGTTAATAAAAGTGGATTATGAACATATTGTCTCTGTCAGGTCTTTTAAGAGTCTGTTGCCAACAAGGCGAATATAAACAAACTTAGACTGTTTTGCTAGAGTGTCAGAGGCTGAGTGGCGGAAGGGTACAAGCATATAAAAATAGGAAGGGCAACAATAATGTAGATAGCCGAACTCCCTTTTCTCCCTTACAAGTATCAAATACAAAGGTGCATAGTATTAAAGAGAGAAGGGGAAAGATTAAATGAGATGTGCGAAACAAGTGTTTTCTTTACAGTTAGATTGGAAGGTGTGAAGTGAGGTGGTAGAATCAGAAATGTGAGCGAGGTTTTAATTGGCATTTAGACAGGCAGGTGAACAAGCGTAGATATAGAGAGATGGACCATGTGAAAGCAAATGGGATTAGTTAGGAGTAGCATTATGGTCAACACAGCCATCGTAGACTGATGGACCTATTGCTGTCGTGTATTGTTCTATTTTCTAACTTTTCAGCATCTACCCTATCAAATCACTCAGAATCTTAGATATTTCATTCAATTTCTTTCTCATTCTCCGAAATGCTAATGTGGTCAAGCTCAGTCACTTCACCTCTTCTCGCTAGAAAATCCATCTATTCTCAAGATCATCAGAATGAACCTCCTCTGGCCTGTCTCCAATGGAAGAGTATCTTTCGTTCTGGTACTCATACTGTTCATAATATTCTAGGTATCGTCTGATTTGTACCTTGCATAGTTTAATACAAGACCTGCCTATTGTTAGACGACATTCACGTGTTCGTAAATGCCAGCATTTGATTTGTCTTCTCCATACTTAATGACACTGTGAGCTAAACAAAACCATTTGTGCAGTCAATCTGAAATCAAAAGGTGCTAGCCTGATAGTAATTAGGGAATGCTGGAATGCATTATTATAGATACGGCAATAAACAATAACTGGAACATTATGAACATTGGGAGCTACATTTTGTGGAAAACAATTTGTTTTTGAGGCAGTTGGATTATATTTGTTAGTGTGAATATCAATGGCAGAATAGGTAAGGATGGTGGAAGCGTGTGATGGTAGGAGAATGTGATTTATTTAAATTTTCAGAAGGTTTAAGAAAGTTGTCAATAAGGATTAAAGAGTAACCTTTGGAGAGAATGGGGTCCCTTAAAGATCAATGACGTCGTCTGCATGTGGACCCAGAGGAGATGGGTGAGATATACTTCAGATATGCACATGGATGATCGTAAAATGAAGGGCATGTAGGTTAGTTTGATCTTAATGTCGGGTGAAAGGTCGACACAACATCATGGGCCAAAGGACCTTGTGCTGGAATGTTCTATGTTCTGTGTTCTACGTTCCATATGATAGACGAGATAAGAAGTTCAGATCAATATAAAAGGTTATGGCATCCAGGAGGAGCTAGTCAACTGGGTACAAAATTCGGCTTGTCGTTAGAAGACAGAGGGTAGTTCGAGACACTTTGTTTATCTGACGGGAGGCATAGACAAGCGGTGCAGTGGGTACACTGAATTTTGATATTTGGATAAGTGATTAGGATGGGAATATTGGTTTCCTTGTCCGTAAGGTTGGGGGTGGGTTGACACTGAAATTGATGATACATTTGGCAGTGAAGGAGGTAATATCAGATACAACGGGATTAACAGCATTGTTGGAATAGTGGGATGAATAATGGCAGATGGAGTCTATTGAGATAAGTAGGAAGTGTTACAATTGTTGAAGTAAACCAGGGCGGGGCTTTTACAGGTAATGTTGGTTCGCTAGGTAGCGTGTCAAACAGACACCGAGGAACGCTGGTACACAGTTCTTTGAAAGTGGTGCCACATGTAGACGGAGTGGTGAAGCAGGTATTTGGGGCATTTTTGCCTTCATTGTTCAGAGCATTGACAGTGGGAGATGGATGTCCTATTATGGCTGTTAAAGGCATTGGTGGGGCCGACACAAAACAGTTGTTGATCAGTAGAATGAGCACATCTGGTTCACTTACATCATTTACGGAAGCGCAGCTGACATTCTAAACTGGCCTGGCTAATATGTGTCTTCAGACCCACATTAATATGGCTGACTCTGAGCTGGTCTCTGGGTGATTGACGCTGGTGCAAAGGATGCTGGTCCAAGTGACATCCTCATCCCATGAATGAATAAATAAAAGTACATATGTCACTATTTCCCTCTGCAAACACCTCCCGCTGCAAGAATTCATATTGGCTTTGTAACACTCTTAAGGCCCTTGCCAATCTTGTCACTCTCAGCACCTCCAAAATATTGAACTCACCCTGTTCCTTCTGTGTCAATGAACCCTGACAATGAAACTCTTCCCACTGTCCTCTTCCTTTGAACAGACCATTGGCAAACGCTTTAACACTTGTTGCTTAAATACTCTCTCGCTTCAGGTTTGTTCATACTTTATGGTGATCGTCTAAGCCTCATAATCTAATATGGTCTATTTTGTCTTGAGTGAGAGACAGGTGGAAATTTCTTGCTGAAGCTTTGTCTGTTTCAATGAAATGCCATTTGTGTTGAGTGTTTTACACTGTTCCTTTAAATGTTTTCCACTGGTCGTTTACAGACACACATTTCCGACTGTTTACTCTGTTTACCTTGTTCAGTTCTCCTGTCGCACTCGTGTAATTGGCTACTTTTGTTTCTTGCTGTAGCTTGTCCTTTCTGTGATTCACATTAATTCAGTTTATATTCCTATAAACTGCACTTCACTACAAATTCCTGAAGGATATCTACGCGTGACATCACTCATTCACTTATTCACTCAGCGATGAGATAGTTATTTCCCTCGGCATTTGCACAATATGTTATTAAAGAAACAGTGACAGACACATTCTCTGAATTCCGTTTCGCATATCACTCCTGCCTGTGCGATTGCCCCAGACTATACGAATATTGAAGTTTCCAAAACTATCATAATATCTTTGTTAAAATAACCAATAAATTCATATTTAATGAAATGATGAGCAATTAATGCTGTAAGACGTCCTAAAACTGTACTGTGGCTTGTGTCCTTGGCAAGTAGCAGACAGAATTTACATTCATACTGACTCTATTTCATGATCTGAGGCCAAATACTTTACCTGTAATGCCTTTGTCATCCATTGCTGTCAGGTTTATACATCCTGTGTTTCCTTTCTGCCAATGTCTCCACAATCGTATGCACGATTGAATATTTATGTTCCACTTTTTGTTCACCCTCTAACCAAACCTTGCTGGCGACTAAATCTCATTTATCTCTGTGTCACAAACCCTTCTATCTTATTGCAGATACTTCGTTCATTCCAAAAAGCATATTTTATTCTTACACGCAATTTACTGTAGCAAACCTATTTGCTGATGTGAAATTTAGTTGAACGCTGTCCAATCCTATTCCTTTCTGCTTGTCTTCAGCCACACACTTGGCAAGTAGTAGACACATGCTTCACATCATTTTCTTTGGACTTTGAAAGCTCCTTTCATCTGAATCCCGTCCCTGCATCCTGTCCGTCAGTTTGAAGTCTTGTCCATTAACCTACCGATATGACTGGCCAGCACGGTTCCAGTGGGGCCATCCGAATGGAGATCTTTTTGAAAAAATCAGGTGTCGGATGAGAGTGAACCTGGCTGACCATCCGTTTTTGTCCAGCCCTGCTGCCCTTGAACTGAGTGGCGTGCTCTGCCATTTCAGAGGGTAATTCAGAAGCAAACAATTCGCTGTGGGAATGTCAAGCAGACCACATGAGGATGGCAAATATCCTTCTCGAAAGAACAAGTGTTTGGGTTGTTTGTACATCAGCAACCGTTTCATACTCACTTGTGGATTGTTAATGAATATTTTAAAAATAATTGGTTTCAAATTTCAACATTTATGATGGTTGTATTCAAATCTGTATCCCATGAACATTAGCCAAAATTTTGAATATATTCTCGAGCAATTATACCACTAGTCCATCACTTAGCATGCTCACAGGTTGCCCATCCCTGAACACTGATATTAGTGCATCATGAATCAAAACTGCTTGTTCCTCCACAATAGTACGAACCTGAAATCTTCCTTCACTCTGGTGTTACCACTCAGTATCTCTCCATGTGCTATCCCTCATTGTGTTGTCGAAATGCTGCCTCTGTCACCGCCTCTCTTATCTGTAGCTACTCCAGACCCTGAGCAAACGGAACTTTCCGCTCCAGAGAGACGCGACAGCACAGGCCAGGAATGGATACTGGGATTGTCCAGATCTCTGTCGTTCTCAGTCCCGTTCAATCTGTGCAATCTTCACTGCATTAGTTTAATTTCGCATTTTGTCTATGTCTCTGTCTCCCATAGGTAATCATGACGTTCCTGACTCAATAGACTTCTCAACTGCTGGGTGTCTCGTCTCTCATTTCATTGAAGATGATCGGTCAAACTGACAAGTGGTAAGGAGATCTGGAGGCCTCAATAAATCCTACAGCGAAGGTACAACACTCATAATGCACACCACAGCGAGCAATGATAGGGTTCTAAACATCAGCTAACAAAACATGACATAGATTCAGTGCTGCTCTTTACAGACGCACCCCGGTCTCAATCACTGCCCCTATTTTACGTTTGTTGCACTAATACAGCATAGGGAGTTTACAGTAATTAATTTCGGCATGTGCTGTCTTCGTGAGCATCAGTACAACAGAGTTGAAAACAGGCCTCTCACGAGAGAGTAGTAATGCTGCCTGCAATCTTTATTTTCTATGTTCACTCGCCAACGCGACCTATGTCCTATCTCGGAAACCAATGTCTGTAATATCTTTTAACTCCTGTGACAGATCCTGTCCCTCGCCTCCTCCCTTCCATATCGTCCCGACACATATTTGTAAATGTACTGCATTCCAGACTAACTTCCCTGGCGCTGCAACTTGTATTTGTCTCGACAACATGCCTTATCTCAGTACTCTCTTCTTCCAATAACTGGAGACTGAATAATGCGAAACAGAAGCAACTCATCTAACTCGTTCATGTTGACCATAGTTCCTCAACGAAACGAGTCACGTTTGCCTGTTTTTGACCAATGTCCCTTCAAACATTCTCCTCTCCATCTACGTTACAAATTTATTTTATATGTTGCAATTTTATTGTTCTCTACCACTCCCCCTGGCAGCTCAATCAATACGTGCGCCATCCTCTGTGTGGAAGATATTCACCTTCGATATCTTTTAAGTGTTTCCTCTCTCACTTCATATTTATTCCACAGTTCTGTACACCTCTATATCGGGGTACCGACATTGGCTACTCACCTTCCCTGAACCCCTCATGGTTTTGCAAACATTTGTAAAGCCACGTCTCAGCTACCATGCACAAAGGAAATTCGAAGAACAACGATAAAAATACTTCTGCTATCGTACCAGCCACTAATTTTCCACAATGTTCTGGGATACACTTGTTCAGGACCTCGGACCTTTCTGTACCTTTGTGTTTTAAAACTGCCAGCGCCACCTCTTCTGTATTATGGACTCTTTGCAATACATCACTGTTTCTTTCCGTTTGTTTCCTAGTCTTTATCCACAGTACTCTCTGACACGGAAGCTTCATTTCGGCTCTCGGCTACCCCCTGTGATTCCACACGTGGATGGCCACGGTGATCTTTGTGGGACCCTATTGTCTCTCTAGATTTTTTAATATACTTGCGTGCTGTAGAATCCCTTTGGATTCACCTTAGCATTATCTGCCAAAGATATCTCATTCCTGTGCTTTGCTTCCCACTTTATCCAGCCAATTGTTATTTCTCAACCCTCCAGTATTAGTAGTGTCTTGGTCAATCTTTGGTCCAATTGCGGTTTTAGAACATGCTTCCAAAAGCAGGATGATCACAACTGCACGCAGTACTCCAAATAGAGACCCAGCAATGTCTTGAAGAACCGTATCATGATCTACCAACTCATATACTCCATCTCTATCCCATGAGGTGAAGTGTAGCAAATGCCGCTTTCACCATCCTGTCTACCTGTGCTGCCACTTCCAAGGAGCAATGCAACTGCACACCTTGGTCTCCCTATTTTCGAAACACTACACAGGGCCCTACCATTAACTGTGTTAATGCTCCCTGGTTTGTCTTTACAAAATCCAACACCTGAATTAAACTATATCTTTCATTTTTTGTGCACTGTCCCAGTTGATCAAGATCCCCTTCGATAACTGTATTCACTGTCCACTATAACAGTAATTTTGTTATCCACAATCTTGCTAATAATGACTAACAATATTTTGAACCAAATCATGTCTACAAATGATGCACATCAGTGGACCCAGCAACGATTCTTTCGCCACACTGCTGGTCACAGACCTCCAGTCTAAACAACAAACCTCTACCACCACTCTCTATCGCCTACTGTCAAAACCAATTTGTTTTCAATTGGCTAGCTATCCCTGATTCCAGGAGATCTAACCTTAATAACCAGTCTACCATTCCAAACCCTGCTAAACGCGTTGCTGATGTCAGTGTAAAAAAGTTCACTGCTCTGCCTTCATCTTCAACATACTCAATCAGGTTTGTGAGACACTACTTCGTAGGCACAAAGTTGCGTTAACTCTCCTTCATCAATCCTTTTTTTTTCCCCAAATGCCTGAAACTCCTGTCCAGCAGAATCCTTCCAACAACATATGCACTACTGGCATTAGGCGAATTAGTCTTTAGTTCGATGATTTTTCCACGTAGCCTTTCTTCAATACTGGTACAACATTAACCACCATCCAGGGTTCCAGCTCACCACCCATTGTTGTCAGTGTTTGAAATATCTCTTTAAGGGGGCCAGCGATTTCGTCCCTATCTTCCATCAATGTCTTAGGAAACACTTGATATTTCCCAAACATCTCTCTGTCTTTCACGCATTTTGAAAGCTCCAGCACCTCCTGTTCTGTGATGTTTTGAAGACATCGCAGTTTATTTCTCTGACTTACCCGGTTCTTCCACGCAGTACGTTTTGACTTGAAGTTTGCATTTAGGATCTCACCCATCTCCTGTGGTTCCACACATGGATATCCCCTCTGATGTGTAAGTGTCCACATACTGTTACTAGTTAATGTTTTGTTATTAATATATTTGTAGAATTTCTTTGGATTTTCCTGAACCTTATATACCAAAAGTTTCTCAGGTCCCTGTTTGTACCCCGGCTTTCCTTCTTAAGTGTATTACTATTCCCACAATGTTTTTCAAGTGATTCACTTAATCCAGGCTGCCTATGTATGACATGTGCCTATGTATGACATGTGTCCCCGTTTTCTTGGCCAGTTTCAGTATCCCCAGTCATCCAGTGCTTCCTATTGTGTCAGTATTGTCCTTCACATTAACAGGAATATGCTGACTCGGATCCCTCATTTTGTCTCTCTTTGAAAGCTTGCCACTTTCCAGATATCTCTTTACCTGCAAACAGTCTCCCCAAAATCGTTTGAAAGCTCTTTTCTAATACCTCTGGATTCGGGTAAGGCCAATTTTGATCTTTAACTTGTGGTCCAGATCGATCCTTTTCCGTAGCTATTCTCAAGCGAAAAGAATTGTGATCACTTTGTCAAAATGCTCCCCCACGAACACCACAGTGCCTTTCTTTAGCTTGTTTCCCAAGGGGAGGTCAGGCTTTACCCTTTTATTCAGTTGGACTACTTATATTTGGACTGAGGGAGTTGTGTTGAACATACTTAACAAATGTCTCCCATCCAAGCTCTGACACAATGGCAGTCCCAGTCTAAGTTTGGAAAGTTAAAGCCACGATCATTAGGACAATCATATCAAATTGATAATCGATTCTTATTTCTCAGTACCATTAATGCAACTTCAATGCACGATCCCCATGAATATCCTGTCTAAGTGCTGATGTATTTTCAGTGACCACACAAAAACCCACTAAACCCTCCTCTCTCACCTCCCCTTCTGTATTTCTTGACTCTGGAAGGGTAGGGTTTTCAGTTCTTGGATCATGGGGACCTCTTCGTGGTAGAGGTGACCTTGGTAAGGGGGACGGGACACCAGTATCCCTTGCGGGAGATTTAGTAATTTTACTCAGGAGTGTTTAAATTTGTTTGGCAGGGGGTCGGGTCTCAAAATGAGAGAGGGGCCCTCGGCCAGTTAGGGGAAAATACGTTAGTGTCGAAACCAAGTTTACGATTCAGGATGTCCAGGGGCAGAATACAGGGACTTCGGGTTGAAAGTGCATTTATTTCAAAGTACGAGGCTTGACTGCGAAGGCAGGCGAGCTTAGAACCTTGATTGGCTCTGGGAACTGGGATATTATAGCCAGAACAGAAGCACGGCTGCGAGGAGGGCAGGACTGGCAGCTCAGTGTTCCAGGACAGAGAAGCTACAGGCGTGAAAGAAGGACAAGTAAGTGAGGAAGGATCTTTGCCCTTTTGAAAAGGGAGGACATAACAACAATGTTTCGAGATGATACTTTTAAGGCGTCATCAACTTTGGCCATATAATTAAAACTTAGAAAGATGAAGGGTTTTCACACACAATTTTGGGACCATATTATAAACTTCCATATAACCAATAGATACAAGAGAGCAGATGTGTAGAGAGATTGCAGATACCTGTAGGAATAATAGAGTCGTATTGGTTGTAGATTTTAATTTAGCCTTGTATTGAATGTGACATCCAGATTTTAAAAGGCCTGGATGGTGAGGGAGGTGTTATGTGTGTGGAGGGGTGGGGGAGTTGGGGTGGGGTGCTGGTGAAGTTTGTCACATGCGTTCAAGAAAGTTTCCCAAATCAATATGTCGATGACACTATGCTACTCAGCTGGTGCAGCACTGGTTCACCCCTTAGAAACAATGTCGGGCAAGTGAATGAAGTGTCTCTCGGAGACCACGTTCGGTCCAGTGAACCCAACTGTCACCGTATTAATGTTGTTATGGAAAAAGATATTGCAGGTGAACATATGAAGGTGATGAACTGGAACATGGCCAGCTTTGTAGCCACTGGCGGGTTCGAGCAGAGGTCGATTGGGTGACGGGAAAAAGCACAGAACACCAGGTTATAATCCAAAAGGTATTTGGAAGCACTAGCTTTCGGAGCGCTGGTGATCATTTAAAACAATGACAGACTTAATCGAAATTTATTTAATATTTATTTTCATGACACTGCGATCATTTTGCTATAAAGTCCTTGTCTTATGATTGTGCTCTGCAAACACCTGATGAAGTAGCAGTGATTCTAAAGCTGGTGCTTTCAAGTTAACCTGTTGGACTATAATTTGGTTGTGTGTTTTATTTCATTGGTTCACCCGAGTCCAACAGCCGCTCCTCCACATCATGCTGACCATCGATTGGGTGAGACTGTTTGAAGGAAAATGAACGGCTTCCAAATGGGAGGCATATACAATTTGATAATCAAGCACCCTGTTAAGGTGAAGGGAAAAGCTGCTTGGCTGATGAGGGAGATTGTGACTCTGCTCAGGAAGAAGAAGACTGCATACTTTGGCTTTAAGGTTTCTTTGTTGACCCACCTTCTTCCAGTCACAAAGACACGATCAAGCTGTAGAAACCTGCAATCCTCTCAGGCCACAGCACACTCCTGATCTGTCGAACTCACTCCAATGCCTGTGACTCTCTCGTTCCTGTTCCTATAAGACTCACTTTCTATATGACATCATCCATCGCTGTCACCCACCTTGTCAATATAGGATCCTCCAGTCTCTCCGTCTATCTGCTCATCTCCAAAACATTCTCAAGCTTTTACATCTCTATCTGTGTCAGCGTTACACTCCACTACAAGCTTTCCCACTTTGACCAATCTGGAGGAATTCATGAGTGCTGTCTCATCTGTGTAACTGTCTCCAACCGAAATTCTTGTCCTTCGTTCTGGAAAATCTGTCAGACTCCACATCCGTCAAGTCAAAATAACCTCCAGAACTTGAGAGTTTTTGTATCAGTAAACATCTTAGAATAATGACTACCATGCATATCTCTGTTTGTTTTTCGCGTCTCCAAAACCCACTTTATCTCTGTAATCTGCGTCATTAACCTGTAACGCTCATGAATGAGTAAACTAGCTCATCCTATCAACATTCGTACGCCTGTAAACTGCTCCATCCCTCCCAATGTCCCCATCTCCATGAACTACGGTAGGCCCAACAGCTCTCCACGTTTCTGTAACCTCCTGTGGCTCTGTGATCCTCGCTCCAGAGAAACCACCTCCTGCCCCACAAACCTTCAATCTGTTTCGCCTGTTCCAGATCGGCTCATTGCTGTCACTGTCATATGCGGCAATTCAAGCAAACTTTCCAATTTGTGTCTGATCATTCAGTCCCCATACACTCACCGTTTCTGGAACCTCTTCCTGCCATTCTAACTTTCACTATTTCGAATATAGAACGTCAAAGCATAGTAGAGGCCCTTCGGCCCTCGATGTTGCCTTATTCCACAGAACTTAAATGTTATTGTCATTCATGTGCCTATTCAAGAGTCAATTAAATGTCCCTTATGCATCTGAATTCACCAGCACTCCTGATAATGCATTCCACGTACCCAATCTTTGTGTATAAAGAACCTCCGTCGGACGTGTCCCCTAAGCCTTCCTCAATTCAACGTAAAGTGTGCCTCCTCATTGTAGCTGTTTTCGCAATGGCAAAAATATCTGGCTAACCACTCGATTTCTCTCATCATCTCGTGCACTTCTATCAAGTTACCTCTCATCCTTCTTCGTTCCAATGAGACAAGACCTCCTCCCTCAAACTTCCTGCGAAAAACTTGCCCTCCTGTCCTGGCAACATACGAATTAATTTCCTCTGCACACTTTCTAAAGCCTCCACATTTTTCCTATAATGAGGCAACTGAAACTGAACAGAATATGCTAAGTTTGGTCAATCAAGGACTCCATAGAGCTGCAGCATAAACTCGTGGGATCTTTCACTCAATTCCCCAGTTAATGAAGGGCGAAACACCATATGCCTTCTGAACAATCCTATCAACTTAGTTGGCAACTTGAGGGTTCCAAGATCCCTCTGTTCCTTAATACTGCAAATAATCCCGCCTTTTACCCTATGAAGATTTTCTTCAGAATCCCCCAGTTGAAAACCCTCACTGTCTTGAATACTTTTTTCTCGCCTATGCAACGCTCACAAACTGTGAAAGCTCTTGAAGTCCCTGCAATCTTCCTCAGCTCTATAACCTTCTTCATTAGAATCAACTCACAAAATTATTGAAGACTCTTTTAGCCACTGAAACATTTCTTAATATTTGCAAAATCTTCCAGTCCTGATATTCCACCCTATCACTCTACTTTCACTATCTTACAGTCCCTTCTGGGAAACATTGCGAGGAAGAATTGTAGAATCCGGGTCATGTTCAGGGGGTAGGAAGGGTTGCAGAAACAGGAGCATGGTCCAATTGTTGAAAGCGATGTGGGCCCTGCAGGATGTTAGAGATAGCAGGAAACAAAGAACCTGGAGAATGGGAACAAGTTAGAATAGGTTGTGGAAGATGAAACAGTTAAAATTTGAATCACGGATTTGTTTTTCAATCTGAGTATCGCGCCGATCTTAATGATCTAATTTTGGAGACATTTACCAGAATGGTTGTGCATATCTTTCGGTTCCCAGGCTGGGTGATATGAATCAGAATTGAATATATTAGCCCATCCTGTCTGTATGACTAATGCAGAGCTGATGTTGCTCTGGTACAAAGCATTCTCCGTGCATCTGGTGAACTCCAGTAATACATGTCTGACCAGAGCTCACGTCATCAAAACCTTCGTTGAGAATGTTTTTCCTCATTGTTAAGTGGCCGTTCCGTGAGATGCATGTGTTGCGGAGCTTCCATTTTGAGAGAATGAAGTCTCGTTCATGGGAAAATTTGAAGCTGTCAAAAATGAAGTAACGGTAGGCCAAAGGGAGTGCACGGTGTTCCTTTTAAAGAGAAAAGAAAGGCTGCTGGGTGCACGGAAGGCAGGCTGACTGTTGAAATTGAACTTTGATTCAGAAAAAGAAGAAAGAATATGTCAGGTAGAGACAAGAGAGATCGAGGGAATCATTAGAGTCATAGAAGGGCGGGAGGAGTGTACAAAAGATTCAAATCATGAGGTTAAAAATGGAGCATGAGTTAGTTTTAGCACATAGGGTGAAGTAGAATCCAGAGTGTTATTGTAAATACATAAATGACAAAACGGTAACTATGGCGATAATAGAGTCCCTTCAAGATTAGCAAGGCAGACAATCAGTGGAGCTGCAGGACATGGGTAGATAGCAAACAAATATTTCAATTAGTGTTCAATATTGAGAAGGACATGGAAGTTATAGACTGTGTTAAAATAGATGGTGAAATCATGGAAATATCCACATTTCAGAGGAGGAGGTGCTGGATGTCTTGAAACGCATAAAGGTGATTAAACTCACAGGACCTGATCAGGTGTACGCTAGAACTCTATGGGAAGCTCGGGATATGATTGCTGGACCTCATGCTGAGACATTCCTACTATTGATATGCCCACGGGAGGTATCAGAAAACTTGTGTTTGGATACGGTGGTGGCAGTACTTAAAGGTAGTAAAGAAAAGCCAGGGAACTATAGACGTGTGATCTTGACGTCGGTGTTGGGCAAGTTGAAGGAGAGAATTCTGAGGGACAGGATTTATCTGTATTTTGAAAAGGGAGGTCTGATCACGGACAGTCAACATGGCTTTTTGCGAAGGAAATCGTGTCTCAAGAATCTGACTGAGTTTGTTTGAAGAAGCGACAAAAAATATTGATGAGGGCAGAGCGGTGGATGTGACCTCCATGGACTTCAGTAAAGTTTTCAACAGGATTCCTCATGGGAGATTGGTTCGCAAGGTTAGATCTCTTCAAATACAGGGAGAACTAGCCATTTGTATGCTGAACTGGCTCGTACAAGACATAGGGTGCTATTGGCGGGTTTTTTTCAGACTGGAGAGTTGTAACGAATGGAGTACGACAAGGATTGGTGCTGGGTCCCCTGCTTTCCATGATTTTCAAAATGCTTTGGATGTGTCCATAGGGGGTAAAGTTAATAGGTTTGCAAGTGACATAAAAATTGGAGGTGCAATGGACAGCGAAGAAGGCTGCCTCAGATTCCAACGGGATCTTGATTAAATGGCCCAATGGGCTGAGGAGTGGCAGATAGAGTTTAATTAAAATAAATGTGAAATGCTGTATTTTTGAAAACCAAATATTAGCTGAAATTATGCACTTAATGGTAGGACCTCGGGAGTGTTGCTGAACAAAGAGAGTTTATAGTGCACGTTGATTGTTCGTTGAAAGTAGCGTCGCTGGGAGATAGGATAGTGAAGAAGGCATTTAGTATGCTTTCCTTTCTTGGTCAGAACATTGAATATATGAGAGGCGAGATATTGTAGTGGCTGTACAGGACAATGGTTCGGCCACGTTTTGAATTTTGCGTGCAATTCTGGTCTCCTCCCTACCAGATGGATCATGTGTAATCTGAAAGGGTTCAGAAAAGTTTTACAAGGCTGTTGCCAGGGTGGGAACATTTGAGCCGTACGAAGAGGATGAATCAGCTGGAGCTGTTTCTCCTGCAGTATCAGAGGATGAGGCGTGAACATATAGAGGTTAATAAAATCATGACGAGCGTGGATAGTATAAACAAACAAGGTCTTTTCCCCAGGGTGGTGGAGTCCAGAACTGGATGGCATAGATTCAGGTTGAGTGGGGCAAGATGTAAAACGGACGTAAGTGGCAGCGTTTCTTTCACATAGAAGGTGGTGCGTGTATGGAATGTACTGCGAGGGGAAGTGATGGAGGCTGGCACAATTACAGCATTTAAAATGCTTCTGGATGGGCATATGAATCAGAAGTGTTGACAGGGATATGGCCCGGCTTCTGGCAAGTGGAACTAGATTTGATTGGGATATCTGGTTGCATGGACGAGTTGGACCGAAGGGTATGTTTCTGTGCTGTACGTCTCAACGATTCTCTGACTCGAAATGGTTTCCGCTATTCTTTTCGAGCTATACATCTCAGATTGTTTACCGTGGTTGTTCTCCACTCAAACTCATGTATTTGTCTTTGTTATCGGTTTTCGGCAGTACTTTATGGTGACTGTAAAACGTTATAATCTCTTTGACCTCAAAAATAGACGATTTGCTGAAGGATCTCTCAGTGTGACATCACACCTTCTGTCAGTTTCAACACCCAACGGTTGATCTGAGAGAGTTACATCCCTAGCCATTTGCCCCATATGTTATTCAAATTAGCACTGAAAAAATCATTCGAAGGTGAGTTTGGAGAATATCAATTTTCCCAGTAAAATTGTCCCAGATTATGCAAAACCTGAAGTGTCCCAAAATTATCACAGTGCCTTTGCATTGAACAGGAATTCATTGAAATTTGAGACAATGTTGAGCAATGAAATGCTGCTTGGCAGCTTAAAAAATGTTCTCCTGTTTCTGATTTTGACACGAAGGACCAGAACTTGCACTCAGACTGATCCAAATGCCAAATGCATTTTGTGCAATACCTATGTTATCCATTTCTGTCAAGGATATCGACCCTGCTTTCCCATTCTGCCAGAGATCCCGCAAGGATGTGTGCCTGTTAATATTTTTTCCAACTTTTTTTCATCTTGTAGCCTCATCTCTCTGCCTAGTAAATCTTATTTATCTCTGTTACGCAAGTCCATGTACCTTTTTGTAGATACTATGTTCATTGCAGAAGATAGGAACTGTTCTAGGAGTTTGAGGCATTCAAGGCACTGGTGCAGATGAGTTGGACGAAAAGTTATGTTTCCTTGTTGTATGACTCTATACTATGACAACAATACTTGAGATAGAATAGACAGCAGAGACGTCAGCTCTTTTCTCGCCTTATAGACCTGTTGAGATTTTCCAGCATTTTCTCTTTTTGTTTCAGATTCCAGCATTCACATTAATTTGCTTTTATTTAGTATCACCTTCTAAAGGGTGACCTCCTTTTTCTTCTGTTGTGCCGATGCTCACTAAGACAGCACAGGCTTGGATTGATAATTGTGAACTCCTATGCTATCTCAGGAGGTTTAGTACAGTAGAGCTGAAAATAACCCTCCCAAATGCACACTACTTTTGCAATCCTCTCAAGTCCCTGCAAAACTCCCGATCTGTAGACACCAATTGTAAAAACTGTAAAGTCTGTGTAACACACTTCTGCCGTTATCAAGCAGTCTGTCAATGTCAGCTTCTCCAGTCTCTTCATCTATCTACTCGTCTTAATTATCGTCTCCAACTTTTACATCTCTTTCTGTGTAAATGTCACCCTCCGCTATAACCCTCCCTCCCACAGTAATCTTCTCCAGTTTCTGCAATGCTTCCTATCAGTGAAACTGTGTCCAGATCCTACTGCCCTTCCCTTTTCTATAAGCTCTGCCAGACTCTCCAGTCTTACCATCTATGTAAATCCAGAAACTAAACATTGATATCAGAAAATGACTGCATTCTCGGCAGCCTTCCGTACTTTTGTTCGTTTCCCAATTCTTTCCAAAGCTATTCATCTCTCTATATAGCACCATGCCATATAGCACTCCCTGTCAGTGAAAACAGCACACATCTGGCACTGAAAATCCTCACTATCCTTTTTATCACATGTGATCACTTCAGATCCCCCTGTATCCTCTCCAACTCCATTGACTATAACTTGTTTCATGTTATAACTCTTCCAGATCATATGTTATACCCCATCTCTGTGGTATTCTTCAGTCACAGCAATTCTCGTTCTCTGTATGCAGACCTTCCACTCCTTTCGATCGATGTGAGGTTACTGATAACTTGCAGCATTTAAATACCTGTAGCAGCCTAATACTCTTCAATGCAACCTGCCCTTGTATCTTCCTCAAGTACTCCAGGTACTGTCCTTGTAATATTTTCCAGCATCAGCAACCCTTCTCGATTTCTGTAACATCCAACTGAAAACCAGTACACAGCTCTATGTAACTGATGGGAATACTGCAAATCTGCGCTCTCAGTCCTCACTAACACTCTGAACCCCTGTTGTCCTATAAACCTTTTGCACTTCTGTCTCCTCCAAAGTCTTCATACACTCATACTCTTGTATACATAAATGATATGGAAGAGGGCACTGTTGTTATGACGCAGATGACATGAAGATCCGTGGAGTAGCAGAAAGGATAAAGGTCTGTCAAGGAATAGAGGAGAACATAGACCGACTGTAGAGCTGGGCGTAGAAGTGGCAGAAGAAGTTCAATTCAGGCAATTGTGATGTGATGTATTTTGGGAAGTCTAATTCTCGAGAGAATTGTACAGTATACTGAAGAGCCTTGGAAAAAGTTGATCAGCAGAGAGATCTCGGAGTGCAGGTCCATTCTACCCTAAAGGTTGCTGCACAGGTGGATAGAGTGGTCAAGAAGGCATATGGTATGCATGACTTCATCAGACGTGGTATTGAGTATAAGTGCTGGCAGTTCATGTTAAAATTGTACACGTCATAATTTCGGCCGAATTTAGAATACTGTGTCCAGTTCTGGTTGTCAATTTACCAAAAGGATGTGGATGCATTTGCGAGGGTGCAGAGAAGGTTTACCAGGATGTCGCCTGCTATGGAAGGTGCTAGCTATGAAGAGGGTTTCGGTAGGTTTTGTTCATTCGAAGAAAGGAGTCGGGGGGGGGGGGGGGGTGGGTCGGAAGGTCTAATTGA
The DNA here is from genome assembly GCF_037043375.1 of Chiloscyllium plagiosum. NCBI lineage: Eukaryota > Metazoa > Chordata > Chondrichthyes > Orectolobiformes > Hemiscylliidae > Chiloscyllium > Chiloscyllium plagiosum. The sequence goes on from NW_028270151.1 coordinate 116,578,199, forward strand.
GGTCTGCATAATCATGAAGGGTATAGATAGAGATAAGCTTTTATCTCGGGGTGAACGATTCAATAACGAGAGATCTCGCTTTCAAGGTAAGAGGTGAAAAGCTGATAGACGTGGCAAGTACTTTACACAGAGGGTGGTAAGTGTCTGGAACGCATTACCAGCAGAGATAGTAGATTCATTGAAGATGTGTCTGGACAGAGGCATGCGTAGCTTGGGAGCAGAGGGATACAGATGCTTAGGAATTGGGCGACACGTTCAGACAATACATTTAGATCATTGCTTGCTAAAAGGGCTGAAGAGCTTATGCCTGGACTGTAAATTGTCTGTTTCTTTTTTTCACTTTGTTTCTTCAATTGTCCCTGGCTTTGTGAACTGATCCAGCTCCTTCATCCCTCTCGAACTCAGGAAATTCGTGCAGCTACAATTAACATCCCTACCTGTGTAATGCCCAGCCCGTACAGCCCTCCCAATTTCTGTAACTCCTACAGCTCCAACCACCGTGCTCATATCTGTATTCTTCAAGCCCTACAATCCCTCATCTCTGCAACTTACGTTGCTCCAACAACGAAGCTTATCTGTGTAATATCTCATCACTGCAATCCTCCGTATTTCTATATCTCCTGTAGCTTCAACCAGTACTCGTATCCGTGTATTCTTTTGTCACTAATATCCATTTTATCTGTATAGTTCCTGTAGGTCCATTCACCAATCATCTGCATAATTTCCAGTCACAACAATACTCCCTGTCTCGATAACTCCTACTATCACCCCGTCCCGTGCAATCCCCAGCTCCCACAAACCTCTCTAACTCTGTAAGTCCTGCAGCTTCAACGACCACCTCTAACTGTCTAATCTCCAGTCCCTGCAATCCTCCCTACCTCTGTAGCTCCTGCAGCTCCAGCTATCACCGCTATCTGTGCAATCTCCATTCGATTGTGGCTGAATTGTTTCTCAACCCCAAAGTCTCCCCTTCTCCCTGTATCCCTTGATCCCCTTACTGTTCAAAAGCCTATCTATCTCTGTGTAAAATACATTGAATTACTTAGCTTCCACAACCCAATGAATAAATCCCTCGACGTCTCCATTCTAAAGGTCGTCGCTTCATGCGGGAGCTGTTCTTTTGAGTCCTGGTTGCTCCTACTGGTGTAAACATATTCCCACGTCCACTCCATTCAGTATTCTGTAAATTTGAATTACATTCCGTCGCTTCCTCCTGAATTTTATCGTGTACAGATCCAGAGTCTTCAACTGCTCCTTATATGATTAGTATGTCTTCGCTTTCGATCTTTCTTGGAAATCTCTTTACTGTATTCACTTACATTCTTTTTCCAGACAGTTATTTTATAGCGCGTATAGTATGCTCCAAACACTGACCTCTGTGTATCTCAATTTGTCACCAACTGACTCATTTATATTCACTTTCTGTCTTCTGACAATGCCAAGCATGTTGTTTTGAAAGCGAGATTTCATTTCATAAACACTGCTAGACTTGTTTTCTTCTGTTTGGCTGGAAAGAGCAGAGTAGATAAAGGGGGGCGAATGGTTTAGTGGGAATTTCAAAAACCGTTTAACCGGGCCCCACTGATGAGATGGACAAGGAAAATTGGCGCATGTGGGATTGAGAGAAGGTACTGGCATGGATTGAGAACTATTTAACAGACAGAAAATGTAGCGGCAATAAATGGATTAGGGATTGACGCCTACGTATGCACAAACTGATGTTAAAGAAGAGAATTTGTTTTTTTAACATTTTGTATTTAATTTGTTGGGAGTGAATATGAATGGCAGAATTGATATGCCATGTTGAGGGGAGTGGAAATAGGGGCAAACAAAGATTATTTGACATTTTAGAGCATTATGGATAATGTCATTAATGGCTGAAGAGTAACTCGGTAGAGACTAGGCTTCCTGAATGATCATTGAGGTTGCCAATGTGTAGAGTCAGAGGAGATGGGTGAGATATTAAACAAAAATCGCCCGTTAGCATTGACTGTGAAGAAAGACATGGAAGCTCGAGAACTTGGCGAAATGCATAGCGATGCCTTGGAAAATAACCCACAACAGAGAAGTGCTAGAATATGAAAACGAATAAACGTAGATCGACCTTCAGGAGCTCAGCAGGTGTATTCAATGTTATTGTCGCTCGCAAGAGTGGGGATTGCAGGGCACTTAACAGAGATATTTGCGTTATCATCAGACAGAGTGAGGTGCTGGAAGACTGGAGGGTGGCTACTGCTGTCCCATCACTTAAGAGCTGCCTGGAAATAAAGCCAGGAAACGACAGACATGCGAGTCTAATGTTGGGTCGAAGATTCTGAGAGAAACGAGCTACGTTAATTTGGAAAGGCAGGGGCGGATTAGAGATTGTCAGTATGGGTTTGTGAGTTGAATATGGTGTCTCACAAATCTGATTGACTGTTTGAGGAGATGGCCAATAGATAGATGAAGACAAAGCTGTCAACTTTCTCTACATAGACTTCAGCAAGGGCTTTGTCAAGATTCCATTTGGTAGGCTGGGAAATCCGTTCAGATCAATGTGAAAGATTAAGGAATCCAGGAGGAGCTGGTCAAATGGCAATAAAGTTACCTTCATGGTAGGAAACAGAGGGCAGTGGGAAACATTTTGCCATTCTAACTGAAGGCGAGTGAAGAGCTGTGTAGTTGGTCCACAGTTTCTGATTCCGTTAAACGATATGGATGGGAATATTGGTTTCATGCTGAGTAAGTTTGTGGGTGAAGTCGAAGTTGTTGCTATAGTGAACAGTGAAGTAGCCTATCGATGATACAACAGTATCCACAGGACTTCTGAGATAGTGGACGGAGAAATTGCAGATGGGGTTTAATTAGGTAAATGTGAGGCATTGCAATTTGTAAAAGAAACGAGGGTGGGAGTTGCACGGTGAATAGCAGGGCTCTGGCCAATGTCAAATATGCACCTCAGGATGCAAGTACACATTTTTAAAAAAGAGGTATTACAGCTAGATAGGGCGGTGAAGGAGGCACTTGGGACACTTGCTTTTATTGGTCACTGCATTCAGAATATGAGTTGGGATGTGATGTTGTGACTGTAAAGCACATTCGTGTGGTGACCAAAATCCGTCGGTGACCAGTAGCAAGAACTCATCTGGTTCACTTACGTGCTTTAGGGAAGGTCATCTGACATTCTTACCTGGTCTGGCCTACATGTGACTCCAGACCCACAGAAGCGTGGCTGATTCTGAGCTGCCAACTGACCAATTAGCAGCTGGACAAGGAATTCTGGTCGAATCATTGACATACTCTTACCATGAATGAATAAATAAAAGTTCATATTTCCCTCGCAATCTCTGCAAACACCTCCAGCTGCAGGAATTCGTACTGGCTTTGTAACACATTTTCACCACAACCAGCACCATCAACGCTACCTGACCATGATTCCTCTTCCCACTTCCCTCTTCCTGCTCGGAGACACTTTGCAATTTCTTTGACACTTAGTTCAAAAACATTCCCTCACTACAGAAAAATTAGGACTTTTTGGTGTTCTTCTAAGCCTCAAAATCAAATGTATTAACATTTTGTCCAGAGTGAGGGTCGAGTGTCAATGTCTTGACAAGGTTTTGACCGGTTCAATCAAATGCCCTTTCTTGAAAAGTTTTGCAATGCTCCTATAAATATTCACTTACAACCAAACATTTCAGTCTCTTTACCCTGTTCTGCTCTCAAACTCATGTAATTGGCTCGTTTTATTGCTTGCTATAATTTGTCCATTCTGTAATTCACTTCAAAAATTTACATATAATTTAAATTGCATTTTATCACAATTTCCCGGAGGATCCCTCAATTTGACATTGCTCATTCGTTCAGCTTCATCACACAACAGTCGACTTGAGATACTTCCGATTCGAGCCTGTTGCACAACGTATTATTCAAAGAAACACTGACAAAAACATTCTTTGAGCTTCTCTTCCAAATTACTTCTGCCATTGTGATTGTGCCAGATTATACAAAGACAGAAGTCGCCATAAATTACTAAAATGTCTTTGTTAAAAATTCCAAACAATTCCTGTTTAATGTAGTCGTGAGCAATGAAACGCTGTGAGGCAGCGTAAAAGTGTACTTCTGCTTGCGTTTCCGGCGCTGTACAGAATTTGCATTCAGACTGATTCAGCTGCACAATCTGTAGTCAAATGCTTTCTCTGAAATGTGATTGTTGCCGATTACTGTTAACGTTATCCATCCTGCTTTCCCATTCTGCCTGTGCACCGCTCCCCCTCCCCCACTCCGGTAAGTTCGTATACCGTTGACTATTTATGTTCCGCCTTTTGTTCACCATGTGTCACAAAGTACCTCTCTCATATTGCGGAGACTTTGACCATTCCAGAAAATACTATAATTGACCTTTTTCCACATTTTCCTGTCACAAACCTATTTGCTGATGTATAGTTCAAGTTTAACTCTATCCCTTCCTGCTCCTTTATGCTTGCCTTCATCCACATCCCTATGTTGCACAGATGCTTCACCTTTCTCTTTGGATTTAGAAATCTTGTGTTCCAACATCTCTCTGTTGTAAACTCCTCCAATAACTGGAGACATAGGATCATGCAGCACAGAAACAGACCTTTCCGCCCAACTTGGCCATGTTGACCAGGCTACTAAAAAGGAATGATTCGCATTTACCTGAATTTGGCCCAGATATCTTCAAACCTTCTCCTCTCGGTGCACCTGCCCAAATTATGTTTACATGTTATAATTGTGCTTGGTTTTATCACTTCCTCTGGCAGTTCGTTCCATATATGCACCATCCTCGATGGAAAATGTGGCCCATTCGGTTCATCCTTGAATCTTGGCTGTCTCACATCACATTTATGCCCTCTAGTTTTAGGGATCAGCCATCCTTGGCTATTCCCCTTACTTATTGACCACGTAGCTTTATAAACCTTTACAAGGTTACCCCAAAACCTTCTATGCCCAAGAAAGATCACGACGGCAATGTTACAAATATCTCCAACGTATATACTGAATGCTCTAATCCATAAGGGCAAGTGTGCCAAATACCGCTTTCCCCACACTGTCCACCTGTGATGCCACTTCCAAGGAGCAACATAACTGCATCCCTTGTTCGCAGTTTGTTATACAATAATCTCTCGGGAACAACAATTTACTGTGTTTGTCCTCCCTGATTTGTCTGAACAAAATCCAACACCTGAATTAAACTCTATCTTTCACTCCCCAGCTGGTCAAGTTCCTCTTTGATAACCGTATTCAGTGCGCACTAAAACACGACATTGTTCTCCACAAAATTGCTAATAATGACTCAACGAACTTGTTAATGTGAATGATGCAAATCAATGGACCCAACACGGATCCTTGTGGCACACCGCTGCTCAGAGGCCTCCATTCTGAAAAAAACAACCTTCGACCACCACTTTCTGTTCGGCTAATTTTGTATTCTGTTGGGTCGATCTCCCTGATCGCTTGTGACCTTATTTTACTAACTAGTGTACCACTTAAACCCTGTCAAACACCCTGCTGAAGTCAGTAAAGGCAACATGGTCACCTCTTCAGCAAACACAATAACGTTTTAGAAACGTGACTTTGTATGCACAAAGCCGTTCTGACTATCTTTAATCAATCCACCTTTCCATATGCATGTAACTCCTGTCCAGCATAATCACTTCCATAACTTCCCTACTGCTGAAATCTGGCTAATTGGTGGTTAGTTCCATGGATTTCCATTGTGGTGTTTTTAAAATAATGAAACAACATTGTATTCGTAGATATGGAGAAACACAGAGTGGAATCGAATGCTTCGGTTTAACGAACCATAATATAAAACAAAACTCGTACCACCTGCGTGTTGTTGGCCCATATCCATCCAAACAATTCATAATGATGTGCTTATCTAAATATCTTTTAAATGTTTTAACTTGACCCACAACCAACCCTTTCCCAGGTGGTCAATTCAATCACAGGCTTTGAGGAGTCAGCAACTGAATTACTCATTGCCGAATTCCTGGCCACTGACTTGCTCTTGAAGACAATGTTATTGCTTTGGCTAGTCCTGAGCAATTTCTGGTCATGAGAGGGCCCAGGTTGGTGATAAATACCAGGTTGGGTAATCAGTGATATTAATGTAATTGCATATCAAAGAAGGATGGTTTGAATCTTTACTCTCGTACTTGTCTAATATTTGTGTGACGTGAACATTAACTGCTATTTGTCAGACAAAACCTGAATGTTTTCCAAGGCTTGTGGCATTTACCATGGACTATTTCAGGAATTGTATAATCAGGGACCGTTCCCACGTCTGACCTAATATTGGAGAATGGGTCATTGCAGCTGGTGAAAATTATTGAGCCTCGGACACTCTCTTTCCTGAGCAATGGCTGCAGAGCTGTTCTGGAGTTTGAATTACGAAACGGACAATGATCAGTTTTTTTGCTGGTGATTATTCCAACCCGGAGAGTACTTCCCCAAGATTCTGATGAACTATAATTTTATTCGGGCTCCTGTTGTCACGCACTATTAAATGGTGCCTTGACTTTAAGTGTAATTGCACATATCGCCCTTTTGGCAGTTCAGTCTTTTGATCGAAGCTCACGATGGGGTCAGGAGCTGAGTCAGGCTGACGGGACATTAACTGAACGTCACAGAACAGGTTATTGCTGATCTAACACATTGTGGCTGACACCCTCCTTCATATTTACATGATAGACCGTACACTGATGGGTCAGTGACTGTCTGCAGTGCCAGTACCCTGCCTAATGTATACAGGACATACTTCGGCAATTTATCACATTGTTGTTGGATGTCAATGTTCTTAGTGAAATAGAACAGGTGGATTAGAGATGTGCCAATGTCTGGAGTTTAATAACAGTTTCAAGTGTCTCAAGCCATTTCTTAAAATTGTGAGGAGTGTATCGAATTGCCAGAAAATTTGTGTCGGTGCTGCTGGGGCCCAGTGAAGATCGCTGAAATGGATCATCTGCTCAGCCCTTCTGGCTGAAGATTGTTACAAATGCAGCAGCTTTATATTTTCCCTGATGTGCACTCCAACCATAACCGGGGACTTCATTGTTGGAGAGCAGCCGCCTCCTCGAATGGTCTCTTTCATTGTCCACTATTTTATGTGACGAAATGGTACAAGGCCGCAGACGTAGATCTGAACCATTGATTGTGGGATCACTGAGTTCTGTCCACTACTTGCTACTTATGCTGTTTAGCATTTATCGTCCTGTTTTTAGCTAAGGACGATCTTCTCCAGGTTGTTTGGGGCTGCTAATGACGTGTTCTTCTGCACTTTTGTTTGAACGGGGGTGCTTCCTGGCGTGAAGCGTACTGTGCAGTGGGAATATGTAGGCCCATGTGGTTGCAGTCTGAATGAGTTGTACAGGATATGATTCTGCTGCTGCCGATGGCTCACTGCACCTCATGGACACCTCATCTTTAGTTGATCAATCTGTTTGAAATCTGCCCCATTCAGCACACAGGTAGCTACAAAACATGGTGTAACGTCTACAAAATTGAAGACGGCCCTTCCTGCCCACAAGGACTAGGCAATGACTGCTCTTACAAATATTTTACATGGAGAAGTGTCTCTGCAGCAGGCCAATTGGTGACGACGAGGTTATTGATATGTTTCACTTTTATTGATTTCCCCATAATCAGCCGCAGGGCAGTCCAACATCCACACGACCCAGCATTAATACTGAGCACTATATTGACTATGTCAAAAGGAGCTGCCCCCTCTGGCTGTGTCCACCAGAGAGGTTGGTGATGTTGCCTAGCACATAGCCCTGTTCATGAATCCTGTTTCACAGACAATTTAAGTCTGTACCTTGATTAGCCTGTAGGAAATGTATGGCAAGCGACTTCTATATATTGTTCAATGAAGAGTTAATACCTATTAATGTCTTGCATATTTTAAAATAAACCAGACAACATTATTTTCCGTTTAAAATTATTGATGTGAACAATATTTAAATTACCAGTGTACAAAGCGAACTATTACACAATTCAGTGACTGCAGAAAGCAACTGATTCATGTTCAGAATGGAGAACACGATCTTGCAGTATGCAAGCGGTTGAAAATGACTTTGAATAATGCTACAATTCAGACAAGGTGTTACTAGGCCTCACCACTAACTCCACAACACTCTCCAAAATCTGCCCGCAGAGTTTCCAAGCGACAGCTGGACAGTTGTTCACAAATTCCATCACAACAGACCTGCTAGTGACATATCTGAACAACAGGGAAATGTGTGGCGCAGATTGGGTGCTAGTGCAAATGCAGTTTCAGCATTTGTAAAAATCACCTGACACCATGCATGATATCTGCAGCACATGTTAACTTACATTGAACATCAGTATTCAAGCAGAATTGCGCAGCTCCACTGACGCCAGCATGATCCCAGCCCAACGTCCTTCTGTGCGAATTGAGCCGGAAATGTCGATGTAAATAATTGCAGCATTGTTCTGAATTTTAGCAGCAAAGTCTCTTCATCGATAGTGATATTCCAATAAGCACAAAATCCACTCGATTCAATACAATTTTATAACATAATATGATGAAAGCAATGCACACATCACAGTTGGAGTTTTGAAGTTATGAGTCTGGTTACACACCCAAAAACTAATTATGATTATTAAGTGCAAGGGTCTGGAAATGTGCAGTTATTTTCCCATGTACTAAGATCGAGTGCTAATATTCACACACAACAGATTTAATGGAACAATATCACTGTGTCATCCAAATATTCTGCAGTCAGTTATAAGTACAACTTCGATTTCCACTGTCACCTCACAGTTCAGTAATGTTGTATGTGAATGCCAGTGCCTGTGTCATGCGAGGGATGTACGTCATGCCTCTGATTTTCATCAATCAGCATATTCATTCAGCTGTTCAGAACAAGCAAGGTACTGACTGGAACAAACCAGCCTGTGGTCTCAAGTCCCAAACCTCAGTGCCCAGCATGTTAGGACAATATATTCAATTCTAGTTTATTCCGGGAATGTGGTAGGAACTGTATTTATTGTTCATCCCGTGATGCCATTGAGAAGATGGTCTTGTGCTGCCATATTGAAACGCGGTGGCCCAAGTGCTATACGTGGACTTACAATACCATTAAGGAAGGAACTTGAAACAAAGACACTGAAGGAACAGCATTTCCAAGTCAGGTTGGTGGGTGCAACGAAACGTGAAGTACTGGGGTCCCAACTATCAGCTCCCCTTGTCCTTCTTGCGGGTCGTAGTTTCAAACGGGCTTTGAAAGGAACTTTGGTAAATTTCTGCAGAGCGTCGTGTAGATGGCAGACATTGTTGCTACTGAGTGTTATTGAATGAGAGGTGAAGCTGCACTCACCACCTGCATATCTGCATCTTTCCCTATCGTCTCCTGTAGATCTTGATTTGCATCTCAGTAACTCTCCCTATCACCATAATCGTCATCAGATACGACAGCAATATCTATCGTTGATAAGTTTTTCCAGCATCTACACTCTTCTCTATTCCTCAATCCTACTCCCAAATACGACACCCGTCACTGTCTGCCTAACCATCGCCAGCTCCTTTACTGCTCTCCGGCTGGATGTTCCTGCAGAATCGTTGATGCTCCAAAATTCTCCAACCTCCTCCAAACTCACTGATCACCTCCCTTTGTCTCTAACCACCTCCAGACCCTTCGCCCACTCAATCTCTCTGACCACCTCCATTCATTTTCGCGTCTCTCTCTCTCTAACCACTTCTGTCCCATACACCTCTCCATATTTCTCTCAACATCTGGACCATTACCACATTCCCTATCTCTCGAACTACTTCCAGCCCCTATATTCCTCCGTATCTCTGTAACCTTCTCAATATACTCCCGTCCTCCATATCTGTCTAGCAATCTCCAGCCCCTACACCCCTGTCTCAGTAACCTCGTCCAATTCCTTCCCGCATAGCTGTCCCTCTAACTAACTCCAGCCTCTTCACCCCTCCCTATAACTCTCAAAACATCCAGCCCCGACATCCGCTCTCCATCATTCTAACCTCCTGCCGCGACAACTTCCTTATCTCTCCAACCACCTCCAGCCCACACCCCTACATATCTCGCTAACGACCTCCAGCCATCCACCTCTCCAAATCTCTCTACACACCTCCATCCCATACACCGCGCCCTATCTCTCCAAATTCCTCCAACCACTACATCACTACCTATTTCACTCATCCCTCCCTCACTTTCTCTCATCACCTCCACCCCAAACATCCCCTCCTATCGGTATAACCATCTCCAACCTTCACATCACTCCCAATTGACGTCCAGCCTGCACACCCCTCTCTGTCTCTGTAATCACCTCGAAACCCCTCACCCCTCCCTATCTCTCTAAACACTTCCAGCTCCTTACACTTATTCATCTCTCTAACCACCTCCAACACCAACACCTCTCCCTATGAATCTAACCACCCCCAACCCCTAGCCCCTCCGTTTGTCTCTAAACTCCAGCTGCTTCAACCCTCCACATATCCTGATAAATGAATCAAAGAAGTCTCAAAACCTGTTCTGGCATGTACAGCCCTCACTACCTCTGTCACATCCTGAAGCTTGCTTTCATCTTCCGGTATCCTACTCATAAATCCGCGATTACCGCCTCCAGACTTCACTCCTGCTTACTTATGGAATTTCCTCCACAATTTGCAGCCCTCCAAAATTCGTTCATCGTCTCGTTTCTTGTCCCGTCGCTCTCTCAGTAAAATGTTCCAGATTCTATTCCACTTGGCATCTTCTCAAGCCCATTCAACTTTCCCGATCTCAGTAATTGACGCCAGCACCTGCACCCATTACCTACCCATGTGACATTTGACAGAATCAGGATCCCTCCCTGTCCCTGTAATATCATTTAGCTCCAGCACCCCTTCCTATCTCTGTAGTCTTCTCCAGCAGGTACACCACTTCCTTATTCCTGCAACATTCTCCAGCACCTACACCACTCCCTATCCCTGTATCATTCTTAAGCACCTCCAAACTCTTCCATTCCTGTAAAATTCTGCAGCACCTACACCCTCTCCTTATCCTTATTACATCCACCGGAACACTCTAACATTACGCATGCACTTGCACCCCTCGCTGTTCTTGCAACCTTCGCCAGCAGCTACACCCTTTCCTTTCCCCGTGCATTCTTCAGCATCTACGACCTCTCCCTATGCCTCTACTATTCTGAGGTACCTACAACCCACACAGTATAACGCTCTCCAGTAACGAGACCCCTCTACACCTTTGCAACATTCCCCAGCACCTACACCACTCCCTATCCATGTAAAATGCTTCAGCACCTAAACCGACCGGTTATCCCTGTAACTTTCGACATCATGCAATTCGCCTCGCTATCACTTCACTTCATATTCTCCATTATGCACACGCTTCACTAACACTGTAACGTTCTCCAGTACCTACACCCTTCCCTTATCCGGTAAAAGTCTTCACCACCTAAACATTTCCCTGTCCCTGTAACGTTCTCCAACATGTGGACCGACTCGTTATCGCTGTAAACGTCTCCAGCACTGTAACCCTCTACAACTCGAGAACACTCTGCAGCGGCTAAACCCTTCATAACTTTCTAACCTCCAGCCCCTGAAACATTCTCTATCTCTTTAACTACCTCAAACCACGACATCTCTCCCTATTTCTCTAACCACCTCCAGTCCATACACGTCTCTCTTCGTCTCAACGACCTCCAGCCCCAAGCACGACTCCCTAACTCTCTCACCAGCTCCAGCCCGCCCAGCCCTACCTATCACTTTGACAACGTTTATCCCCCACACCCCTCACCACTTCTATGTCCATCTCAAGCCCGGCATCCCTCCCTAGATCTCACACCTCCAGCTGATGCAACTCTTCGCATATTGTGACGAAAATGCAAAAACACTTGAATAGCCTGTCCTCGCATGGACAGGCATCACTATCTCTCTCAGATCTCCAGCCTTGCTTTTCTCTTTTACTGACATCCTCCAACTTATAAAACCACGATTGCCTACTTCAGACAGCACTCTTCGTTATCTTTGTGACTTCCTCCACAGCCTAAACTCTTTCAACGCCCCCTTTCGTGCCCGATTCCTCTCTCAGTAAAGTAACCCAGACTCAATAACATTTTGCATCTACTTCAGTCCCTTCAAGTCTCCCTATCTCTGTACTCGACTCCAGCACTTGCACCCAATACCCATCCATGTCAAATTCGATAGCACCTAAACCACTCCCTATCCCTATAAGATTCTCCAGCACCCACAAACTCTCTCTATCCCCATAACCTTGTCCAGCATCGACACCCAATCCCAAACCCTGGAAGATTCTCCAGCACTTGTAGGCAATCCCTCTTTCCATTTATCATTCTCCAGCACATTCAACTGTCCAATTCCTGCAACATTCTCTCGCTCCAACACCCCTCACTATCTTTGTTTAAATTCTCCAGTACCGACACTCCTCCCTATCCCTGTAGTGTTGTCCAGTACCGTTGGGTTGTTAAGAAGGCATACAGTGATTTAGCTTTTATTAATAGAGGGATCGAGTTCTGGAACCATGAGATTATGCTGCAGCTGTACAAAACTCTAGTGTGGCCGCACTTGGAGTATTATGCACATTTCTTATCTCTGCATTATAAGAAGGATGTGGAAGCTTTGGAAAGGGTGCAGAGGAGGTTTGCTCGGATGTTGCTTGGTAGGAAGGAAGGTCCTACGAGGAAAGGCTGACGGATTTGTGGCTGTTTTCGTTGGAGAGAAGAAGGTAGAGACGTGATGTAATAGCGACATATAAGTAATCAGAGGGTTAGATAGGGTGGACAGGGAGAGCCTTTTTCCAAGTATGGTGAATACGAGCACGAGGGGGCATAGTTTTAAATTGAGGTATGATAGATATAGGACAGATATCAGAGGTATTTTCTTGACACAGAGAGTAGTAAGGGCATGAAATGCTTTGCCTGTAACGGTAGTAGATTCACCAAACTTAAGCATGTTTAAGTCGTCATTGGACAGGCAGATGGACGTACATGGACTAGTCGAGGTTAGATGAGCTTCAGGTTGGTATGACAGGTCGGCGCAACATCGAGGGCCGAAGGGCCTGTACTGCGCTGTGATGTTCTATGTTCTATGTTCTACCGACACCACTCTCGATCACTGTAGCATTCTCTCTCACTTACAAGCCTGCTGATCCTTGTAACATTTAGCAGCACCTACTCTAATCCACATCCCTGTAACATTCTCCAGCAACTACAGAGTCTGTATTCCTTCGGTATTCCTTTCACATCCTCTAGCAACTAACTTACTCCCTATCACTGATACATTTTCCAGCTCCTGCACTCCTCCCTAATTCTGTAACTTTCTTCAGCACTTAAAGGGCCACAATATCCATGTAATCTCAGAACCTAGAACACAGAACATAGGAAAGTACAGGAGACTACATGTCCTTTGGTCCACGATGTTGTACAACGGACTTATACCAATTTAATATAAAATAACCTAATCTACGCACCTCTCAATTCAATGCTGTCCATGTGCGTCTCCAGCAGCCGCCTAAATATCCTTAATGACTCTGTTTCCATGACTATGGTTGGTAACGCATTCCATGCACTTACAACTCTCTGCAGAACGAACCTACCTCTGAAGTGTCTTCTATATCTTCCTCTTAAGAACATCAAACTATGACCCCACGTGGCAGTCAATCCTCGCCCGGGGAAAAAGACTCTGTTTATCGATTCTTTCCATGCCTCTCATTCGATCAGGTAACCTTTTTCCATCCTTCTCTCCAGAGGGAAAATTCCAAGTTCATCAACCTCTCCTCGTAAGACAAGCCCTCAGATTCAGGCAATATCCTTCTCCAATTCATATAACCCTTACTTTCCCTGAAAAGTTCTGCAGAAAAGTCACCCTTGCTGTCCCTTCCGATCTCCATCCAACGATACCCCCACTATCCATCATTATAATATTCTTCAGCACCTCGACCCAGTCCCTATCCAAATATCATTCTGCAGCCACCTACCCCCATTCACTATACTTGTAACATTCCCAATCACAGACAAACACTTCTTATTCCTGTAATCTGCTCATCCACTCGCAAACTCACAATCCCTGTAACATTCCCAAGCGCCGACAGCCCTCTATATTCCTGTAACATCTACAGCCTCTACACCCAATAACTATTTCTGTATCAATTTCCAGCACCCCATCCCAGCAAACATTACCCCCAAACATTGTCCAGCACCTATGCCCCATCACTGCACATGTAACATTCTCAATACCTACATCGTCACCTACAACACGGCATTCTCCAGAACCGACAATCCGCTCATCCCTGCAAGCTTCTCCAGCCACAATACACCGCCCTATACGTGAACAATTCTCCAGCAGGGACATCCTTCCCTATCCATGTCACATTATCCAGCACATACAAGTCTATGTATCACTGTAGTTTCCTCCAGCACCTGTAAACACGCCAATTCCTCTAATATTCTCCAGCCCCTAACAACTCCCCACCTGTGTCACATTCTATAAAACCTACACCCACTCCCTGTTACTTTAATCTTCTGCACACCCTGAACCCACTCCCTGTCCCTGTAACATTGTCCAGTACCTGCACACACTCCCTATTCCTATCACATTATCCAGTAACTTCAGCTGCTCCCTATTGTTTCAACATTCTGAAGGAGCCATACCCACCACCTGTCCTTATCTCGTTCTCCCGCACCTGCTGACACTCGCTGTCCCAGTGACATTCTCCAGCATCTACACCCACTCGCGATTCCTGTAACAATCTTAACCACCTGCACCCGCTGCCTATCTTTGCAAACTTCTCATCTATTTACACCATTCTCTATTCCTGCAACATTCTGGAGCACCTAAACCACTCCATATGTGGAGAATATCACCAGTACCTAAAAGTGTAACATTGTCCACCACCTTCGTACACGCCCTCGCCGTCTAAAGTTCTTCAGCACCTGCACCCACTCCTTACCTCCTAATTTGTCCAGAACCCATGCACACAACCCCTGTAATACTCTCCAGAACCTCCACCTTGCACTATCCCTATTAATGTTCGCCAGCACCGTCACTCACTCACTATCAATTCAACATCCTCCAGCACTTGCGACCGTATCCCTGTAACATTCTCCAGTACTGACAACCATTACCTATCCTTGTAACATTCTGCAGCACCTGGTCCTGTCGTGGAAATTCAATCGACTTTACTCAACTGTTAGCAAGAGCAAAGAAAGGAGCTTTATTTAAGTTCTGCAGATTTGACCGCAGTACATTCAGCTGGATGCCTCAATGTCAGGGGTATCTGAGCATTGTTCAGATACTTGCCTTATATTGTTTCTTATCACGCTCTCAAGGGCATAGACTGGGAAAACTCAAGTTGTTATTCTCTCATCCCCTGGTCTTGGACATAATAGTTCTTCAGCTTTTGCTGACTTCGACTGTTGCAAGATCGAGTTGAATGTTTGGAAAATTCAAACAGAGGAGAAAGTGAGGACTGCAGATGCTGGAGATCAGACCTGAAAATGTGTTGCTGGAAAAGCGCAGCAGGTCAGGCAGCATCCAACGAGGAGAATCGACGTTTCGGGCATGAGCCCTTCTTCAGGAATGCCATTCCTGAAGAAGAGCTCATGCCCGAAACTTCTATTCTCCTGCTCCTTGGATGCTGCCTGACCTGCCACACTTTTCCAGCAACACATTTTCAGCAAAATTCAAACGGAGACAATCTGGCTGCAAACCTCATTAAAATATTGTTTACAAAGCTCAGCACAACATGAAATTTTAGAAAATCATTCTCTTTCAAATTTCACAGAACATGGATAATTTTCCATTATATTTCCCCCTTTTTGTCATTTTATGACAACAAGGACAACTGCAGCAACAACAAAAAATACATTGCCAGGATAGCTATATATCAGAAAATGTTTTGGAAATACCAGGCATTTTCTAAGATGCCACCTGCTGTAACACAGATTTGTGGTGGTATTGTCACTTGCTCTGTTGTGCCCTCTACACATCCCATATTCACACGTCACACTCGTCAACTTCATGGTAGGGTGGGGTCCACGGAATAGGATTTTCCTGCCGTGTGGCCACTGATAGTTTTAGTTTTTGGTATTCCACTGCACACATAAGCAGCGGCGTAGGCAATTACACAAGCAGGGTCCTATACACAACACTATGAATTAGACCAGTCCAACAATTAGCAGCACTTGTGGGATTCAATACCCCCTTTGCTCCCCGAAGGGAGTTAGGCTATCAGAACCAAGAGTCATCTGCTGGGGGAGGCGGGTGTACTTCATATGATTTATTGCACTAGTGATAGTTTGGGACTCCTCAGGAATATTCAAACAGCATGAGGTACCTAACATTTTGGAGACGCCCCCTCTCCCGTCTGTCAGAATGTCGAGCACTAACCGATTTTGTATCACCGCTTCCCTCACTGCTGTGAATTCAATGTTAATGAGTGATAGACCTTCCTTCGTCTCATTTGCTAACAGCAATACACTATATGTGAAGCCATTAATCTTGTTTATTGCCACTGTTGTCCCTACTACCAAAAGATTGGACTATCCAAGGTTTGCTCCTGGTGTAGTTCAGGGGTCTGTGAGTGTGAACCCATTCTAATGCCGTGGCACATCCCTTTGGTTGCGTCTGCTACCTGTCCTTGGGACGCACACTGTTGTGCCAGTAGACAGTATCGCGCGATAGCAGCACCCCTTTCCTCCCAGTGTAAGGTGGTAGTACCCTTTATCTCCACAGGCCCATATTATACCCGCCATCATGGTCTAATTATTGATAAAGGAACAAGTAATGTTTATGATCATACCATTTCCAAAAGTTGCTGAGCAAAAGTTCTTGTTCAAGTACAGCATCTTATTGAACCGGGAGATTCCCCAAGTCGAGTTTCCCCAGATTGTTGCAAATACACTTTTCTGCCCAGCCTTCCACGATGTGGAATTCTGTCGTCGGGAGCGTGTCAGATTGAGACTGCAGTTGGCCTTGAGTTCAAGTGGTGGCACGAGATTTGCCCTAATTGCTCAGGGTCAGGGTAGTCGCATCCCGCGGAAGCAGACAGCTAACATTTCTCTCCTGGCTTTCCGTGATTGGGTCGGTAGTACACCGTTGGGCTGTGTGCAAACATATCCAACAAGGGTAGCGAACATCTAATCTCCGGTGTTATATTAGGGCCAAAGTACATGTTCTGTTCCCTTTGCATTTAGCATTGTCCGTTCGCTCTTCCCAACCTAGTGGCATCGGATATGCGCCATTTATCTCCTGCTGGGCCACTTCTACAATCGAGTTAGACTCGTTATCATACCCCGTCGACTCCCTCCGCGTTCGGGCGTGACATTATGCACCCCACCCAGCTTGGGATTAGATCCATGACCTGGTTTGGCTGATTGACATGCCCTGGTGCTACTATCTTGTGTAGGACCTTCTGCACTGCATCTCAAGTGGAGGGTGGGGGGGCGACATTACCACCACGTTCACCTGTTAATAGATGTCGGGGAAGGGTCTATCTATTCCAAACCATCATACTCCCTCATCGCTCTTCTGAGTTTTGAATATTATCACCCGTGCCCAGCTACCTCCTACCTTGATCATATAATATCTATTTCCTGTGTCAGGTGTCCGTTTGGCGGTGGTGGCTCCTGCTAAGTGCCAGTCACCAGCCCCGCAGGAACCCCTGCATAACTATTTATTATCCCATTTATAATCGTCATGGCTTCAAAACGCCCATGGGTCGCATGTGAAGGTCCTCTTCGTAGCCTTAATTAAGATTACCGTCTGCGACTGTATCCAAAATGTCTCTGCCCTTACGAATAGTCCTACCAGGGCGCTTACTAAAAGTGTGATCTGGTGCAGCCCCTTATTCGTATGAGGCTTCGAATCACTACTTGCACTTAATTGGTTCCAGTGCTGTCCGATGTCTCCTCATGCCAAACCACACGTTTGCAATTGATGGCGTGTATCCTCGTGGCACTTTTTGCGATCTTAACTGCTGTCTGTGTTGCAAGGAGCACTTGAAACGGTCCCAGCCACCTCCTCGCCTTCCAGATATTCCTCCTGAAATCTTTCATCACTGTCCAATCTCCAGTTTCTAGATCTTGCAGGTTCCCTCCTGCTGGTTGGGGTACAGCTGATTTCAGATGATACTGTGTTTGAGACAAAAGGGCAGAGAGTTTTATACAGTAACAAAACAGCTCATCCTCACAGTGCCATGTTATCTGGTCTTGGGCCAATTCCTGTGCTGGGCTGTCTACCAAATAAAATCTCAAACGGGCCAAGATTAGCTCTTCCTCTCCTCATCGATCTCATTTCCATTCGCACAATCGAAAGTGCCTTTGTCCATATCACCACAAGTTCCTCACAATATTTTGCCAATTTATTTTTTAGGGCAGCATTTTCTCTTCCACTGCCCCACCGCTCGCTGGGTGGTAGGGGCAGTGTTGTCTCATGTTTATTCCCAAATAATCACTGATCTGCTGTAAGGCATTAATGACAAATGTTGTTCTATTGTCGCTACTAAGCCTTTCAGGGATGCCCCATCTCGGAATTATCTCAGTTAGCAAAGCTTTGGCTACTGCACTGGCATGTTTAGATGTGGGGAACGTTTCCACCCATTTGGAAAACATATCAACTATTACCAACAATACCTTTTTCACCTCGCTGAGCGTTAGTTCAATAAAGTCCATCTGCAAGTGTTAAAAGGGTTTATTGGTTATGGGTGTGTGCTGCCTGACTCATCTGTATTCCCCTCTCCACATTATTAGTGGCACAGATAGCACAACCTTCACAATATTTCTGGTAGTAATGAATAAATCGCTTCCTATATCAGTGTGCCGAAATACTGTCATTCATCCCCCCTTTTGACTCATGGTCCTTACTGTGTGTCAGTTTGGGATAGAATGGAAATAATTATCGTGGTCGACAGGGTTCACCATTGGGGCCACACCATACTCCTTCTCTGACACTGCCTCCTGCTTTTGTCCACTCACGCTTTTCTTCCTGTGTGGCCTGTGACTGTAACTCCTGTACGTCTGCTGTTGGGGTACAAATTTTTGTCATACACATGTCAATCCGCTGACTTGGCGGCTGCTGTGCTGCCGTTTTTGCTGCCGAGTCTGCCCTTGCATTGCCTTGGGAAATGAAATCATTATGTTTTGTGTGGGCTTCACATTTACACACAGCGATTGATATAGGCAACAGGACCACCTCCAGGAGGTCAACAATCTGGCCACGGTGTGTGATGGGCTTTCGGGTGGAGTTCAAGAAGCCCCTGTGTTTCCACAGGGTTCTAAAATCATGTACAACCCCGAATATGTATCTGCTATCGGTGTAAATGTTCACTGTCTTTCTCTCAGCAAACTTACATTCCTTAGTCATGGCAATCAGCTCCACTGCTTGCACCGACAGATGAGAAGGGAGTAATCCCACAATGATTATCTCGGAGGTAATCACTACAGCATACCCAATACAATTCTGCCCTGTCTCCTGGCTTCTGTATGCTGCGCCCTCCACAAAAATATCTCCATCTCGGGATTCTGAAGTGTTGAATCCTGCAAACCGGATCTAGGGCTGCACATTTTATTAGTTACAGCGACACAATCATGTGGGTCTCCCTCTCGTTCTGTGGGGAGAAGGCTAGGACGTTACATCCCTTTATTATATTGTGAGGCATCTCCAATAGCACAGTATTATATCTGAGCCAACGTGCTGCTGACATGCGTGCGGTCATTTGCTCGGAGAGGAATAAGGATACTGCGTATGGGACCAGAAGGGTTTATTCAACATTGCCGACTATACCTTTGGACGCTACAGCAGCTTTTTGAGCCGCGGCCATGGCTCGAAGACGTTTAGGCAATGCTGACGCTACGGGGTCCAGTTCAGCTGAAAAATATGCTACCAGCCTCAATTTTCCCCGATCATCCTGCAACAGCACAGATGTCACGCAGCCACTCTTCTCATCTACTATTTTTACAAAAAGCTTGTTTGGGTTCGGAATTCCCAATGTAGGTGTAGTTTGGAGCGCCTTTTTTAATTTGACGCAGGCACTCCTGGCCTCTAGGGTCCACTGATACGGACTCTGGTTCTGCAAAGCTTTTCCCTGGGCTATGTCACTGAGGGGCGCCTCAAGGGATCTGAAATGTGGGATAAACATTCTACAGTAGGAGCACAGGCCCAAAAAGATAGTAAATATTTCTTCGTGTGAGGCTTTGGAATTTGCTGGATTGTTTGAACTCTGTTTTGACCAATGGTCTTGTCTTGTTCAGGTAGTAAGTGACCTAAGAACTTTACCTGTTGTACCACATATTATAGCTTTGTGAGACTGACTTTGTGCCCTTCCCTCGCTAGATGGCAGAGCAACGCAAGGGAATCCTTCTCACATTGTTCCTTTGTTGGTGCCGCTCACAAGCAATCATTTACATACTGAAGAATCGCGGACCCCGGAATAAGAACAAGAGTTTCCAGACTCCTACGTAGAGCCTCGTTATATATGGTGGGGGACTCACATTAACCCTGAGAAAGTCGCGTGAAGGTATACGATTTCCCTTTGAATGAAAAAGCGAACCAGAAGTGACTGTCTGGATACATCGGTGCACGAAAGAAAACATTTGCTAAATCCACAACAGAGAACCATTGGCTCTCCGCTGGAATTTGAGCTAATATAGGCTTGTAGTTGGGAATATTTGGGGCGCGTGGGACAATACCATTATTGATTGCCTGCAGGTCTTTAACAAACCTCCATTCCTCCGATCACCGGGAATGTATGCCTTTTTGACCGGAGAAATGAGGGTTCTCAATGGTGAGTTTTCACTGGAGATTATCACTCCAGCCTTTAGAGGGATTCAAAGACTGGAGTAATTCCTTCTATGGCCTTTACAAGGACGATACTCAGTCTTCGGGGTTATCCTTATGGGTTCACAGCCCGGTATGAGCCCCACATCATGTTTGTCCTTGGCCCACAACTCAGTCGTGATGATTTTTATTCTTGACTCCGAGACTTCTATCGCCGTGAAACGCCACGCTATCCCCTTAGGCTTTTCAGGACTGTCCTGACTGCCTGAGTTAGCCAATTTAGTTTCTTCTTTTATGTCTGCAGATCTGTATTGAACCAGATACCCACATCGTCCCAGAAGACCCAACCTCTCGTTCTTTGTGCCTTTAGCACCCATGTCCCTAATTCTGCAACCTGTCACCAGACACCTTCGTCAGTGACACGTGAGGAGCAGAGCCTTCTACATCAAAAAGATATGGTCTGCTTACTGTTACAGATACTTGAGAAAAGTTCACACTAACTGCACATCTGTGATCACTCCAATAAAATTCGCACAATAACAACTGATCTGATTTAACCAATCTCCTGAACAATTCCTTCTCATATCGTTCGTCAGGGCCGTCACGGTGTGTGTGTGTTTTGCGTTGCAGCATATCTCCAGCAAGAAAATCGGTGTTAATATGATTAACATGGTTGCTTGCTTCCATGGTGAGTGAATCGCTCACTGAACGTATCATCTCCTGGCTTAATTGCCACTCGTAGACATATATCAGGAGTCGTGGAACATAGGTTACAGCCTGTACTGGTAAATCTTCCCGTTGAATTACCTGCTCGTCGGAGTAATGAGCAGGTCCAGCCCCAGTCTCATTATATGATCCCGAACCAGCAGATTTAAAGGATAAAATTCCGACACCAACAAGGAGATTTGGAATGTTTGCCCAATACTAGTTTCGCAGAATAGGGGTGCGGAAAATCTCTCCCGAACCACCACTCCTGATGCATTCCATTGTGTTCAGGAACCTTTCACTCATCTTTATTTACTTCGATTGACTAAACTGGCTAACTTTAAGGATTGAGTAAGTTGCCCCTGTATCTACCAAAAACTGAAGTGATGCACATTCCACATATAACATAGAGGTAGACATCGACTTATACGCATCATTGTGATTTTGAACAGACTGTCCACTTTTCGCAATCTAACCGTTCAACATAGAGGTTGGACATGTGTCAGTGCCCGTACGATTAGTAGAAGAGATTCGTATAAGCGAGTCCTCGTTGCCAAGCATAAGGGAAAGGGGCTTGCTTGCACCTTGTGGGCTGCCCACCTCCACCTCAGCCTTTCCCTGTCAGGGACCCTGCTGTCCAGCCTCCAAGGCCGATTGAAGCTGTCTGTGTGGGCACTGTCTCGCCCAGTGGACCATTGTTCTGCAAACAAAGGACCCGCCAGATCTACCACTGCCAGCACCTCTTCCGCGACCACTTCCTCTTCATCTTCAGCGACTTCCACCTCTGCCTCTCTCTCTTCCTGCAGCACCTCCCTCCAATGGCTGGGTGACAATTTGCATCATATTAAGTTGAGCTTTATGTGATTGGTGTTCCATTTTTATTTTCCGCTTATCCTTCTCTTGTGTAAGCAACTTTTCAGCATGTATCGCATATTGTTCTATCAAATTCAGCTTTCCCGTGTCCCAGGTAGTACATGTGTCTTTTACCTTTTTCGCTATTTCGTCCTTCATTCCACTGATGAAGCTGATTCTCAGGTGTGCCTCATGTGGCGTGATTTCTGCCGTCGTCGGGTGGTCTCAGTCCACTATGGGCATTATGGACTTCAGTGAGGTGCGGAAGGGACTGGGACACTGTCTCACCTTCCCCTTGTCGACACATTCCTATTTTGGTCATGTCCATTCGCACTGGGAATGCCTCCCTACAGGCGGTTGACAGCGCTGCAACAGAAGCATTAAAATCTCCGTTCTGCTCTGCTTGCGTGTTGGCGACTCTGGCATGGACGTTTGCGGCTGGCCACTTATACATGATTTTAGTGACATCGGCACCTAGTTTTCATCCCAGGAGACGTCTCATCTCATGTGACATGGGATGAAACTCAGTACAGAACTTTGTCAATTCTTTGGTGAAATTTTTACTTCCAACCTCGCGTGAGTCAGGCATCTGCCCAAAGGTAATTTCCAGATCCTTCATGGTCCATCGCCGGTGGACCAACACTGGATACCGTTCCTGACCTGCAAGTTCAAACATTGGGGCTTGCAGAACTACCTGGTTAGATGATCATACGCCAATACCCTCACTGTCTGTCTCATCAACTGTCGGGGGGTGAGCGCGAACAGGCCCTGGATGCCTTTCCATCTTGGAGTGGTTGTCCTTCTTTTGGGCTTCATGCTTTAATTGTTTGCAGGTATGGCGTGCGACTGGTGATTCAGCAGACCATGAGGCGGTGGCCGCTGACGTGGAGCCTTCGCCAGGCGGATCTCGTCGTGGGGGGGGGGGGCTATTGGTCTTGGAAGGCAGTCATCAAAGTCAGAATATGAAACTTACTTAAGACACTGTACAGCGTCGTTAGGTTGTATTACACTCGCGTCTGCATGTGTGATGGTGTTTGTACGTGTATTTGATATCACTGACTTGAGATTTCCTTTCTCTAATATCAGCCTCATGTTATAAGCAGTCCAATTCACAGGTTCTAGTTTTCCCTTCATTTCCTCCTTCTCTCTCTCCTCCAACATCGACCTCAATATTTCCAGCTGTCTTTTACTAAAACTTCCTCCCTCCAGTAAACCACATTCCTTGATCCACAATTCTACCTTCTTTACAGGCACTGTGCTGTCATTATTCAACATGTATTGTATTTTCGGTTGGCCATTACAACTCCTGCGTGGACTCTCCTTTTGTTTGCTCTTGTCGGAGCCCATTTTTAGAGTAACTGGAAAAGTGTTCAGCTCTCTGTCTCTCTCACGCGGTACTGTTATCTTTTCCTTTTGACTTGCTTTCTTTTCTCCGGAGGTCCCCTGTCGCATTGGACAAGTCCGCCTCAATGCCTTGGTTTTCGTAAACCAAGAAACCACACATCTCGTCCTCCTTTGGTGAGTCCACCTCAGCCAGTGGTGGCTCCAAGTCTAAAACCACCCTTAAATGTGCAGTCTCTGAAACACTCGAGAGATGGATATTCCCTTGGGTTTTGCTCTAATGCCACGTGAGAGTTCACTGAACCCTGTTCCTGCTTTATTTATTCTCTTAGAATGTGTCTCGGTGGAGGATTACTTAAGTCACGACTCTTACCGCGAACCTATTCGATTCGAACGCCGGTGCTTGGGCTATCAACAGATTCCTGGTCCTCTCCCACAAAAGGGTCAATTCAGCGCTCGATATGAAGGTAAACACCTTCATGGCGCTGGCGCCTACGCCTCCTAGGAATCTTCAGAATCTCACTCAGTCGCCTGGTACCGGGATGAGCCCTCAAGTTTTCTGTCGTGGAAATTAAATTGACTTGACTCAACTATTAGCAACGGCAACGTAAGGAGCGTTATTTAAATTCAGCAGAATTGACCTCAGTACTTTCATCTCGATGCCTCAATGTAAGGATAATTTAAGCATTGTTCAGATACTTGCCTTATACTGTTTCTTATCTCACACTCAAGAGCAAAGACTGGGAAAACTTAAATTGTTATTCTCTCATGCCCTGGTCTTGGACATAACAGTTTTTCTGCTTTCACTGTGTCCGACTGTCGCAAGGTGGAGTTAAATGTTTACAAAACTGAAACAGAGACATGCTGGCTGCAAACCACACCAAAGTATTGTTTACAAAGCTCAGCACAGCATTAAATGTTAGAAAAACATTCATTTTCAAATTTCACAGTAAATGGATAATTTTCCATTACAGTAAGTCAGAGGATTCATGAGGGGACAGCGGTAGATGTCATCTTTGTGGACTCCAGTCAAGCGTTCGACAAGGTTTCCCATGGGAGACTGATTAGCAAGGTTAGATCTGAAGGAATACAGGGGGAACTAGCCATTCGAATACAGAACTGGCTTAACGGTAGAAGGCAGAGGGTGGTGATGGAGGGTTGCTTTTCAGACTAGAGGCCTGTGACCGTTGGAGAGCCAAAAGGATTGGTGCTGCGTCCTCTACCTTTCGTCGTTCACATAAATGATTTTGATGTGAGCATTAGAGGCATAATCAGTAAGTCTGCAGATGACAGCAACATTGGAGGTGTAGTGGACTGCAAAGTAGGTTACCACAGATTACAACAGGATCTTTGTCAGATAGACCAATCGGCTGAGAAGTGGCAGTTGGAGATTAATTAAGGTAAATGCGAGGTGGTGCATTTTGGGAAAGCAAAGCTCAGCAGGACTTTTCCACTTAACGGTCAGGACATAGGGAGTGTTGATGAACAAAAAGACCATGGAGTGCAGATTCATAGCTCCTTGAAAGTGTAGTCGCTGGTAGATACGATGGTGAACAATGCATTTTGGTATCCTTTGCTTTATTGGTCAGAACATTGTGTCCATTTTGCGGCTGTCCCGGACCTTGCTTCGTCCCCTTTCGGAATATTCCGTGAAATTCTGGTCTCCTTCCTATGTATAAGATGTGGTGAAACTTGAAAGGGTCCAGAAAAGATTTACAAAGATATTGCCAGGTTTGAAGGATTTGAGCTATAGGGAGAGGCTGAATAGGCTGGGGCTGTTTTGCCTCGAGCGTTGGAGGCTGAGGGGTGACCTGATGGAGGTTTACAGAGTTAGGAGGGTCATGAATAGGAAAAATAGCCAAAGTATTTTCCATGACGTGTGAGAGTCCAGAATTAGAGGGCATAGATTTAGGGTGTGAGGTGAATGATATAAGAGAGATCTGAGAGGCAACTTGTTCGCGCAGAGGGTTGTACGTGTGTGGAATCAGCTGCCAGAGGAAGTGGTGGAGTATGGTACAATTGCGGAGAAAGTGAGGTCTGCAGGTAATAGAGCTGAAAATGTGTTGCTGGAAAAGCGCAGCTGGTCAGGCAGCATCCAGGGAACAGGAGAATCGACGTTTCGGGCATAAGCCCTTCTTCAGGTATAATTGCAACATGCAAAATGCATTTTGAAGAGTATATGAATAGGAAGGGTTAGGAGGGTTATGGGCTGGGTGCTGGCAGGTGGGAGTAGATTGGATTGGGATACCTGGTCGGCATGGACGGCTTGGAACGAAGGGCTAGTTTCCTTGCTGGATATCTCTATGATTCTATGACTGTATGACTAGTTCACTACAGATCACATCAGATGGCCGCCTTTCCAAAGTCGGCAATTTCCCTTCCCATGTGGTTGATGAAGCCCTCCCACGCATCTCATCCATTTCCTGTACCTTCACACTCGAAACACACCCCTCCATCCCCATAAAGGGTAGAGATTCCCTAGTTATCAGCCTCCACCCCGGCTACCTCTGCAGATAACGTACAGCCTTCGCTATTTCTGCCACCTACAACTGGAACCCAACACCAGAGATATATTACTCTCCCCACACTTACCCGCTTTAAAGAAAGTCCATTCCGTCCGCAATCCTCTCCTCGGGACCACTTCTACACCAATCCACCCATCCCTCCTGGCCACTTCCTCTGCCACCGCAAGAATTGCAAAACCTGCGCCCACACATCCCGCCAACCAGGGTCCAAAGCGACAAAGCAGCCTTCCACATCATCAGACTTTTACCTCCATTTCCATACATGTCAGTAACTGTATCCATTGCTCCCAATACAGTCTCCTCTACATTTCGATGGCAGGATGCTGACTTGTAGAGCGCTTCAGGAGACCTGCACTAAACGCCTCATGGCCAAAAACTTCAACTACCCTCCCACTACACCGAGAACATGCCAGTCCTGGGCCACCTCCATCGCCACACCCTTCCCACCTGACTTTGGAGAAAGCACACCTAATTTTCAGCCTCGGGAACCACCAGCACCATGGCATCAATATGGATTTCACCAGTTTCCCCATATACCCTCCCCCCACCTAATACCTGTTCCAAACTTCCATCTCAGCACCGCGCTCATGGCTTTTCCTACCTGTCCATCCTACTTCCCAATTATCTGCCCCACGCTTCCCTCTGACTTATCACCATTTCCCCCACTTCATTTTGCACTCTCAGCTGCTTTTCCCGCCGGCCCGCGCCCCTGCCATTTAATCTCTCCACCCGCGAGGTTCAAACCCTCAACACTAATGAAGGGCTTTTGCTGAAACGTCGACTTTCCTGCTTCTTGGAAGATGCCTGAACTACTGTCCTTTTTGAGGAACACGCTCCTGAATATTCTCCAGCATCTGCAGTTCTCCCTTTCAACTACGTCATTGAAGCTGTATTTTGAGTGTCAGCTTGATTTTATTTGTGTATTTCACGCTCTGTCCGCCCACAAATCTCAGGCATGAGATCTGACCTTATTCTTGATTACAGATGCTGATTTCATATACTGTTTTAATTCTGACATTTTCAATATGTCACTGTTATCTCGATTCTGTACGTTCATTCACAGAGTTATAACCGATCAACTGTGCATTAGTAGGAGTTAGCTGCACTTTCCCACACATCAAAAAAAATCTCCACGTTACTTTCGATTCCTACAAGACTTCACTGTGCAAGAAAGAGAAAAGAACACCTTTAGTAACTTAAGATCAGTTGATTTATAGAATCCCCATCTTCAACTGCTGCGGTCATATCGACTCGACCCGTCCTTCTCCTGAGGAGTGCCGTGAGTTTATAAAATACTCATACACAGATGCAGGAGTTTCAAGCAACAGATTAAACATTGGTGTAAAATTTGCCATCCTTTTTATTCAGTTGTGTTCGAAATGTGAACAGTTCTTAATCATACCATTCTAATTCTCCTCGCTGCATTCCTGCCCATTCCCGTGAGAATCAATTTTCTTCTGATTGGTTAAAGATAGTTCCCTACAGGAGAATGTGTCACTGTATTTAGGACCCATCCCAGGACAAATTCACTGTGAATTCACACGTTCTTTATTTCACATATAACACATCATATCAGCACATTTACTGAAGGCTAAATATCGTGGTATGTCCGAAATTCCAGGTGCATTTATTAAAATGAATGTCAGTCACAACAGCTATCTCCGTGGTCCTGCTCTGATTGGTCATGACGAGATTGTCAAATGTGGCTTCCTAAAACATAATTTATTGTCAAACAATCGAAATATCTCCAAGGAAGCATATCAACTTGTTCAAATCATCTTAACTTTCTCGACTTTAATTGTAACCTGGGTGGATACTACATTCGAAGGTTCTCCTAAAGTACATCAGAAACGAATTATTTCATTTTGATTGTCACTTTGAACAACTATTTCATAATTTTATTTGTAAAACTGGAAGCTCCTTGGTAGATTTTAACTTGCATGGTTATTGGGATAGACTAACGCCTGACACTTACTCTAAAGAGAGCCAATATGACCCAAGATTCCTCTGCTTCTCCACACTGCCAGCAATCCTTTCACCCTGTGTTCTGCATTGACATTCGCACTTCCAAAGTAAACGACTCTACACTTTTTCGCGTTTAACTCCATCTGCCATATATCAGACCAGTTCTGCAAACTCGCAATATTTCTTTGCAATCCACAACAGCTGAATACACTATCGACAACTCCACCAACCTCCATGTCATCGGCAAAATTACTACGTCACCTTTATTCTTCCTCATTTAACGCATTTATAAAACTCGCAAGAGCAGAGCTCCCCTAACCAATCCCTAAGGAAGTTCACTGGACACCGACCTCCACGATGCCCTATCCGATAATCTTCAGTGTACACGTGATGGTCACTGTTCGTGAGGAAATGTTTTTATCTAATTTATTAAGCCTGCCAAAGTACACGTTGACAGATGAAAATTAACTGAGTATGTCCTGCATTACTTTACCGCTTTGTAAATTTAAGGAAATATTTCTGTCTCTAATTTATCCTCCTACATTAAAACAAGGTTATCATGGTGAAGGAGGAAACGGAAATCAATCTGCACATGGTACAGATTTAATGAAGGATTGAAGCATTTCATATCTATCCCTCCTGTCTCATTATATATTCTCCACTCACCAATATGTTTACATATCATTGGATAAAAATAACAGCTATAGTCAGTGTAACTAAAACATTTATCATCTGCACGGCTGCCAAGATGCCTCAGCATGTCGGATGATTGTTTGAGTCATGTCCAACACGAGGAATGAATGAAAGGCTTCTCACCGGTGTGAACCCACAGGTGCCTCAGCAGCGTGGACGCCTGAGAGTATCCTTTCCCACACACAGTATTTTTTCCGACAGAGTGGTGCAATTATGGAATGAGCTGCCTGAGGGAGGGGTAGAGGCTGGTACAAGTACAACGTTTATAATGCATCAGGATTGGTAAATAAGTAGGAAGGGGTGAAAGAGATATGGGCCAAACGCTGACTGATGAGATGAGAGTTATTAATGATATATTGTCAGCGTGCACAAATTGGACTAAAAGATCTGATTTTGTGCATTCAATTTCTATGACTCTCTATGTCCCTCTCCCTCTCTTGGTCATGTCTCGCTGCGATCTTACCCCAGTTCAGACAGGGAGGTGGGATTGGGGCTGGGTCAGTGGAAATTGGATTGCTCCAACTTCTAACTATTTTTACACAATCATATCCCTGGGAGTGGGTAAACTGAAATCTACTCCAGTACTGGCACACTTCGAGTTTGTCCCATGCAGTGAAAGTGTGTGTAACAAAGACATGGAGGGTGTGTGAGATGGAGAGTGGGAGGATGTATTTAAAAAACATGGGGAGGCTGTGTGAGAGCATAACAGGGATGATGTATGTGACCAGACAGGCAGCGTATGTGTGACAAAAACAGGCAGGGTGTTCTCAAATATGAGAAAGGTTTTGGATAATTTATTTATGTTCGGACTTGCCATTGCATTCAAAGTTTGTGAGAAGATGTGTAGCTCGGGTGCTCATTGTTGTGCTTCTGTTCGCCGAGCTGGGAATTTGCGTTGCAGACGTTTCATCCCCTGTCTCGGTGACATCCTCAGTGCTTGGGAGTCCCTTGTGAAGCGCTTCTGTGATCTTTCCTCCGGCATTTATAGTGGTTTGAATCTGCCGCTTCCGGTTGTCAGTTCCAGCTGTCCGTTGCAGTGGTCAGTATATTGGGTCCAGGTCGATGTGTTTATTGATTGAATCTGTGGATGAGTGCCATGCCTCTAGCAATTCCCTGGCTGTTCTCTGTTTGGGTTGTCCTATAATAGTAGTGTTGTCCCAGTCGAATTCATGATGCTTGTCATCTGCGTGTGTGACAACGGAACGAGGACATGCCGCAACCCAAAGGACTAGCCACACTAACATACATCAAGAGCATTTCCGAACTGACAGCCAGACTACTGCGACCAATAGGACTCATAACAGCACAGAAACCAACAACCACTCTCAGATAACAACTCACCAGAACGAAGGACCCGATACCCAGCATGATCAAAACGAATGTAGTGTACAAAATCCCATGCAAGGACTGCACAAAACACTACATAGGACAAACAGGAAGACAGCTAACGATCCGCATCCATGAACACCAACTAGCCACGAAACGACACGAGCAGCTATCCTTAGTAGCCATACATGCAGATGACAAGCATCATGAATTCGACTGGGACAACACTACTATTATAGGACAACCCAAACAGAGAACAGCCACGGAATTCCTAGAGAGCTGGAACTGACAACCGGAAGCGGCAGATACAAACCACTACAAATGGCAGAGGAAAGATCACAGAAGCGCTTCACAGGAGGCTCCCAAGCACTGAGGATGTCACCGAGACAGGGGGCGAAACGTCTGCAACACAAATTCCCAGCTCGGCGAACAGAACCACAACAACTTGCCATTGAATCTTTTAATGGACAGTTTGCATATCCAGCTGCCATTTGATTTGTTACTGGAAATATTAGCATGAAATAAATTAAATATCATCCCTCAGCACTGACCCTCCGACAGCACACACTCTTCCAACACTGAACGGGTGACGATGGCAGTACTCAGCTCTGACGCTGTGATAGTATCCTCTCGCTCAGTACTGACCCTCCAACAGTGCCTGCTCCCTCAACACTAACCATCTGACTGTGCCCACTCCCTCAGCATTGACCGAATTACAGTAACCGCTCCTTCAGCACTAACCATCTGAGAGTTTCTGCATCCTCAATACTGATGCTCTGACACCGTCAGCTCCCACAGCACTGAACCTCCAAAAGTGACCGCCCTTTCAGCACTAACCTTTTGCATTGGAAAGAGAAAGCGCCGTTCCGTCAGTTCTGGCCCTGTGACAATGCATGCTTTCTTGGCTCTGTCATTTGAGCCTGGTCCTGGTGCACTATTTTACTCACTTGCACAGTGTTCAGAAATTTTGAAGCAACCATAGATATCATCTGTGAATTGCTGCACCAAATGATCATAGCAGTCTCCTGCGAGTGAGGGAAACAGAGGGAGGTGAGCAGAAAAACTATTTGTCACTGTCAGCTTTGATGAATTCCTGCCTCATCCTCAACACATATCCATAACCTGCGGCCAGACTGCCTCTTATTAACAGTCACAGGCCACATCGGATTTGTTACTGAGTAACGGACTGGCCCGGTGTAAGATGTGGAGGTAGGTAAGCAATTTGGTGATCGTGAACACAGTTCGGTATGTTTACTTAAGCATTAGAAAGGGATAGTTATATACTGCAGGGAAAGAGTTATATCTGAGGGAAAGGCAATTCGGATGAAATTTGTCAAGATTTAGTTTGCACTTGATGTGGAAGGAAACGGATGGAATGAGCACAATTGGAATGTGGAGCTTATTCAAGGAACTGATATTGCATGTACTTGATGAATGTGTACCTGTCACTTCTGAAGGAAGTTGTGGAGCAAAGCAGCCGTGGTTTACGAAATAACTTGAAGCTCATGTAAAGAGAAAGTAGAAGCATATATTAGGATTTGACGTGAAGGCTCAGTTAGGGCGATTGAGAGTTACAAGTTAGTTACGAGCGTCCTGTACAGAGAGTCCAGAGAGCCAGGAGAGGACATGAGAAATCGCTTGCGGATAAAATCTTAGAAAACCCTAAGGCTTTCTACGTGTGTATGAGGAATCAAAGAATGTCGAGAGTAAGATTAGGACTAGTCAAAGATAGTAGAGATGAATTGTGTGTGAAGTCAGAGGAGGAAGGAAGGCGCCAAATGAATACTTTTTGTTAGTATTCATACTGGTTTAAGACAACGTTGTCGAGGAGAATCTGAGATACAGGCCACTAGACTGGATGGGACTGAGATTTACAAGGAGGACTTGTTAACAATTCTGGAAGGTGTGAAAATAGGTAAGTGCCCTGCGTCGGATGGAATCTATCCAAGGATTTTCTGGGAAGCCAGGGAGGAGATTGCAGAGCCTTTGCCTTTGATCTTTATTTCGATATTGTCTACAGGAATAGCACTCGAAGTTTGGAGGATAACAAAAGTTATTCTCTTGTTGAAGAAGGGTGATACAGATGACCCAAGTAATCATAGACCAGTGAGCCTTACCTTTCTTTTAGGAAAAAAAAATATGGAATGGAGTAAATAAGATAGGGTGTATAATCATTCAGCCAGCAACAATTTGATTTCAGAGGGTCAACATGGTTTCGTGAGTTTTTCGAGAAGGTGACCAAGCATGTGGATGAGGGTAGGGCACTTGACGTGGTGTACATGACGCCTGTAAAGCCTTTGATAAGCTTCCATATGTTAGGCTGTTGGAGAAAATGCAGAGGCATGGGATTGACGATGGTTTCGCAGTTTGGATTAGAAACTGGCTTTCTGTTAGAAGGCAGCAAGTGGTGGCTAATGAAAAATATTCAGCCTGGAATCCAGTCACGAATGGTGTGGCACAAAGATCTGTTTTGGGACCACTGTTGTTTGTTATTTTCGTAAATGACTAAGACGCAGGCATAGGTGGATGGGTTAGTAAGCTTGCAGATAAGACTAAAATTTGTGGAGTAGTGGACAGCGTGGAAATTTGTTCCAGGTTGCAGGGGAGCTTGGATAAACTGCAGAATTGTTCTTAGAGGTGGCAAATGAAGTTCAATGCAGTTAAATGTGAGGTAATTCAATTTGGGAACAATAACAGGAAGGCAGAATACTGAGTTAATGAAAGGATTCTTGGTAATGTGGATGTGCAGAGTGATCTTGGAGTCCATGTACATAGTTTCCTGAAAGTTTACAGCCAGGTTATTATTTTTTAGATTAATCACAGTGTGTAAACAGTCCCTTCTGCCCAACTAGTCCACACCGACACGCCGAATCGGGACCCACCCAGACCCATTCCCCTAACACTACAGGCAATTTAGCATGGCCAATTCAACTGACCTGCACATTTTTTGGATTGTGGGACGAAACCCACGCAAACACCGGGAGAATGTGCAAACTCCACACAAAGAGTCGCCTGAGGCAGGAATTGAAGCCAGGTCTCTGGCGCTGTGACGCAGCAGTGCTAACCACTGTGCCACCGTGCTTCTAAGAAGGAATACCTTGTTTTCGGTTTCATTGGCAGAGGGTTGAGTTCCTGAGTCATAATGTCATGCTGCAACTATACAAAACACTTGTGTGGCTCCACTTGAAATATTTTGAACTGCCATTCGCCCCATTCCAGGAAGGATGTGGAAGCATTGGAAACGTTGCAGACGAGATTTAACAAGATATTGCCTATTCTGGAGGAAAAGTCTTCTCAGGAAAACCTGAGAGACTTGGGTCTGTTCTGATTGGAAAGAAGAAGTCTGAGAGCGGGTTTGATACAGAGTTACAAGGTTTTTGCAAGGTTTGTGAAGGTTTGTAGCTCAGGTTGAGGTTTCGGCTGTAGGTCTGCTCGCTGAGCTGTAGGTTTGAATCAAACCTACAGTGCAGCGATCAAACCTACTCCAGAGAGTTACAAGATGGTAAGAGGATTAGATAGGGTAGATTGTGGAAGTCTTTTTCTTAGGAAGATGATGTCATCTTTTACGAGTGGTCATTACTACAAATTGAGGGATTATAGATTTAAGCCGGATGTCAGAAGCAGGTTCTTTGCTCAGAGAGTAGTAAGGACGTGAAATGCCCTGCCTGTCAATGCCGTTAACTCAGTTAAATTATGGAGATTTAAATAATCCTTGGATAAACACATGGATGATGGTGGGATAATATAGGTGGATGAGCTTAGATTAGTTCACAGGTCGGCACAACATCGAAAGCCAAAGGGTCTGCGCTGCGCTGCGCTGTATTTTTCGCTTGTTCTATGTTCTAAAGCTAAATCTCCACATCGGGAATCTCCAACCCCATGGCATCAATTGGGATTTCACCAGTTTCCACATTTCCCCTTCCCCCACCTTACCGCACTTCAAAACTTCCAGCTCAGCACCGTCCTTATGACCTGTCCCATCTGTCCCATTTCCTTCCCATCCATGTGCATCATCCTCCCCTCCAAACTATCAACTTTACAACCTCCTCCGTGCACCTATTGCTTTCCCAGCTACCTTCAGCCCGGCCCCATCCTCTCATATTTATCTCTCCACACTCGAGGCTTCCAACCAAATTCCTGATCGAAGGCTTTTGCATGAAACGTGATTTTCCTGCTCCTCAGATGCTGCCTGACATGCTGTGCATTTCCAGCACCACATTATTGAATCTAATCTCCAGCATCTGCAAGACTCACTTTCACCTAATAATCATGGGTGTCCTTAATTTTCTCTCTCCCTTTCCTGACACCATTTTCAATAAAGTTTAGAGATATGTAAACAATACATCAGCTATGTCCCAAGAACAGCAAGAGACATGTCTTGGTTTTCGATTAATTTGCAGGGCTCTTTCAGTTCAGTCATTTCCTGGGACATCATCTCTTTCAGTATGAGCATTAGGAAAGAACATTCCTTTGAGCAGAAAAAAAACATCAGTCTGTCACTCACCTTTGTTTCATGCACAAGGGCACCCAGACTCTTCCGTACAGCACTTTTTGGAGTTTCTCTTGATTTTAATGGCAGTCAGTCTTTTGACTCTTCCTACCATGTGCCCGACTCAAACGCCCAACATGCAATTGAACCTGCAAAGATTTTGACCACCCATTCAACCTGTCACTATCCATTTCCAGATTCCGCTGTCCTCATCACAAAATGCCCTCCCACCTATTGTGTATCGTCAGTAAATCTGGACACATTCCACTCTGCCAATTCCACCAAGTCATTAATGCAGGTATAAATCATTGAAGTCCTATGACTGACCATTCCAGCACTTTGCTAATTACAGTTTTACAATTTGAGAAATACGCATTAATCCAGATTCTGTTTCTTCCACTAAATAAATAACGGACTATCCTGACCTTTTTTTTGCTCAACACCGAGAACTCCTACCTTATGCATTGGCTTTTGATATGGTCCCTTATGGAATGCCTACCAAAATTTGATCAACTCTACTTGTAATATGATCAAAGAACTGTGGCAAAGTTGTCAAGTGTGTTTTTCCTTTCAACAAATGATGTTGACTCAGTTTGACTCCAATCATCTTTTCTCAACGTTCTGCAATCTCTTTCTTCATAATGGTCTCTCGCTGTTTCCAAATGACAGATAAGATATTGGAACAGATGGAAGCCATTCGTCCCATCAGTTCAGCTCCACCTTTTAATGAGGTCATGTCTGATTTGGTTAATTCTTAACTGCACTTTTCCGCCTTATCCCCATTCTTCTTGATTCCCAAAGTGACGAATTGTCTCGCCGTCTCAGCCTTGATTATACTCAGCCTTGACAGCCTTCCATTGTAAAGAATTCTGCAGGTTTTCTACTCTTTGAAAGACATAATATCCTCCTCGTCTGTGTCTTAAATGATTAACGGTTCCCCTGAGATTAGGCTCTTTATACTCTACGCAAATGTCGTTTTTCATTCCATATCTTAAGTCCCAGTCCTCTGGAAACTGACCCTGATCGTTGGCAACATTTCTTCCAGAACATCAACCCACCCCTCCGCACTGCGCCCTCACCCATCAGTATAAACAGACCATGAAAATCTTCAGTTAACCTTCCTTTTTCCAAAGAGAAGAATCCCAACCTCAGTAATTTCTCGACAAAAGGGGTTTGCTCATCGCTGGACATAATGTAAGGCGGAGGATTGCCAAGAGGTTTTGGGAAAATATCGCCAGTTGGCAGGTTTAAAAAAAGGAAAAATAACAGTAAACTCATGTCTCCAGCTTTGGGAAACTTTAGAATATCTTTGGGAAGCGGAATCTGAGGAGAACGAAGGATAGATTGTCCAACTTAACAGAGTTAGTCTTTAAGAGGCTGGAACGTTGACTCTGTTGTTCTCTGGACTTGAACCAATCTGAGACATTGAAAGGATTTTCGTTCCTGCGCGTCAGGAATTCAAACCTCGCCACGGCTACAGGACCACGAGAAAACTAGTGTACAAACAAGTTACCAAAAAGTCTCGAAGAAAGCAAGACTCCGGTTGTAGAAAAGTTGGTTTCTGTGACATGGATGTGTTTGCAGAGGGTACAGGACTGTTGCCATTTCATTACAGTGAATGTTCCAGGATTTATTTTGGAATAGTAAAACTGATAGAGAACAACAATCAATTTGGGAGGGGCAGGCTGAAGTTTGAATTCGTGAAAAGACTTTCATGAATCGTGCAACGAGTCAGTTCACCCGTGTCTGTTGCGTAATTGGTCAACACGTTCATCCATTAACCGAACGGTTGGTGATTTGGGACGTCCCAGGGTTGGATCTCTCATTGCTCCTACTTCATTGTTTTCTTTCCTACATAGCTCCGGGTTTTTAATGTGATCAGGAAAATGTTCCCCAACAGGAATCTTATCCAGAACCGCAACGGAATTTCTGTATTGTTTTAATGGTTAATGTAAAGGACTGTGGATGTTGGGAAACTGAAAGAAAAATAGAAAATTCTGCGGAAAGTCAACAGGTTTGCCAGTACTACTGGGAGAAAGCGGAGCTCTGATAACGTTCTGAAGAAGTTCTGAAACGTTGAATTGCCTTTTCCCAGCCGAGATCCTGCTCAGTATTTTCCTGCAATGTCCGCCTTCTTTTAAGCTGAATATCGATTCCAGCTATCGGGGTGGAACACCCAGACCCACTTTGTCCCGACATTTCATCGATTTGAAAGCGGTGGTTTTTGAATTCAAATAAACCAAACAATGATTCACTACTGCTAAGCTCCCTAGAGGGAGAGACCTGGAAATAAAAGCGCGCACAGTCCATCTGTAGTTGTAGCCGAGTGGTTAAGGCGATGGACTTGAAATTCATTGGGGAATTCCCACGCAGGTTCGAATCCTGACAGCTATGAATGAGGGTGAACTTCGTGATATGCTTTGCTTTTGGAGATTCAGATCGCGGCGGGGAGAATCACTTCATCCAGGTCATGAATGGTGCAAATCTCCAGTGCACTCAACGAACTGCACAGATGCACAATTACATTGCCAAATTTGTTTAGACTCGTTACGACACAGCGTGAACCTTCCTGCTTACTATAAACCAGCAACACAGAAACGATTTATGCCATACAGGAGTCTGCAACAATTCGATTGGTCAAGAACCACACAAAGTAAAAATTAAGAACTTATTTTTTGAAGTAAAAGAGAGAATAATTAACAATCCACGATTGAGAATGTATTTCTATTACCCATGTTGACGTTCCCTTCGATAATACTATTCAGATAAAACTCCCAATTAAGCTTTACAAAATAACACTTTTTTTCTCAAAACCAGGCAGTTGTAGGTTCTTGTCTTCGGATCTTTCCGTGTCTTTTTTTCCTTGTTTGGACGTTCTGTGTCACAGGTCGCAGATCGAAAAGGTATTTTCCTGAGATATATTTTTTCAAGAAGATTGTTATCTGCAAGAACTTGGCAGTCCTCCTTTCAACTGCTCAATATCCCCCGTCTCATACCCCAGAGCATCTGATTGGGTCATTGTTTTTAAGACTTTCAAGGGACGCAATTAAAATTTGAATTGAAATGTACATTTTATTCTGATTAAAATTTGAACTGAGTAGCCAAACTTGAACTGTTTATGATTCCAGGTAATGTACTAATTGAATTGTTCGACCCAGTATTACGTCGTTGTTTTATTGAGAACACTTGTTGCTGTGTCTGGTTGTTCTGCTGCTTTGACCTGTGTTAAACGTGCACCAAATGTTTAAAACACCTCGCCTCTACAGGAAAAAATGGACCATCACAATGAAGATGTGTTTTCATTTTAATTTTTAAATATTTTACTCGAACATACAGATAAGTTTCATACAATTTCATCTGAATGCCATAAGTTAAATCTGCGATAATGTATCTGTGAATGCATTCTACTGTACGGAAGCTAAGCTAATTGGAATTGGACAGCCAAAACAAAAGAGTTGGCATCTAGCAGCTCGGGTTTGACGGGTAAGTGGATTATTTAAATGCCTGTGGGGAGCTAATCAAAGCACATCTGCAAAATAAAAGCAGTCACAAATTCTTCACATAAAATACGTTGTACCGCTCATTCAGAGAATCATAGAATTCCTGGTTTGTTCACTGGTTTGGTAAAATGCGGCACATGATGCCCAAAATTGCAACATAAAACATGCTTAACAGTAGTAAAAAGTAAGAACTTTTCTGTTCAACACAGAACCCATTACTAATTGTTTGCTCGTATTATGTCGGTAGTGAGAAGGCCAACCCAATGATAACATCTCTGTGATTATCGTGAAGGTGATTCCCGGGTTTCGGGGACTCATTACCACACTCAGTTTGCTTCAGGTTCTGAAGTGACCACAGCCAAACAGGATCCCTCATCATGGGCCCATTCCACATCGCGAGCGGCTCGCTCATTGATGATCCACTGAAGCTGCAGTTTATATCCAGGACAGTAGAGAAAGCAGAGTCAGGGATATGGTCAAAAGGAGACGGTGGTAGGGAGGGGAGTAATATAGGTTGTGAAGCAGAAAGTGTGACCTGGAATGAGAGACAGAAACAAGGAGTGTAGAAGGAGGAGAGGCAACGGCAGGATTTCATAAAACCAGTGATTTGTGGAGAATCCTTATGGGGAAACATACAGAGGTGGAGAGGGTGACTAAAAATGTGAGAGAAATAGAACACAAGAGTTGACGGGGGAATTAAAACATCAAAACAAAAGTAAAAAAAAAGACATTCAGCTCTCCTCTCGATTCTGCTGCCTCGGAAAAGTGCTGGCATGTGCAGCCAAATCAACGTCCTCAGCAGTAAGAAAGACATTCGAACGCTCGAAGCACAGTACCCCACCTTGCTCAATCAATATTTGGGTCCGTGTGAGGTTTGTCCATG
The DNA here is from genome assembly GCF_037043375.1 of Chiloscyllium plagiosum. Lineage (NCBI taxonomy): Eukaryota > Metazoa > Chordata > Chondrichthyes > Orectolobiformes > Hemiscylliidae > Chiloscyllium > Chiloscyllium plagiosum. The sequence goes on from NW_028270151.1 coordinate 116,617,260, forward strand.
GGCCCATGTCTCCAATCAGTGATTGTGCACTTTGGTTTTGGGGGAGTGTGGTGGTGCAGCTCCTGAGGTGGACCTGGGTGTGGTAAATCTGTGATGATGTCTTTGCATGGTGAAATTCTTGCATTTTTCATCGCGATATTTTTCGCCACTTTATTGTCAATCTCTGCCTCTGAGGTGATCATCACGTTAACCCATTGATACGGATTACCTAAATGCAATATTTACAACGTCAAACAAATTACACACGCACACAGCTCAGGCCAGAGTACAGTGCTGATTGAAACAAAGGATCCCCATCTGGTAGGATTCACTTTTGGGCTGGTCGGAATTGTTTCTTCTTTCTGTACATCTGTACATTGTTACTCTGCCTTCAGTTCAATATTCTCATCTCCTCCCCTCTAATCTCTCAGTTAACCTTCTTCACTCTATGCTTCCAAACAGCTAATGTTCATTGCTTACATTTCACGGACATTTTATTTTATTTCCACCTTTATAATTCCTGACTTCAGTTTTTCCTCATCGTCTCGTGTTCGGAGTGATCAATAATAGACACATGGGGTCATGGAGACACAGACGGAGAGAGAAACATAACGACAAGAAGACGCAAAACAAAGGATTTCTAAAGAAAGGACTGAACGTGGCTTTTGACATTAAAGACGAAGATTCATGCACAGTTTCGAAGGTTCTACGATGACTGTTCCACGATGCAGTCTATGCCCGAGTCTAGATTTTAGATTCTATATGTGGATAAAGGAACTGGATGCATAGCATTGATGTTCCAGCAGTCATTGTTTGAATACAGATGATACAAGTGAAGCATTGATTGCCAGAATGCAATCACTGTTGTCGTAACCTATTGTTACATCTAACCTAACGTCATCTGAAAACGAAGACGAATCATCTCGTTGCAAGATAATTGAGCTGTATTGGGATTCACGATTTTTCATTTTTGAACACATGAAATTTCGGCTCTGTAAATTATTATATCTTGAATGACATTTAATTAGCTTCGCAATTATGTTTTATGCAGATTTCGTCTCATGTCAATGTTATGAAGAGATTATGGACCTTGCAGAGAGCTACAATAAATTTACATTTATCGTTGTACTGATACCAAAACGTCTCCTTCAAGCAGGCCAACAACGTTTATCTTTCCCGAGGCGTTTCCTTCCAGTAAGACAAAGGAAAGTAATTGAGCCCGATAAAGCGCACACAAATCTAACGTAATTATTTTGGTTCTCTTGATGGCTTTTTCCAGGCTGTCTGAGCTGAAAGGGTGAATTCTCTGATCCTGGAATGAGGGCTTAGACAACATGGCTTCCTCTTCGAAATCAAAGGCTGAGAACGTTTGTTTTGGTGCTTCTTCTCCTGAACTTGATAGAAACAGCTGATGAGAATGTTAATTGTGTTCGCGAGTTCACTTGCAAAAGGCATGTTTATGGTCAATGTGGCCACAGTGACAGAGCTGACGGCGAGTGCTTGGTCAATATATTACCTTGTTAAGTATGTCAAAGGTTTCGAGTTCTACTAAATCGTTTTGTGTGTGTTTGTGTTATTTTAGCTATGCTGTAAACATACCGCATGTTTTGCTGAAAGCTTTGTGGTAGACATATCGAATCACACATAGTTTCCAGCGCATGACTTTTGCGTTTCAAAAAGTACAGAACTTAGGTCATGCCAACCTATAAAATGCTTTGTACTAGGCTGAGTTGAGGGTAGTTGGGATCTGGTTTGCTTTCTTCCATAACAAAATAAAGGGTAAGCAAACTTCTACCTTTAAACGAAGTCATTAAGATATGATCACACGACGAGAGCAGAAAGAAGGAAATCACTAAATTTTCACTCATCTCTCTCACATTGTATCGTCAAATATTGTGGTGCTGGTAAACGACTGCAGATCAGGCAGCGTCTGGGGAGCGGTAGAGTTGATGTTTCGAGCATAAGCTCTTAATCAGGAATGTATGGGATAGGAACAAGGAGCGAAGAGATAAATGGGAGGGGCTGAGTCCTGTGATATGGGAGTGAGGATGTCGAGAGATGTTCATAGATGTTGGTGGATAGCGGTGTCAGACTGGAGCGGAGGGTGCAGTGGACAGGTGCAAAGGAAGTTGAAAAGCTCGAACAGTCCAAGTGAGCGATCACAAGAGGGAGGGTTGGATCCTGGATTAGTTGGTGTGAGTGGAGATGAGTAAACTGGTGAAATAGACGTTGATTCACTTGTGTTTTGAGACTGGCAAGGTGGAAGACAAGTAGTTCTTCCTCCAGGTGACGACTCGTTAAGCTTTGGCGGTGGAAGAAGCAAAGGACTTGCATTTCCTTGGGAAGTGGGGGGGGAGTGAAGTGGTCAGACAAAGGCGGTGGGGTGTAGGCACTAAAGAAAACTGCGACCCTGTGGCAGAACCCAATAAAACCCTCTCCCATTTCAACAAAGACTTGACACTCCTGGACGTCCTCCACCCGTCCCCTTCTGGGGGGCACTTCATTGGGACACTCAAAATATAGTAAATATTTTTATATAGATATAAACATATAAAATTAAGTTTTTTTAAAAAATACGACACTTTATGCCAGAACCAAACCATCTTAACATCATCTTCTTGAAATGTCCACCATCAGCTGCACCCTCCCCTCTGATAAATCATCATATCCCAACACCTTCACCTCCAACATTCGCCTTTCGAGCTACCATCCTCCACCCAAATCTCCATTCCAATTATCTATCGATCAGCCCCCTTACCCCCAAATGTCGAGTGCCCTGCTGTACACATGCTGCCTGACATGCTGTCCATTCCAACGCCAGACCATTCACTCTGATCTCCTGCATCATTACTGAATACTTTCGCCTCGTTGATGTTTCCTACGACGAGGACGTTTGTCATAGTAAGCAGCAATATTGCTTGAAGAAACGACTGTCAGGTATTAATGTTAAATCTTGAAATAATTCGGCCACTAACACAAACAAGCTTCCAAATCACCTTTAATCTCTCAGGCTGGTGTATTATTCCACACCTGTCAGTTATTCTATTTTAAATTAGAGTCGTCACTCCTTTACGCCCTCATCAATGTTCCATGCACGTGGACGACACCACATCTATCATCTTAATCTGTCAAAGGATACATGTGGCAACACATGGAAACCACTATTATTTCTTGAGAGAGTGAAATAACGGGGTGGGGGGTGGGAGGAGGTGTTGGTGGCAGTTAGGGAGCTTGGTGTGCAGTGTGGTTCATTTTGAAAATCAAACAATATGTACTTTCTCCAGTTGTAGCTTAACATCCCTTTCAGCCGTTTCTCATTCGCAGTCATCCTTACCAAAAAAAGGACAGTCTGATGAAAGTCTCAGATTTGAGATGAATGGCAGTGATTCATACATGACCAATTGGTATACCGTACTAATTTGTAATTTTGCTATTATGATTCAAGATTATAAATCAATCACCTAAGGGATGACCTCTCATCTGGTAAAAGCTGGGATAATACTTATGTTCAGTACTCCATTGTATATTAGATTGCGATTTTAGGAAAAACAATAAAAACTTGGTTCAGAGGAATGGTCAGGGATTGAGTTCTGTTCAAAGTTAGCAATGCATTTTACGTAGATTTAGAATTGCCTGTTGGATAAACAAGAACACGATGTTGAATTCCAGGAAGGAGATCGACGAGTTTTATATTTTGGATTTGGATAAATCACAAATATATATTACTCTTGGATTTGGTGTCGGCATAAAATTCAGCATTGGAATCATAGAGAGGATTTTAATTCGTATTAAGGCAGTAATAAGGATCAAGAAGGTTTCTAGTTATAACTTTAACATTGTTTTACTTTAATGCTGGGTTTCGATGATGGATAGATTTGCACTTTTGAAAGAACATGCAGTTACTCTGAAAAGGGAAATGTGAGGACTTCAGATGGTGGAGATCAGAGTCGAGTATTTGTTGCTGGTAAAGCACAGCAGGTCAGGCAGCATTCGGGGGTGCGGGACAATCGAATGTTTCGGCTCAAACCTTACGTCAGGAATTCCCAATGAAAGGCTGATGCCCGAAACGTCGATTATCCTGCTCTTCTGATATTGCCTGTCCCACAGTGATTTTTCATACATCACACTCTCGAAAACTATTCAGACGGATAGGTTAAGAGTTTAGCATGTAACATGGAGTTGTTCTTTGTCCGTTTTGGTGTTATTCTAATTCACGATGTTAAGTTTGATTGCAAAGAAATTTGTATGTTGTAAGAAGTGTAAGGCAACTATTTATGAACGAGCGAGATGCTAACGAAAGTACAGTGACAATAGGGAAGTATTTATCAAGAAAGCATAGCATTTGATGAGGAAGAAGTGCTTGATGAAAAGGTGTAGCGAAGTTGAACAACAAATTTGTTCCAGATAACATTCATTCAAGGACCTTGAAAAAGGGAGTTGAGGGAAATATATACTTTAAAGAAATTCTGCTTTTTCCTTTAATTAGCAAAAGTTGGGGAGGTGCCAGAATATTGGAATATTGCAACGGTATTGCTGAAAAGAGGTTGCAAAAGTAAAATACGAAATTACAGGCTGGAATCACTACAGAAATTATAAATCAGGAAAGATTTGTTCATCACATGTCAAACGGTAACACGATTAGGAACATGGTTTCCCTCATGCAATTTGTGTCTTCAAAGTTGCCAGACGTTTTAGAAGAGGCAACAGAAATTTTGGACGAGTGTTGACATGTTATCAATCATGCTTTATTGAATTTCCACAGAACTTGTCATACATTTAATTAAGAATATGTGATGTAGTTGTCAGTATTACACCAAAAGCGCGAGGAGATGACTCCAGGTGCTCTCAGTTTTCCTGTTTCTAAATCAAAGTATTTATTTGGCAGCGTATTACATTGAACTCTTAAGTTCTTCCCTTAACGAGGAATAAGTCAATCCATAAATAAATGTGTTCATGTCACAACTCAAGTTGCGTGGCATGAATCCACCTCTAAGTCATATGAATTCAGACTTGCTATAATTCCTTGCATTTGCTCCTATAATGGTAAAAAACAGAAGAATGCAGCTGCCAGATATGCTGCCGAGGAAAAACACAAAGCTCATTCAACTCTCCATTTCAGCGTCTTTACACTTATCTTTGATGTTCTGACCTCTCAGTCTCTAACGGATGTGACTACTTAAATTTATGTGGCGAAGAATCAGAGCGTTCGGCAGCAAAACTAAAATAAATGGGAGCAATTGGATTGAAACCATACCAAAGTAATTATTTCACATTCATCCAAGATCAGTGTTATAGATTGGCTTTGTATAGCAGAACCATGGAACGTTGTCAGTTACATATCCAAATTCCTTGGAAGGCTAGTGAGGTATTTTTTGAAAAGGAAAAATAAAAACGCTGGTTGTTGTGAGACCTGCAGCTTCAGTTCTCTCAGTCCAATATTTTGGGTTTTGACAGTGACAAAGAAAAGGTCATAAGTCGTTCAAATGTGAAATTAACGTTGACTTCAACTCAACTTTCTGTGTGTCCCCGACGAAGAGCATGGACAACAGTACACATGTACAACAGACAACAGTGTAACAGTAAAAAATATAAGGTTAAAGAATCCGCTGTCGTATTGGATCTGCCATTTCCAAAGGCAGAAGGTACTGACTGGTAAAAGTCGAAAGGTCACAGTTTTCAAGGACCTGATCAGTATCATCGCAAATTTAAGTGCAAGTGAAAGAGCGAAACAATATAAATATTTTTGATCAATTTACTGTGACAATAATGCAGGACCATCACTCGGTTTTGGTTGATCATTTGGTTACACATTCAAAAATCTCTGGTGAAGAAGAGTGCCAGCAATAATTATGAAATATCAAAATATCTTAAAACAATTTCAAATGGTGGTTTCATCGTACACAAGTCCCAGACGGTAAAAGCTGAGCCATTCGTGTTCAGGGACCTTCGTGACGTTGTTTTGACAGATTCTGGAAGAGAACGGTCTGCTCAAAATATTTGAACATATTTCATAATTAGTAGCTAGAAGCAACTAAGTTAATGTCGTTTATTCTGATTTCCACAATCCTCACAAGTTACAACAAAAGAGAAGGGAGAAGTTAAAATGAACTGACGGTCGCTGCGAGAAAACATGTGTTTTGAAACTCAAAATAGCTTGTCATGCATAAAGGAATTCTAAGGAATGGCGATGAGTTCATTGTCCTTTGCAATTTTCATAAACAGTATGGCAATGAAAAGTAGAAACACATCATCAAAATAAACAGACATATAAAAAATTGAAATTATGCATAATTCGAAGAGATTTGTAAAGTGTTCCAAGAACGAAAGTTTAACATTCTACCTTGCAATTTGCAGACATATGAAATAGAAAGAGGCGCACGACATTCAGATCGCTCAGGTTGCTCTGTCATTCATGTGGTACTTGGCTGATCTGGTTGCAACTCAGATCCACATTCCCAACTTCCCTTGTTCAACTAGATATTATTCCCATTTACCTTAAAAATAGTTAACCACGTCATCGGAGAGTCAAACAGATATATTGATGACATACGAGGGTAAAAGAAATCATGTTTTTCTTAACGAGTGTTAGTCCAATATCCAAACAGTGTTATTCGGTTCTAGATGCGTCTGAAAGTGAAAATGTTCTCTTCACCTTTATTATTTTAAACAGCCCTCAGGGCAGTGCACGTTTCAATCAAGCCGTTTTAATGTCAGTAATCTCAGAGTTAGATCACATCTTAATGCGGTACGGAAAAGCTTAGTCTGCAATCTTTTTTTCCCTAAAATATATAGCCCGCTCATTTCAGGTAATATTCTGTTAAAACATATTGAACTGTTTCCTTCCTTGAATTAGGTGAACAGTATGAGTCCAGTCCTCCTATTGTAGTCTCATCAACGTATTCTTTAGCTATGGATTTCAATATGATAAAATAAGATTCAACATATGTTTTGCTAATACAGTGAGTATCACGCTGGAAATCAATCTGCACTGTTCCCAGCATCGACATGCGATTGCAAAAAAAAAGACTGTTAGAGAAATTGTACACTTTGCCTGCGTTTCAGAAGCAGTTTAATATGAAACACGTTAAAAACTGGGGACTGCATCAATACATTATTTGAACGTGCTATATATCACTTCAGCAATAAATAACTACAAAAAGAAGAAGTATATCTATACAACGTTATCCAGAAATACGGGTAACCAATAAACATAATCCACCACTTCCTCAAAAACAAACGCAAACAAGTAGACACATCACAAACAAAATCTACAGCTACATTACCTAACTTCAATGGCATATCGGAAATTACATCCAGACCACCCAGACGCCTTGGCATCCTGGGAGACCATAAACCTTCCAACACAGTTAAGTTGTCGACTGATGATCCTAAAGGAGACATTAGACACCACTATCAAAACTAATGTCATTTACGAGATACCATGCAAGATCTGTAGAAAAACACACTACATCGGACAAATTAGCAGGGAACTGGCCACCAGGATACATGAACAACAACTGGCCACGAAACATAAGACCCACTATCATTAGTTTTCATACATACCGGCAAAGAACGACAACACTTTGACTGGGAAAGAACACATACACCACAAGACAGACACAAGGAAGACCCGCATCTAAATTCTTAGAGGCATGGCATTCTAACCAGAACTGCATCAGTGAACGCATATGAATATCGACCTTATATACGTTCCCTTGAAAGAATGAACGGGAAATGACATCATCCACCTTAAGAATCGAAGACCTGTAAAAAGGAAGGCTGGACATACCACCACAGCTTCCCCAGAGAATCTCACTAAAAATGTTCCCTACTTTATACTTGCAAAATCTCTGAAAACAAACTATCAAGCTCAGCGACCCTCCTTACATACTTGTCATCAATCTGAGCATCAGAATTTCTCAAATATCGGTAGCATCAGATGATAGAGAGGTATGTCTGAGGAAGTGCTAACTCCTGAAGAATGCTGCATATGCTTGCATCCCAGCCATTGCTGCTAATTTCTGGTGAATGAATTAAATGCAGCTCGTACAGCTTTGTTGCATTTTTGGCATGATTTTGCACAATCACGCCCAGTGCATTTATAAATACTGCATGGATCAGAGAAACAATGCCATCTCGTTGTCAATGCAGATGTAGGAAAGATGCCAGAAATGCAGTTGCACTCGGGCTACATGAAGATGGAGACTGTGAAGCGGTACATATTGCTAATTCAAATTAGGACGGGACATATGCAATTAGTGGCAGGGTCTTAGGGAGTGTTTCCAGACTTAGGGAACATGCGGTGCAGGTTCGTAGATTTTTGAAGGTGATGCAGCAGGTAGACGTGATCGTTTGAATATTGAAATCGGAATGCCATTTTGCTGCTCTGCACTACATTGGTTAGGCCGCTTTTGGAGTACTGCTTTTAGGTTTTGACTCTGTGCTTTGAAATATTTGTGCTCAATCCGAAACGATGCAGAATTGATTCACATGGACGCTTCCAAGACTGGAAGGTTTCAGCTCGAGGGAGCGGCTGAATAACCTGGGGCTGATTGACCTGGGGTGCCGGAGTATTAGGGGTCCCGTGTCGAAGTTTCTAAAATCGTGAGGGGGCGTGGATAGCTGATGTATTTTTTCAAAGCGTAAGTGAGCCCAAAACATTCGAACATGCCTTTAAGGTGAGGGACGATTTTATATGTTCCGAACGAAATGCTTTTTCATGCAGAGTATGGTGCATCTATGGAATGACCTGCTAGAGGAAGTGGTGGAGGTACATTTAATTATATCTTTTAAAGTGGCATCTGGTTATTTGCATACTGTTTCCTGAAAGATGGCAGAATTTCATCCTAGAACATGTGTCTGCACGTATGCAGCTGCGTCAATGGCCTTTAAATTATACCACTGCGCTTTATCCGCCTCTGGTCAAAACCAATCAGACGCTTGACTACTTAGGAAAATGTTATGGAAGAGAAGACGAGACGATTATATTGGAAACCAATGTTTGCCAGTTAAAAATAATACAACTAGCTGACTGAGTGTATTACTTTCTCTTGAAAAGGAAATCGAGATTAAATTATCTCTTTTTCATCCCTGTGAAGGGATAGTGACTTGACTGCATTCAAACCATCACTTCTTCGAAACCAAAAAGCAGCCCAGTGCAATCTGAAATTCCTGATTAAAACACAGAGAGTCGAACATTTACCAAAGTAGCAGAGGTTCCAAGCATGATAATTCGAGGAACAGAAAATTAAACATGCAGGTGCTTCAGAAGTCTACGAACTGGAGAATGTAAAAGGTATAAAATTAGAAGCTGATCTGGGAAAGATGGCAGATACATCATTGGACAACTGCTGAAAGTACTGACAATGACACTTCCATTTCGAAGAAACTGCCTTCCAACACCACTATTGTAAGTGCTTGCACATCCAGCTATGTTTCATCAAAATAAGTGCTTCTACTTCTGAAGAAATTTCTGATGCGAATATATTTATTAAATGGTTGTAAGTATTGTTCGGTACGCAACAATTTGTTGATTTCCTGCGTTTATATAGTCAGGGCCAATATAAAGTTCCTTCAATCACTTCACGTATATGCCATGAAGCGTCCTTTGGCTCTTCGAGACAGAAGCTTGCCCTGATAAGGAATTGTGCAAATCTGCTATTTGGCTGGTGAAGGAGACTTCTCCCCAAATCTTGCATCGGTTGCTCTTGCTGGTGAGTCATTTTCCCGTGGCACTTGTGAATTAGTATAAAGTGTTTTCTTGTTCATACATCATTGTTGATAACATTGAACATTTACTGGAACAAACAAATCAATTCTGTTTCTGCAAGATTCATATCTCTATTTCGAAATGATTTGATACCTATTTATATATTAAATTCTTGAATGAAAGATTTATTGAATGTTGAAACTGTCTTATAACCCCATTTACGGATGTGTCTGGTGTACCATATTCATTCTATTCAGTATGTCAGTCGTTCTCACATTTACATGATTATACTGAACGTGTTTACCTGCTAGCAGCAGGTATTTCTGTGTTTGTTTTAGTCAGAAACTGGAATATGAATTGTATCGTCTGGTTGTCTTCGAGCGAACTTGGTGACAATAATGATTCTCACAAGAGGAAGATGTGGCTTTTCTAAATGTATCACTTTTTCCATGGTGTCAAAGGAAATAACAGGTCTATTGATGATTAACATCAATATGTTACTGTATCGTGTCTTCAGTTACTAGTTTACCCTTTCATTCTTGTCCCCCACAGCAGTCTGCAGGGTAATTTATATCTGACTGCTGTCGATCTTGATTTATCTTTGATGCATTATCTCCTTCACATTTGATCAACTTGCCGTGATTTGCTTCCAGAAGTTCCAATGTATTGCACAAAAAGAATAGCAGTAACGTTTACAGTAACCTTTTTTTTGGGTCTAACTCTGTTAAAGGAAATGCCAGTTTATTTTTTTTAATTCACACCTCGCCAAATATTTCATCAGGTGCAGTGGAGCGGTCGTCAAACAGCTTCACCTGCAGAAATAGCATTTGGTTGGTGTTACACGGCCTCAGTCGTTTGGTTTCCATTTTGTCTGATCATCCTGTTTAATTCAATGAAAGTATGACGTATTTTAGTGGCCAATAGAACTCTTTCAGGACTCCAGTGTCGACGGAGTGAGAATCATAGCAATTGGGAGACTGAGAATGGAAGGAAACTCATCATTTTACTTCTGTCTGTGACAGTAAGTTTAATATTGCGTTGGTTCACAAATTCTGTCAGTGTTGTAATTAACATGTTACTATGCCCTATTTACTGCCAGGGTAACTACAATGGCCCTAGTTATATCTCAGTGAAACACGAGAATTCATTAAGATTAGAGTGGTTTTGGAAAAGTGCAGTAAGTCAGACCGCATCCAAAGAGCAGGAAAATCAAAGTTTTGGGCAAGTGCCCTTCATCAGGAATGTGGCAAGGAGCCACTGTAGTGGAGAGATAAATGGGAGTGGGATGGGGATGGGGTGAAGGTAGCTAAGAGTACAATAGTTGATTTGAGGTGCGAATGAAAGTGATATATCAGAAAAGAAAGTGGAGCGGGTAGGTGGAAAGAAAGTTTGGCAGGTAGAACAGATGATGAGGATGGTGCTGAGCTAGCAGTTTGGAACTGGGGTAAGGTGCGGGGATGGTAAATGAGGAAGCTGGGGAAGTTCACACTGATGCCCTGGCATTGAGGTGGTCTGAGGTGAAGATGAGGCCTTCTTCCCCAGGCATCGTGTGGAAATGGAGTAGTGGTGGAGGAGGCCCAGGAAATGCATGTCCTCGGCAGAGTGCGACGGAGAGTTGAAATGTTCGGACCCGGCTTGGTCGGGTTGATTGGTGCTGGTGTCCCGGAAATGTTCCTTCGAGCGCTTTGTGAGTCAGCATCCTGTCTACCCAATGCAAAGGAGGCCACATCAGGAGCAACAGCTGCAACACATGATATTTGTGGAAGTGCAGGTGAAGCTTTGATGGAGGTGGAAGGCACCTGTTGGACCTCGGATGAAGATGAGTGGAGAGGTGTGGGCGCAGGTTTTGCAATTCCTGCGGTGGCAGTGGAATGTGCAAGGAAGGGAGGGTTTGTTGTTGGGGGCGTGGGCTTGAATAGGCAGTCAAGAAGTGACTCCGAACCCTTCCTATTCATATACCCATCCAAATGCATCATAAATGTTACAATTGTACCAGCCTCCACTACTTCCTCTGGCAGCTCATTTCATATACGTTCCACCCACTGTGTGAAAAAGTCGCGCCTTAGGTCTCTTGTGGATCTTTGCACTCTCACCCTAACCAATGCCCTGTAGTTATGGACTGCCCGAACGCAAGGAAAGGACCTGGGTTTTTTTTTGCCCTGCCCGTCATAATTATGTAAACCACTATAAGGTCACCCCTCAGCCTCTGCAGATTTAATGATTCTTCCCAGCTTCTATCTTTTCGGCTCTCTTTCAAAATACGAGATTGTACTAGTAGGTGTATGTCTTATCATGAAGTTGCGTTTCTCTTTGGATAAGTTCAAAGTGATCTCAACATAAATACCAATTAATAATTTGACATTTTGTGCCGGTTTTAATTGGGCACAACAATCAGTAGCTATCTAACCTCTCCTTCTTTTATGTAAGTCGTGAGAAATCACACAGTTTCCTTTAACGCTTTATTTCAGAATCTGAAGGACAGCAATGAATAGTATTAATACCCACGTGACATCATAAAATTACAGAATAAGAAACGAAACGCATGGTTTTCATTCAGTTGTGTTGCAGAAGGAGGCTATTTGGTCCTCTTTGTCTAAGTGGCGTATCTGTGATGTAATCATACCAGTTCATTCTCTGCAATTAAAACATTAAAAATGTAAATTTTTTATCGCTCAATTTTTCTGTGAGATCATTGCTTGCAGATGTTTTCATCACACTAGTGGATAGAGTCGTCGAATTCACTGCTACACATCGCATCAAGTAATCATGAAGTATGTATGCTATTGCTAATTTTGCAGTAGTGTAACGTGTATGTTATTGATTGTTGTGTCAAACATACGAACATAGGTGAACAGTATTTTCAACTCCCGAGCAGCAAAAGTATCTATTTGACAGCGTTATTCATGTTACTTCATTTCTTTACATTTATTTCCAGTTCTGATTCGGTACGAACTGATTGATTCCATCTTAAAAAGCATAAAAATATATTGGAGAAAGTATGATCTGAGACGATTGCAATTTGAAGTCTTTTGGGGTAAGGTAAGTCAGTTTTGATACTAATTATCTGTTTATGTAGAATATACCACAACCCATCCGTCCATAGTGCAATTTTCATGTTTTCGCTTGTAACCGCTTTGTCATGGTCTTGTGGGTTTTCTCAAACTACGTTTCCTCTGCAGAGAGATTTGCTTCAGAAAATTTAGCTCTTTCGTCAAGAATGAAAGGTCATCCCTGAAAGTATGGCATTGCCGTAAATGCAGATGAAAGTCATTTCACCCAACAAGTTTCCATCTCCACCCGAGGAGCACGCCACCCTATTCCAGTAAACCAACATTTCGATAGTTAATCCACCTGAAACACCATGCTACTGTTTAATTGTGCAAGTCCAGTTCACATAAATTGCACGTCACTGGACTATAGGAGAAAGCAGAACATCCAGAGAACGTACAAACTCCACAAACTCTGAGGCGAGAATCAAAACTTGCAGTCGTGCCCATAACTGCACTATTGCAAACTTATGTTTGACACTTCTTCTTTCCAAAATGTACACATACTCAATTTGCATCTTTTTTGACTCAAACGAATTTAATGTCAAAATAACTAACACAAGTATTAACATAGCTCCCTTGATGTACTTTCATGAGTGTTTGTTTCAGTTACTATGAAACAACGTGGAATCTTGTGAACGTGCCAGTTCGCCTCCGTCATGTTTTTCCCATTCATTCAGCAGACGAGGTTCTGGTTGATGAGGTCATCATTTATGGCCAATCTGTAACTGCCAAGAAGCCAGTTACGAATCAACTACATTGTTGTGGGTCTGGATTCACATGCATGCCAGGGCAGGTAAAAACAAAAGTAGCCCTCTCTAGAGACAATTCCTCACATAGAATTTTGTCCTGAATACTGATAGTTGATTCATGAATATATTAAAAGCTTAATTCCAGATTTTTGGAATAAGTTTTAACTTTCTGCAGGAATTCCAGCTTTGCGTCCCCAGAATGCTGCCTGCGTCTCTGCATTAACTATCCAAATATAATACCACCAGGCCATCACCTCTTCCTTATCTTGGGTTATTGTTTCCTAATACTTGGGTCTCTTCTCTATACATGACAACACCAACAACGAAAGATAAACTTGTTCTCAGCTGTTCATTTAGCATCATCTTCACCAATCCATTAAAATCTGCTGCAATTATTTTAAAAAAATCTTTGTGACACATTTCTGTCAACTTTACCTTTCACACTACAACGACAGATCCATGATGTCCCAGACATTATTCGTGATTAATGATTTTGTTCAACTTCAACACAGTCGAGAGATTTTCAAAGAACATTCACGGGCATTTCCACAACTTCTGCTTTTTAAAATATCTAGTGCTGCGATCACTTGCGCTGACAGTGTCGAAACGGCAGAGATTCCACATTATTGGAAGAAAATAATAGTTTATATGTGAGCTTGCATATTATACTGAATGTCATCTAAATCGGAATAGGGTTGCAAAATCGAGATGATATTCAATCTTAAAATTTGGTCATCGGCAATGAGAGGACTTTGTTTTTTAAAAGACCCTTTGCGGGACAGCGATCTATTCTGATGAATGCATCGCATTCTCATGTCACTACTTTCTTCATTATCATTAATTGGGTGACATGAACGTACATGAGTCGCTGAACATGACACATCAAAATACAAGAAGCAAATAAAACTGCTGCAGAGTAACATTTGACCTTTCAAACCTTCGTGGATCCACATCCACTGTCTAAATCTGTCGCCGATTTTCTAAGAGTCTGTGTCACATCGGTCCCAGCCCAGTCATGCATCTATCCAGGTGCGTCTTGAAAGACGCTATCTTGCTCGCCGCTGTCTCTTCCACTGGCAACGCATTTTAGGCATCCATCACCTTCTGTGTTTCGAAACTTCCATGCATATCTCCCCTAAACGTTGCCCCTGTCACTTTGAACCCATGACCCCCAGTAATTCAGCCCCCCATTTCTGAAAAAGATCTTCTTGCTATCCGCCTTGTGCATAACTCTCGTTATTGTGTGGACCTCAATCAGTTCCCTCCTCAACCTTTGTATTCCTAATCAAAATAATCCTTATCGACCCAATCTGTCTTCATAGCTGGCGACCTCCATATTAGGCAACTCCTGGAGAACGTCCTCTCTGCAAAGCATCCATATCGTTTTGGTAATTTGGCAAGGGGAACTGTCAGCAATATTACAAATGTGATCGAACCAATGTCTGAAATAACTATAAGGTGACCTGTCAAATTTTGTACTCAGTATCCCGTCTGATGAAGGCCTCACAGACCACTCTATTGACCTGTGTTGCCACCTTCAGGGAACAATGGAACTGAACACCCAGATCTCTCCTTACATCAATTTTCTCCAGGAGATTTCCATTTATTGTATAGTTCGCTCCTGAACAGGATCTGCCAAAATGCATCACCTTGCACTTTCCCGAATTGAACTCTGTCTGCCAATTCCCTTCCCAACTGTCCAACATATCTGCATTCGGCTCTATTCTCCGACGGTTCCCTTCATTATTTGCACCAATCTGCTTCATCTGCAATCTTGGCAGTCAGACCATCTATACCTTCCTCCAAATCATGTATGTTTGTATCACAAACTCCACTAGTCACATGTCTCCATTCTGAGAAGCTCCAATCTACTATTGCTCTTTGTTTCCTGTGGCCCACCCAGTTCTTTTTAGATCTACCTTGTACACCATGGTCACCATTCGACTTCAACGTCTCCAGAACCCTTACATGGGGAAAGTTTCAAACACCAAAAAGACGTCCATTCGTATGATATGTACAGCCATTCTTTCATCAAACACCTTTGTCAAATCCTCTATTCTATTAATGTTGTAAGACATAACCTTCCCTCCACAAAACCATTATGCTTATCATTGATAAGCAAATATTCATCCAGATGGGAGTCGATCCTATCCCTCAATCTTCTCCAGCAACTTCCCTACCGCAGATGTCAGGCTCACCATTCTATAATTACGTGGATTATCCGTGCGACAATTATTAAACAAGTGGACAGCATTGGCAATTCTCCAGTCCTCCGGGACCTCACCCATGTTAAAGGATGCTGCAAAGATATCTGTTGATGCCCCAGGTATTTACTCTCTCTCTTTCCTCAGCAACGCGGGATAGATGCGATTTGGAGCTGGGGAGTTGTCCATCTTAATGCCTTTTAGGATATCCAGCACTTACTCCCTCCATAAGCTCACTTGAAGTCGAGTAATCAAACATCAGTTACCAATCTCAACATCCATTATGTCCCACTCCTCAGTGATTGTGAATGCAAAGTATTCGTTAAACGTCTCAACCATTTTCTCTGGCTCCACACGTATCTTTCATTTTTTTGTCTTTGATTGGGCCAACCCTTTCTCTAGTTTTCCTCTTGTTCATTACATATGAATAAAACGTTTTGGGATTTTTCTTAACCCTGTTTGCTAAAGATATCTCTTACCCACTTTTAGCCCTCTTAATTCTACGCTTCAGATTTGTCCTGCATTCCCGATATTCTTCCAAAGCTTCGACTGTCTTCAGAATCTGCCTGCCTAGACCTTTTCTATGCGTCCTTTTACTTGCAGCTGATTTTACACGTTAACCTATCTTCTTTGCTTCCCTAATTTTGATATTTCCATCCCTCATTTTCAAACGAAAAATCCCTCTGCACTCCAGTTAAACACTCTTTAAAAGACTCCCTCATATCAAACGTGGATTTATCTTCAAACACCTGTTCCCAATATACTTTACCCAGTTCCTGCCGAATTCAGATATAGTTGACCTTCCCCCAATGTAGCAATCTTCCTTTCGGGCCACAGTCGTCATTGTCCATGATGATTCTAAATTTTACGGATTTGTGAATATTATTCCCAAAGTAATCGCCATTTGAAACTTCAACCAAATTTTCCGAGCTCATTCCCCAACATCAGGTCCAGAATGGTCCCTTCCTATGTCGGACTACTTACAAAATGCTCGAGAAAGTCTTCCTGGATTCTGCTAAATATATTTACCTCCTTCTCGACCTCCAAGATGGACAGAATCCAAGTCAATACTGGGAAAAATAAAATATTCCATCTGCACTACACTTTTTTCTCCTGCATTTTTACATATATGTTGACATATTTATACTACTATCTCCCGCTCGCTGTTGAGAGGCCTGTAGGAAAGCTTCAACATTTATTCCGCATCCTCCCCATCTCTGAGCCCTGCCATATTCTATCATTCTTTGAGTCATTCATCGTGACCTCCTTCAGTATGCCTGTGGTATCCTCTTTGACAAGTAAAGCAAGTCGTCCACCTATTTTAGCTCCCGCTCTATCCCCACTGAAGCATCGAGATTCCGGGATATTTAATTGCAAGTCATGTGCTTCCGCCAAACAAGTCTCAATTATGTCAATGACATCATAATCTTAGGTGTCATTCCAAGCCCTTAGAAAAACTGCCTTACCAATTACACTTTCAGTATTAAAACAAATGCACCTCAGACGACCAGTCCCTTTTGCGCTTTTCATCTGCTCTCGACCTACTGACATCATTATCTAGTTCTAGTTTAGTTACCGCCATGTTACTGTCGACGAATCCCTCTTTAATCCCCAATCCCCTGCCTATTAGTTTAAGCCCTCTCCAACAGCGTTCACACAAGCATTGATTCCAGTCCGGCCCAGGTGTAGACCGTCTAATTAGTAATCATCCCACCTGTCCCAGAATCGATGAGAATGTCCCAACAAACGGAAACCCGCTCTCTTGCACCATCCCTCAAACCACACATTCATCCTGCATGTCCTTCACTCCTATTCTGTATAGCACCGGGCACTGTTGGCAATCATCAGATTATTATTTTGGAGGTCTTACTTTTTAGCTTGGTTCACAATTCCCTAAATTCTATTTGAGGGAGCTCCTCGTTTGTTTGTTTTTTTCCGGAATTTCTGGCATTGGGTTCAGAGGGAAATCAGGCTGGTTAAACCAGGACAACGAAGGCAAAGACTGTGAAGGAGATTCCAAAGAGACCGTGCAAATACATTGGGGCGAGAGACTAGACAGGGGCACAATAAGTTCCTTAAGGACCAATAAAGCCGTCTATTTGTTAAACCGCAGGAAACGAATTCTCCACATTGTACAAATATTTTACTGCATTATTTACTGTGAAGTACGAAATGTAAGTTAGTGAACTTTGTTAAATTAACAGTGATGTCTCGAAAAGCGTCCACATTCCGGAGGAGGAAGTCCTGGAGACCTTAAGGGCAGAAAAGTAGATGCATCTTCGGGTCTTGATCAGTTGTAACCCAGACGCTTGTGGGTAGCTCAGGAAAAGATTGTTGTATCCATTGCTAAAATATTCGCATTATCGAAGTTCCATGTAGGGTGCTGGAAGAACAGAGTGCACGTAATGCTGTGCCTTCTTTTTTTAGAAATGTTGCAAGAAAAGCTGGAAAATTCGAAAACTTTGAGCCTGACGTTAATGGTGGATGGATTGTCGGAGGGGATACTGAGGGTCAGCAAATCAATTCAGTTGGAATAGCAAGGACAGGTTAGATACTGTCAATAAGGCTTTGTGGTTGGGAAGTCATGTCTCACTTCTGCACTGAAGATTTTTGAAGAGTTGACAATGAAGATTGATGAAGGCAGAGTGGTAGACATTGTTTCTTTGGACCTCGGCAAGGCGTTCTACAATGTTACATATGCGAGATATGTTAGTATGTTTGAATCCCAACTGATCGAACGGGAGGTAACCAATTGGGTGCAAAATTCGTTTGAATGCAGAAAGAAAGGACAGTGGTTGACGGTTTTTATTTCAGGATTCAGCACCTTGAGCAGCGATGTGCTACATCAACTTGTGCCGGGTCCACTATGTTTTATCATTTCTCTAATGATTTGAATGTGATTACAAGACGCATTCGTAAATTCATAAATTCATTCGGTGCATGAAATATTGATTTTTTACCGACATATCGACCAGTGAAAGTGTGCTAAATCTGCCACAGGTCCACACAGTCTCCGAACACTCATGCAATTCTCCTGCAGGTTTCTATTGTAATCAACTTAACCGACACTCTTCTGGGTATTGTAGACAATTCAGCATGGCGAATACACCTAACCTGTACACATTTGCGAAGTTGGACGTAAAAGGAATTTTGGGAGGAACCCCACGCAGATGCCGGGAAACTGTTCAATCTCCATAAAATGATTTGCCCGAGGCTGGAATTCAATCCAACTCGCCAATGCTATGTGGTAACTGTGCTAAACATTGAGCACAATGCCGCTCATACCCTTGAACTTTAACATATTTGATGCAGTTTTGCAAATATTTTTTGTAAATGTTCAGGCCAACAGTACCTTCCCAGGCAGTTTTTCACCACATGCTGAGTGAAAACGCTTCTTTTACCCAAATTCCGTCGCAATCTTTGGGCCGTTGCCGAAGGCTATGCTGTCTCATGTCTGATTCCTCATTCTAGCTAAATGGCTGCATTCTATTCGCTGTGTCCAAACGCCTTAGGAACATATGCAGCTCAATCATGCACATACCTCCGTCATCTCCGAACAATGGAAAACTTTCCAAATCTATCTCGTCTCCACTAACAACTCAATTTCTCCATTCCAGGTAACATTCTGGTGGACCATCTCTGTATGTCCTCCAAGATCAGTTATTAATTTCCCAGTCGCACTTCGATGTCCAGCAATACATGAATTGGTAGATTAAAGAGAGTTTATAGGTTACTGCGGATTCTATCAGCAATAAATGCTGTTGGTTGTGAATTCTATCATATCTAATGGACCAGTTGGAGAGACAGTTAGAGGCAATGAGGAATTTGCAACTACAACAGTATGTGATAGATGACAGTTATATGACGTGGAGAAACGTCTCAGATATAGTCACATAGATGGATTAACTCCAGGAAGATTAAGGCAGTTAGGCAGTTGTTGCAGAAATCTTCTGTGGCTGTCCCCATTTCATGCAAGTTCTAATTTGGAAAATGTACGGTATGATCGATTCACAAGGGAACGTAGCACGAACACCCAAGTTTCTGGTATTGAGACTGGCTCTAACGCAACGAGGGGCACGTCGGGTTCCAAGAGATCAATTGTGTTAGGGGATTCTCTAGTCCGAGGTCCAGACAGACATTCCTGTTGCCAGCAGCATAAAATCAGAATGGTGTGTGGAATGTCTGGGGCCAGGATCAAGGATGTCTCAGAGAGGATGCAGAACGTTCTCAAAGGGGAGAATG